>NC_133550.1:68151925-68460518 GCF_048773025.1 Camelus bactrianus
TGGAGGCCCCGTAGGTCGCAGGGAGGGTGGCCAGCATCTCGCTGGCAGCCCAGTCATGGAATGCAGCCAGATGGGGCCGTGGGACAGGCAGGATGTGCAGGGGGTCACCGGCCTTTGAGATGGGGTTGAGGTCCTTGCCTCAGAAAGTCCCGGGGTCCCAGGCCCAAGTTCCAGGCAGGGCACTGCCAGAAGGGACACGTCTATCGCCGGCACAAGGACTGTGGAGCAGCGAGCATCTGGTCCCTGCCCTCCCTTCCCTCTTTGCTGTAGCCACAAGGAGGCTGAGGGCCAAATCTACAGCTGAGATTCAAGGGCTGCTTGTGACCCGAGTCACATCCTGTCCTGTCCAGAGGGTCAGGCTGCCCGTCACCCCCGTCACCCTGGGTTCCCCCCCACGCCCCCCCACAGGTGTGGTCATTGCTTATTCTGAGCCCATAAACGCCTCTTGTCATCTGCCCGGAGCCCCAGGGAGCCAGTGACTCCCCACTGCTGGCGTCTGGAGCAAGGAAGCAGCCAGCAGGGGCCCCGGGGAGTCCAAGTCCTGCCTGGAGAGCCCGCAGAGTTGGTGATGCGATAGACCACTCAGTCCTGCTGTCTCACGTGGCCAAGGAAGCAGAGCCTGAAAGGGGAGATGCTGGCTCCACGAAGCAAGGACAAGAGGGAGAACAGGCCCCAGGCCCCAGGCCCCGGAGTCCCAGCGGGTGGGGGCCCCCGAGGTTCTGCCAGCAGCGTGAGCGACAGGAGGCGCCCTTCCTCCGTCCGCCCCCGGCTGTGGGGTAGGCACGGGCTCCCGGGCTCTTCCTAAGGCGCTCCCCCGGCCCTCCTGAGGGTAACCCTGCCTCCTGTTGATAGGAATCTGCATCAGTGGCAGAGCCCTGGGGCGTCCCCTCTGCCCTTTGCAGAGCGGAGGATGGGAGGAAGTTCTTAGTGTGGACTTGTGAGTAGAGCCCACCTGTGCGCCTGCTGCACAGGGAGAGGGCCTCCCTCCTCCCCTCTCCCCGCCCCCGCGTGCATCCCAGCCCCCGCCCCTTCATTTGCCGGAGATGGATGTCCCGAGGGCTACCTGGCCCAGGAGCTGCCCCGTGCTGGTCACTGGTCGACAGGAGGAGGGAAACTGTGGCAAAGGGCAGGTTCTGGGGGTGTTGGAGGTGGGGCACAGGGCACGGGAGTCAGCTAACCAGCCCCATTTTAGAGGTGAGGCTACTGAGGCTCCGAGAGTCTCCGTGACACACTCGAGGGCGGGCACAGGGCCCAAAGTGCCCAAACCAGCTCCTCTGATGTGAGGTGTGGGCTCCTTTTGCCCCAGCCGTCCAGGCCTGGTGACCACAAGCACACCCACTGTAGCTGCCCACAGGCTCCCCAGGGTGGCCCTTGACAAACACCGGAAGCAGCACAGGTGAGACGTCTGCCTCCGCCACGTGGAGGACCCTCTTCTCTGACGGGCGCCTCCCGTGCAGGTGCCTGCGGGCCGTGTCCTCTCCTTGACAAGGGTGTGCCACTGTGTGCATGGATAACAGATGTTCACCCGTTCCCCTGTCGATGGGCACCTGGACTGTCTCCAGTTTCTAGCTATTATCCTGGTTCCTTTTTTGGTGGCCATGTGCGTCCTCTCAGGTGTCTCCTAGGAGTTGAATTGTGGGGCTGCGTGGTAAACGTGTGCTTAGTTTTAGTACACACCACCAAACAGCTTCCCAGAGCAGTTTACCCGTTTTACATTCTCACGAGCAGTGTGAGAGCCCCAGTGGTCCTGCGTCCTCGCCAGCACTGGTCACAGTCAGTCTCACCTTCCCAGCCCTTCTGGTGAGTCAGCGATGGCATCCTGCTGTGGATTTCAGGCGATTAGTTTGAGCTCTTTGCCTGTACTTACAGGCCACGAGCACGTCTCTTTGTGAATAGCCCATTCATGCCTTTTGCCCATTTTTAATTGGGCTGGCTTTTTTTGTTATTGATTTATGGCAGCTCTTTATATATGACATTCAGGAGTTCTTTGTCAGAAATGTGTATCATGTGTATTTCTCCTGATCCATGGATTGCTTTTCACTTAATAGTGTCTTTGATGAGCAGAAGTTTTAAGTTTTGATGAAATTAAATTTATAGTTTTTCCTTTATAATTACTTCTTTGTGTCCTCTCTAAACAATATTTGCCTACTCCAGAACAGTGAGGAGAGTTTTCTCTTCTAGGCGATTCATCATTCTACCTTTTGGTCAATGATGTGCCTTGAATTAATGTGTGTGAATGGCGTGAGGGAGGGAGCAAATTTTATTTTTTCTGTACTGTCAGCCAGTATTTCCACTACTGCTTGCTGGAGAGACTCTCCTTTGTCTGATGATTTGCCCTGGTGCCTCAGTTGACTGTATGGATGTGGACCTATTTCTGGACTCTGTTCTACTCCATTGATCTGTCTTTGAGCTAAGATCACACAATCTTAATTATTGTAGCTTTATGGTAAATCTTGATATCAGAGAGTATTCTCCAACTTTATTGTTTTTTTCCAAAGATTTTCTTGGAAATTCTAAGCTCTTTACATTATCAGATTAATTTTAAAATTAGCTCTTCAGTGTCAATACAAAGCCTGCTTGGGTTTTACTGGGGTTGGGTGGACTCTATGGACCAGTTTAGGGAGAATTGACATCCTGGCAACGTTGAATTTTCTCATCTACGAAAATGCTGTGCTGACTCAGGTTTCTGAAAGCATTAATCCCCTCGACGTTTTTTATAGTTCACAGTGTGGAGATCTTACGTATCTTTTACTGCATGGATTCTTAGGCATCTGGTATGTTTTGATCCCATTATAAATGGAACTGAAAGTGTTCATTTTCCAATTGTTCATTACTGATGCATAGAAATAAAATTAATTTTGGTATATCGACTTTACCTTTTACAAATTTGTTCAATTTGCCTGTTAATTTTAGTAGTTTTGTCACAGCTTCCTTAAGACCTCAATATACACAGTCATGTCTGCCCATACAGACAGTTTTACGTCTTCCTGCTCATCTTTTTGTCTTTTGTTTCTTTTTCTTATTTTCCTGCACCAGCTAGGACCCCTCAGTGATGTCAAGCAGAAGTAACAAAGGAGGACACCTTGCCTGGTTCCTAATCTTAAAGTAAAGTGCTCAGTGTTTCATTGTTAAGTATGATGTTAGCTGTAGGACTTTAAAACAGATACTCTTTGTTAGATTGAAGATGTTTCGTCTGTTCCATTTTGCTGAGAGATTTCTTTTGTGTTGAATCTTATCAAATGCTTTTTCTGCATCTGTTGAGATGATGATGATTTTTTTTTTCTCCTTTATTCTTTTGATTTGGTGAATTACGGTGAGTTTTAAATGTTAAACCAACCTTGCGCCTGGATAAATCCCATTTGTTTATAACACACACACACAGATGCACACACATATACACAGAGGTTTTGGTTCACTAATACTTTGTTCAAACTTTTTACATGATTTTAAGAGATATTGTTCTGTAATTTTACTTTATTCTAATTTTGTACCATCTGACAATCCTGCTTGCTAATTGGAACACTTACTCCATTTACATTTAATTAAATTACTGATGAAGTTGAGTTTACATCTACTTTCTTGCTATTTGCTTTCTATTTGTGCCATCTGTTCTCTGATTCTTTACTGCTTTCTCTTGGATTAACTGAGAATTTTAAAACATTCTATTGTATGTCCTCTCTTGGCCTTTTGGTATCTCTTTTCTTTAAAGTGCTCTGAGTATTACAACGTACGTCCTTAAATGATCGCAATCTACACTGCATTAACATTATTCCACTTCCGGCACAGCACAAGGACGTTACAGCAGTGTAATTCCCTTTCACTCCTCTTCCCCTGTGCTATTACCGTTATGTACTTTATTTCTACGTGTTCTATATCCCATAGAGTGATAAGATCTTTGCTTTAATCAGTCGATAATCTCTGTTCATTCATTCTGATCGTATTTTCCTCTAAATTATTAACAAACTTATAATAAAAGTTTAAGGCTGTTGTGTGCTAATTTCAGCCTCTCAGTCATCTGTGCATTTACCTCTGCTAACTGTTTTTTCTCTTGATTATTGGTCACGTTTTCAACCAAGAGTCCAGCCGAGCTGGGGCTGACCTTACCTCTCATAAGTTTGGTTCATCTCTGGTTTCAGATGTGCTGAAGGTGGGGTCAGGCCCTTTTCTTCTGCAAGTACCAAGAGACCGTGTGGCACTCTCTTTGCTGTCAACCTCAAGCTCCAGTTCCTCTTGCAGTCTCCCTGAAGGGATGACTTCTGTGGTCTTAGCAGGAGTTGAGCTCATTGGGAATTCAGTTACTCTTTGATTAATTCTAGTTTATGCACGGGTTCAACTCTTTTGAGAATAAATTCAAACACCATTTCATCCCCAGCAGGGCCCTGGAATCCAAACATCATGAAACTTCAAGATCTCTCTCTCTGCTTTCCAGCCCCACCCCCGTCTGTCTCTAATGTGGCATTGTCAGGTGATAGAGATTACTTTTACCTTTGGGGCAATTTCAAATCCCAGTTTACTGTCACATGAGCTCACAGTGCTTAAAAGGTTTGTCTGGCTTTTCCTTGGGCCTGAAGTCTCCTGGCCTATGGCAGGCAGAGGAGTGAGATCTCAGACTTGGCAGCCTTCACTTATGAAGGTTTTGTCTTTCTTTGGAATTTGGTTCATTTAGAATTTTTTGCATTTATAGCTCTTTGAAGGCTTTGAAGGGGGAGACACCTGGGGGTAGGTTACCTGGGGGAGGTGACCCGGGGGGAACCTAGGAGGTCCCTCTGGAAGATGACTGTAGTGCCAAGGTGACCTGGGAGGGGTCCAAACTCTCCATTTTAGATAAGGAGACTGAAACTCGAGAGCAGAAGGGAAAATCAGGGCCTACCTCTCGCTGGAGGCTGGGACAGATCTGGGACAATGGTCTCTTGGCCCCAAGGCTGGGAGGCCCTGGAGAATTGCAACCAGGACTTAGGACTTGGGGTTCCACCTGATGCTGGCACCTAGCTGAACTTCGGTTCGTGCAGCCTGAGAGCAGACACAGGGGCCGGAACAGCCTCTCGGGCTTCCAGCAGACTCCCTGGGGGAGGGGCTGTTGGAGCAGGGCATCGAGGGATGCGCAGGAAGCTGAGGGGAGGCAGGCGCCACTGGCTGAGTGGTGCCCATGTGCTGGCACCATCTCACCCAGAGGCGGCACAGCACTGTGGTTAACTGCACTGTCCTTGGGGCCAGGCAGCTTGAGTTCAAGTCCTGACTCTGCCACTTTCCAGCTGGGGCCCTGGAGAGGTCACCAGCCAGCTCTCTGCCTGTGGCCACTTCCATGTCCACCTCCTGGCCCCAGCTGAATACCCTCAGGGTGTGTGCCCTCAGGCTACCTCAGGATTTCCGAGACTGACTTTCTCAAGGGAGGCGTGGAGACCCCACCCCAGCCCTGGGGGACCTCCTGTTCCCAGACCCAGCTCCCTGCCTTGCCTGAGCCTGGAGCTCGGAGCTCGGCACGCTACATCCTTGAGGTGACACTTCAGCCAGATACCCCCGTTCTGGGGCTGGAGATGGGTCTTGGGGGCCACACCCGTCTTCCACGGGACCACAGTGACAGCATTGTCCCAACGTGCCGAGTCCTCAGCCCCTTGGGAGCCCCCAAAGCAGGGGCTTCGTCTCAGGATGCTGCCCTTGGGGAAATTCTGTAACTGCCCCCTGCCCCCTAGCCGTCCCTCACAAGAGGAGGCGGACTTCGACCCCAGGCCGCCCCGGCACCAGAGCTGGGCTGATTTCCAAGAGGCAGTAGTCAGTGGGACTGTGTCGAGTCTGACGAAAGAGTGGTGCGGTCTGCCAGGGGCTCTCATGCGTGCAGTAGGGCTGCCTCGTCAAGGAGAGAGTCTCCAGAAACACAACTCCTCAGTTGCTTCTTGCTGCTCTGGAGTGACCCCCAGGCTGCATCCTGAGACCAGTGGGTCCCAACGGATCTGGCCGCTGCCACATTTCCAGCAGGAACTTCGGGCTGACCCAGCTCTGGGCAGATTCCGTTCCTCAGAGGTTGCCCAATGGGGTTTTGGCTCCAGGAATGAACAACTGTGACACTGACCAAGCCAGAATTTCAGCAAACCCCACACAAATACTTGTTCTGGAAGGTCTGAGGGACACAGAAGGGAGTGAGAAGGGCCCCCAAACGCCAGAGAACCAAGACGTTTCCCAGTGGAAGGGAAGATACGTGGTGCGGAGTGTGGGAAATTCAGCTCTGCTATTATTTTTTTATCAGCGTTATCTTGGGTGAGTCATATAATCCCCAAGCAGTCAGTTCCTCTCCTGTCAAAGGGAAACAATACCTTTTGTTCTGGCCTGAATTAGAAGTCAGGTCTCTAAAGCAGCCTGCGCAGACTCTGGCCCTGGTGTGGTTTTGTCTGTAAGAATAAAGACACCTACTGTTTTACTCTATGACTTTATTCAGTGCTCACAGCTCCTTGTGAGGAGAGCATGGCTGAGTCCTGATCGTGTCCGCTTTACAGAAGAGAACACTGAGGCACAGAGGAGACCACGTACAAGGCAGGCAGCCGACGGGTGGCAGGAGCTCCGTAGAAACTTGCTGCCTCTTCCCCCAGGCAACACTACATGTCTGTGTCCTGGGACAGCCCCATCCTACAGCCCTGAGTTCTTGGGGGCACCACTAGAAAGAAAGCCTGTGCCGGGGCCCAGGCGGGAGTGTTGTTGCAGACAGGCAGAAGTCCCAAGGAGATTCAGAAAGCATTTCATCTCTGCGGCCAAAGTCAGTCCCGGTTCTGTTTGGACTCATTGATCCGTTTGGGGGCGGATGTAGGCACCAGCATCAGCAGCTGTCATGACAGCCGCGGCAGGGCTGTCAGAAGAAACAGCTTCTCCTGAGCCATCAGACAGAGATGTGGGGCTGAGTCCTGCGTAAGGAGGAAGCTTTGGGGCTGATCAACCTTCTGTCGGTTGCTGTCATGATGCGACGGGGGCTCAGACAGCTGATGGGAGGCAAGAACCTGGCCATGGAGGAGATTCTGGAGAAGCAGGACCCGAGACAGGGGCACTTCCTCCCGACTCTGCACCAGCCCGCCGGTCTGATTTATTTCTGCAGAAGCTCGCTGGGGGGTGAGGGGTACCAAAGCAAGCAGTGAGAATGCCAGGACTGGGGGCCATCCAGGGCTTGCAAGTAGCCTGCGTTCTGAATAGGCCTTTTGTTCAGCGTGGCCATAATGAAGGAGAGGACTTGGCAGCAGATGCCCAGAAAGGGCTATGACTAAGTGTCCATTCTAAGTGGAGCATTTTAATCAAAAATCCATGTAATTTATTTGAATGAAAATGTGTGTTCTTTCAGAACCCAGCTCTCTCCCCAGTCTTTCCATATTAATAGATCATTAGTACTCCATGAATGGGTAATTGTCTTCTCGGAAAACAAATGCAGCAGCATGAAAGGGAAATCATGGTTGTTTAAACTTCAGAAAAAGTAATCGTCGGGGAAGGGAGAGCTGTGTTCACAAAAACAGCCAGCTTCAGTCTCCAGTTTTGGGAGAGAGGAGGCTGGCAGAGCTGCACTGAGAGACTCACGGTGGGTACAGCCACTGTCTGAGCCCCCGAGACCCCCCTGCACGTCCTGACCTGCAAAGGGCGCTCTAGGACCCCTGTGGCTCGAGGCCACTCACAAGGGCTGGATTTGGTGTCCAGTCAGGCACCCCATGCAGGGCCTGCCAGGGCAGGTACAGGTGAGCAGGCTCACTAGGAAGGAGCCTGGGATGGGTCCCAGCATCAGGTATCTGGGGGATACTGGGCTAGCCCTGCGCTTTCTTGGATTCCCAAGTTGCAGCTGCAACAATCCCCTGCAGTATGCATTCTGTTGGTCCAAGTGGCCCTCTTGGTTTTTGGACCTTACGGTGGGAGAGGACCCCTGCCTTGGGTCCTGATGCCTCTTACCGGAGACCTCCCTGGGTCCACCTCTTGTGAAGCATTCTCTGTGATGCTGGATGAGACTTCCCACTGTGGGGCCTCAGTTTCATCTCCAAACTAAGGGGGTTGGACTGGATGATACTTTTGTTCATTCATTCATTTATTCATTCACTGACTCCACAATTAAATGAAGCTCCAAGCTAAGCAGGGGGCTGACATCTCTGCAGTCCTGACTTTTATGAGTGAGCAGATAGTGTCTGAGGTGGGAAGGGACTAATTCCAGACTCCCCTGCCATGTTTCTCATTAGCCTAGGATTGGTCAACCTCATGATTCACTTGGAACACAGATGTGTCTGCCATCCATCCTTGCTTCTGACGGCTATTTGGCGCAGCAGGGTGTCTGCAGCTCTGCCAGGACGTGGTGTGCAGCCCAGAGCTGTGTGCAGCTATTACTGGGAGGTGGTTCCCTGAGCGTTCCTTTCCACTGGCCCACAGTTCTAACTGAGCCACTGGCCACGTAGCACCTGGAACTGGCAGTTCAGTAGGATAACATCCTGCACGCTGCACCAGTCTCCTTCCCCAGTATTTACGCGGGACCTGCGGGCACCAGGTGCAGGGATGGGGCTCCAAGATGGGAAAGAACGTAAGCTCCAGTTCCCAAAGCCAGGGGCCCGTCTGCTTTGCTAGTGCTGCGTTTTCAGCACCCAGGACAGCGCCCAGTGCCCAGTGGGTGCGCTGTAAACATCACGAGCGAATCAAAGGAAGAACGAGTAAGACCCTGGCCCTGCCCTCTGGGCTTTCCGGTGTAGAGGCGGAGCAGAGCAGCTGGTGACCAGGGCACGCGTGATGCACAGGCTGATGTCAAACCCGGTTCTCGGCCCTCCCCCTCCCCTCCCTCCTCTCCTCCTGCTTCCTTTCCTCTGCTCTCCACTCTGACTCTCCTGGTTGCTCCCTCTGTGAGGCTCCCACAGATCTGGCATCCAACTGTGCCCCACACAACCCCGTGCATGGTCACTCTTCCTGTGTGATTGTCCCCTGGAGTGGGACTCCTTAAGGGAGGGTCCCGTCTTTAATTGGTCTCCTTGTCCCCAGCACATAGCACCAAGTCAGAATGAATGCTCTAGCAAAGAAATGTCTAGGGGAGGAGGTGGCCGGGAGGCCCTCCCGGAGGAGCGGGGGGCGCAGGTGGCATTTCACATACCACTGGCTGGGGCCGGGGGCAGCATTGCTGGCTGTGCTAGCCTTTCTGAGGGTTGAACACAGAGTGATTCTGAGCAAGCTGCCGTCACCCAGCATGCTGGGATTTATTGGGGGTGAATATTTATGTGGTCTGGATGCACAGATTAATTAGGTTCTGGTCCTGGCTGCTAAGGCATCAATTACCCATCGTCTTCTTGTCTGCAATAGTGTCTTCTCTCAAAACACATCACCTGAACCCATGTCTGCAGGGAGGCCGGCAGAGATGGAGCCGGGCCAGCCGGGGCCTCAGCATCCTGCTTCCCATTGGTCCCCTGATCAGCCCTCTGAGGACAGTGATGGAAGCCTTTATGGGAGAGAGACAGAGGCACAGGGAGACCCGTCACCGGCTGGGAAGGAATGGAGCCAGAGTGACCACCAGGTCACCCAGCTGAGGACCAGCCCTCTCCCCCCAACGGCAGGGCCCACAGGGTGGAGCTGGAGGCTAACCCTGGCTCTGCCACCGGCCAGGGGTGACCACGACAATTACTTGTCTGCTGTGACTCAGTTTTCTCATCTATAAAATGGGGAGTAGTGCTTACTTCATAGGGCTGTTGCCAGGATTACAGTTCGGTTATACAGGAGGAGTGCTTACACGAAGCCTTGTGACTTTAAGGCAGTGAGGGCTCCGTGGCGGTCACCCTCTATCGGTGGTCCTCCACAGGTGCAGAGGGGAGGAGCAACTCCTGCTGAGCAGTGACTCCGCCCGTGGCACTAGGGGGCTGACTACATCAGTCTTTATTAGCCTCCCAGCCTTCCTGGGAAGTGTTATTAGCTCCATTGTGCAGATGAGGAAACTAGAGCTGGGCAGCAGTAAAGACAAGGTTAAGGCCCATGGTGAACACTGTCAGGCTGCCTCTCCACAGAGATCCTGCTGATGCTTTGGGCTGCAGGGGCGCCTGACTGTGGAACCAGACAGAGCACAGCCCCTTCAGAGCCGCGTTCCGGGGGGAGGTCAGTTTCCAGGGGGTGACATCTGAGGGGAGTCCTGAAGGAGGCTGTGATGGGGCACTCTAGGCCTGCCCCCTCACACCCATGTCCTGGGACCCCCCACCATCTGGAAGCTCCCAGGGGAAGGGCCCTCTGCCTCCCATGGGCCCGTCAAGCCCTCTGAGCAAGAATGTGGTTCATTAGCTTTTCTGAGCTCAGAGTGACTCTTCAGAGCTGCCTTCTGAGGTGAGGAGGATGACGAGACGGCTGGAGAGTGGTTTCTGGGAGGGCTCCTTCGTGCAGCACGTCCGGGAACGGCTGGGTGGTCTTGGGGGAACCCTGGCCCCCGGCAGGTCCAAGCGCTGGGCTCACGGCCGTGCAGTCCGAGCACGGCCAGCCACCTAGGTGCTCTGTGATCCCGCAGACGGCGTGTCTGTATCTGGTCCTGGGGCTCCTCGTGGCGGGGCCTGACAGCGGCACGCGGGCAGTGGCCTCCAGGGCTCTGTGACCTCTGCCAGGTTACTTGGCCTCTCTGTGCCGCAGTGTCCCCATCTGTACTGTGGGGGGTCTGCGGGAGTCTCCTTACAAGCTGCTGCAAACATTAAATGACATTTGATGCAGAGCCCATGGAACAGTGCCCGGTACTCAGGTACCCCGGTGCGGGCTCCTGGGGCTGCCTCGCGAAGCACCACAAACGGGGCCTTCAGACAACAGGGATGTAGCCGCTCGCAGCCCTGGACACCAGAAGTCCCGAGTCCAGGTGTGGACAGGGCCTTGCCTCCTCCGAAGGCTCTGGAAGAAAATGTCTCCTTGCCTCTTCCAGCTTCTGGTGGTGGCCGGCAGTCCCTGGCAGGTAGCACATCACGCCACCACCACCCCTTCCCCGTCTGTGCCCACACGGTCTGCTCGGAGGGGCGCGGTCACTGGACTCAGGGCTCATCGAACCCAGTCTGACCTCATCTCAGCTAAACACCTGGAAAGACCCTATTTCCAAATATGGTCATGTACTGAGGTTCTGGGTGGGCGTGAATTTGGGGGGCACCACTCAGCCCAGTCGACCCCCTTGGGTATAACTACTCCTGGTGTCCAAGGAGAACCCCCGGCATCGAGGGGCGCCAGGCGGAGAAGGAGCCTCTCCTGGCTCTGTGTGCTGTGGGGCTCTTAGCTGAGGCTGGCGGGGAGCACAGGCCCCAGGTCTGCAGCAGAGACACCCTGCCCCCACCGACCCCCACCGACCCCCACCCTCCAGGACAGAAGAGGGGCTGGTGGTTTGGAAGCACAGCCAGCGAGGGCTCTCTCTGCCTCTGCACTGGGCAGCAGTGCCCAGAGAGGCAAGGTTTTTCAGCTGCCCCTCCGCTTTCAGGATCCTCACTCAGAGACGCACCCTGGGAACACCTGCCACCTGTGCACTGCGAGCCCCAGGCTCAGCGCAAGTTCATCTCTGGTGGTTTTGTCTGGCCTGTGGGTTGGGCATTCTCGCCCAGACCGTTTATCCCTTCAGGGTCATTAGGTGAGAAGTTAGGTCATTAGGTGAGAAGCAGGGCGGGTGTGACCAGAGCAGACTCAACCCCTGCCTGGAGGCTCCTCTACCTGGCAAGCCGTACATCCTGCCTACCAGGCTGATTCTGAGTGTCCGGACACTCAGAGAAGGTGGGAGGGTCTTAACCCAAGAACCTGCTAAAATTGGACTGTCCCAAAGTGGGTAGGGGTCTGTCTGTGCTCGTAGACTTTGCTCTCAGGCTCCCTCCTCCTGAACACCCTCCCATTCTTCCCAGCTGCCTCCCTCTCTCGCCTCCAGGATGGGTGCAGGAGGCCTCAGGGAGCTTTCCTGTTCCCAGGCCAAGCCAGGGCCTCCTCTGGGCTCCCTCACCCATGCCCACACCATGCGGCTGTGCCCATGGGCCCCTCTGTTCACACACGCAGGGGCGTACTGTGTTCGGCTCAGCTTGGGCCCAGGAGTGTGTGCTGTGCTGACTCCAGCGAGGACCACCTGCCTGAAGGTGGCTCAAGTTGAGCTGGGACGATGGACACACGGACAGATCGTGGGCACGCAGCATGGAAAGGCAGGACCATGTGCTGTGGGAGCACAGATGTGGTGGGGTCAGATCACTAGCTTTCCAGGGGTGGGGACACCCTTGTGCTGAGTTTTGAAGGTGGGGTCCTAGAATCAGGTAAGAAGAAAAGGGTGGGCCTTCCAGCTGGAGGGAGCAGCACTTGCAAAGGCCCAGGGGTGAGTGACAGTGTGGTGTGTTCTGTGGACCAGGCGTCTTCAGTGCCCACGGTGGGTGGGTGAGGCTGGCCAGCCAGCGGGCCTGGGTCTGGAGTCTACGGGCGGGAGGCCAGGCTGAGAGGTTGGGGCTTCATCCGGAGGGAGCAGCGCGCAGGAAGGCCCTTTGTCACTGGAAGGGCTGCTGTGGGGTGTGGCGGGAGTGGGGCTGGAGGCTCCAGCCCGGAACCAGGAGGCCTGAGACAGGCGGACGCAGCACAGTCGGGAGACTGGGCGCCGGAGTCACCCCGCCGGCGCCTCCCCGGCCGCTCCCCAGCGCCGGCCCCGCCCCGCCGCGCGAGGGCCGGGCTCCTCCGCGCGCACAGCGCAGTCACGTGCTGTCTGTGCCCGGGCGCTCACGCGGGGAGATGGCTCGCCAGTGGACGTGTGGACAGGTGAACCGGGGTGGGCTTCTGATAAAGCCCCCTGGGAGGCAGGGCCCGGCCGTGGGCCGGGACGCGGAGAGATGAGAGGCCTGGCTTCCTGTCGGGACCCATCAGGAGGCGCCTGCGCCTCGTCTGCTGAGTGTGTTTATCACTGCGGCTTTCAGCTCTCTTGTTGCCGCTGCCCAGGGGGGCGTCCGATGGCCGGGATCTGCATTCTGTGAAGTGACGCCCACTTCAGCAGGGGGTGGGGAGGGGCGTGGAAAAGGCTCCCCTCCAGCCAGCTTCCCTAAGACTCGGGGATAAGATGGTCCTCCCTGTGGACTCGCCCCAAACCGGGCGTCTGAGGGTCCCGGGCACTCAGGGCGGAAGCCGGACACGGGCATGGTGCTCGGTCATCGCAGCAGCTCTGCAGGAGGACATGAGCTCTGCATGAAGGGACATGAGCTGCCCAGGGTCCCCCAGCTGGCGCTTTGCCACCAAAGTCCAGGCGCACTTGGCTGTGCTGCCTCAGATCTCAGGACTGGAGTGGACACGAGCTGGGGACAGTGTGGGGGACACCACGGGGCAGGTCGGCGCTCGACTGGGAAGCTGTGTCCCACGGGCACCGTTGCGGCTGCTCCGCAGCGGGGCAGGACTGCCACTGCTCGTGCATACGGAGCAGCACACAGCCTGATAAGCGGGTGAGGGAGGGCGTCTGAAAAATAGCCTCTAGCTTTGCGGCTTCTCCGGACCCCGTTCAGGCTGACGCTGGGCCACAGGGACCTGAGAAATGCGAGTGCTCCTGCTACGGAGAGGGTAGTTGGTGTTTAGCACCTCCTCCCTCTGCAGGATGGGGTGTCAGGGAGGGGCCCCGGGACCATTGCATCCACCTGTAGGGAGGTCAACCCAAGGCTGGTGACCCCTGTGTTGGCCTGGACTTCCCTGCTGCCCGGCTGGGCACAGGTGGGCCCAGCCAAGAGGGACGGGAGGCCATGGGTGTGAGGGTCTTTCTGCGCCTGGTTCTCGATCAAGTCTGTAGGTTTGCAGAGTTTTTCCTTCCTGCTCTGTCTTGCCTGGTGGCCTTTGCATCTCTGCCTCACATGAAGCAGCCGGGGGCCCTGAGGTTCCCAACAAGCCTGGCTGAACCCCGACTCCGTCTCCTGCTGGCTCTGTGGCCTCAGCCGGTGCCTGCTGACCTCCAGGCCCCCATTCCTAGCGATGGCCGTTCTCATGCAGAACAGAAACGGTGCGGAAAACGCTGCTCATCGGGGAGTTACAGGGCTTGACAGGGTCCACAGTTCATCAGCTGGTGCGGTGACCTTATCGTGCATCTCGACAGCCACCGTCCCCAGCTCTTGCCTGGAACATTAAAATCATCTCCTCTCAACTGTCCTCAAAGGCATTAAGTGATGATAACAAGACAGCAAACTGTAGAACTGCCCAGGGGAGGGGACAGAGGTGGACCACACGGTCCGCAGGCAGCCCAGAGGCCCCGAGGCATCCGTGTCCCTGCTCTCCAGGTGACTGGGCTGACGCTCGCCTGGTTCTTCTCAGCATCTGGCCAGAGCTTTCCACCTTGGACACAGTCCCACCCTCCCGGCTGCACTGAGGTGCGGTGGAGGCAGTGAGCCCTCTCAAGACAGCCAGGCCTCAACCCACCGGCTCCACCATCCAAGCCCAGGTCAGGGGTGAGCCCGCTGGTCGCGGTCAGGCAGCCCTGCAGGGTCTGCCCCGGCCGCGGCCCCCACAGCAGGTGGCTGTCTTTCCTGGAAGCGATGGCCTTGCTGTGTTGGCTCCATTAGCAGAATTTGGAATCCACGACATTATTCCAGTTTTGTGTCGTTTTTACCAGAGGCTTCCAAAAAACCACTTAACTCCAGTGACAGCTGGATCGTCGTCATCCAATTTATGGAATCGAAGTAGAGCTTTTAAAATTTCTCCTGCAGCTGGTGAAACGACGTGACTTTGGCGACACTGGTGTCACGGTAAAAGCAACGTTCTCTCCAAGCTAAGTGCAGACACGGGCTTGGGTTCTGGTGGTGCCTTCAGACAAGCTGCGGTGGCCGGCCAGCCTGAGCAAAGTGGCCGCTGTCACAGCGTGCAGCTATCATGTGTGTGCCCAGGATGACTCGAAATAAACAGCTTGGTGACGAAGCTGACGTTAGACGCTAAATAACCTCCGGTTTAATTTTTCCGGCATGGTAGACCCTCCTTTCTCCCCTTTTCACGTCATCAATCAGATTTGAGAAACGTTTGCGCCTTTGCTCCATTACTTGGTAAATCAAGTGTCCTCTAACGGTACCAGACTTTTTTTTATAAACAAATCTTCTAGATGTTGGAGGCAGTTTTATAAAATCAGTGGGAAATCTTTAACTGAGGTATTTAATAGATGGAAGCTGCAGAACGTCAGGTCTGAACATTTCCCACAAATTGTGATTTTTGCAGAGAAAACTTGCAAACAGGAAGACAGTGGGATTTATCCCTGCAGGAGCCCGGGGGAGCTGGACATGGTGTGGGGTGAGGCTGAGGGGGCAAGTCTTTATTTTGAGATTCTCATTAAATCTTGGTAGGTCTTGACAGCCAGGAAGAATCTTTCAATGAAGCTCCTGTAAGTTTATTTGGATACATTGATGACGTGGGCGTAGGCTGCAGCTGCGTGGACAAGGCTTTGTTTGGGGGCAGGAGTGGAATCTAGCAGAGAAGAGCCAGGATTGGGGTTTTACAGCATCTTCCTTCGGTAAAACCTTCAAAAGAGTCATGAATAGAGATGATGTACTTGACATGTTTCATCGTGAAAAAATATGCATTGAGACAGGGTGCCCTGAGTGGAGGCAGAAGGCAGTGTCTGTGACAACATTGCTGCTGAAGCCGCTCCGCATTCCAGCGCCAAAATGCGAGGACTGAAAACACTCTCCGTTTCACAGCATTTACTCTGAGCTCACCGGGTACTTCATTCCTGCAGAGATAATATTTTTAAATTAAAAACACAGCCTGTTGAGAAGAGTCAGGTGGAATGTTAACAATTTAAAAATGCAATTTGAAGACCATTACCTGCAAAGTTAGGAAAAATTTAAAGTAATATAATCATGTTAGAAATACATTCTTCTGACAAGTACTACTGGCCCAGTGCTGATCTATGGAGAAAGGAGAGCGACACAAGTAAGTAAACAGGTGTCGGTAATAATTTTATTTTGGGAACTATATTCTGTATCTTATAATAACCTATAATGGAAAAGAATCTGAAAAAGAATATATACATATGTATATGTATAACTGAATCACTTTGCTGTACACTTGGAACTAATGCAACATTGTAAATCAACTGTACTTGAATTAAAAAAGAATAACTTTATTTTCATTTTTAATGTTTATATTGTAAGATACAGAATTTTAGCTACTAATAGAGCCAGAGATTCCTATTTTTCCTCTACCCTCCCAAATTTCTGTTGTTTTTTTTTGTTTTGTTTTAAAATTAAACATTGGGTAAAATTAAAATAATATTTATCTGGGAGCTGTAGCGTACCCAGACAAACACGTCACTGAACACCCTGGCAGTGAGCATGACCTTGGGGAGTTACACGTGACCTTTGCAGCCCCTGGGTTTGCCCTCCGAGTCCCGCTCGGCCCCCTCCCCTGAGAAGCAACCGCTGCCCTGAGTCTTGTATTTATCGTTCTCTTATTTTGCTCCTAACTTTGCAAGTGTGTATCTGTCTACAGCACATCGCGGGTTTTGCGTGTCTTGGGCTGTACAGAGGGGGTGGCAAAGGCACGCAGTGTGTCACCCTCGAGCGCCTGCCCAGCCGTGCTGGTGTCCACACTGTGGTTCTTTCATTCTCCCTTGAGTGGGATCCCACTGTAGAACCGTAAGAAAATTTAACACGTCCTTTCTCCTCCTGATGGACTGATTCCAGGCTTGTGTGGTTCGGTTTCCCACTGGGACCTGAACGTTCCTGGTCACTTGTGGGAGAGTTCCTATGGCGTATCCCCTGGGCGTGTAATAGAACAGGTTTTGTACTGAAGTTCACTGCATTAGTTTCCTGTTGCTGCTATAACAAGTCACCACCAATTTAGTGGCTTAAAACAACACAAATTATGCTTTCACAGTCCTCTTGATCAGAAGTGAAATGAGACTCCCGGGATTAAACTTGAGGTGACACCAGGCCTTTCTGGAAAGTCGAGGGGAGACTCTGTTCCTTGGCCTTTTCCAGTTTGTAGAGGGCTGCCCACAGCCCCTCTTCTGTCTTCAAAGCCAGCAGCATAGAATTTCTCTGACCGCAGCCAGAAAAGGTTTTCCAGTTTTAAGAGCTCACGTGGTTTGACTGGACCCACTCGGAGGATCCAGGAGAGTCTCTCCAGCGAGGACCCACTTCTGCAAAGTCCCTTTCACCTTGTAAAGTACCCTCGTCGCGGGTTTGGGGGATTAAGATGTGGACATCGTGGGGACCATTATTCAGCCGAGCAGAGCCGTGCGCAGAGATATTTGGAAGCCTCTCGGCCAGACGACCCTGAAAGTCCTTTCAAGCCCCGCGCCTCTGGGACTAGAACCAAAGCGGGCTAGCCTGCCGGCCTCTGCGCTTCGTGTCCACCCTATCTCCTGCGCCATCACCCGCTCGTGCCGCACGACAGAAACTCGCTGGATTCCGCAGTCAGTTAGACCTTACGCCCGGGACTCCCAGAACCTCAGGGGCCTCTGAAGCGCCGGGAAGCTTCCTTGTCCACAAGTGAAGAAAATCAGGCCAGAAATGGTAGCGCTTGGTCCCAGGCCCCCCACTGCAGGTGAGGCAGGGTGTGGACTAGCGCCCAGCTGCCCTGACTCCAGCCAGGGTGAAGGCGGTGGGGTGGTGGAATGTGCTGGAAGCAGGCAGGTCTGTGTCCAGCCTCATTAACTGGATGGGGTTGCTTCTGAGAGTCTCAGCTCCCCCGTCTCTAAAAAGGGGGTGGTAATAATGCATATCATAGAGTGGCTATGCAGATTCCTGGAGATAACGCGCATAACGTGGCTGGCTTACAAAAGGAGTTACAGAAAATCTGAATTCCCTGCAGAAGTTTGAACTATCAACCCCATTTCTTCATCCCTACCTGCATCCACGCCCTTGTCACAAGTGTCCCCTTGCATCTTGACTTGGGACTTGGCAGGTGGCTTGCTTTAGCTGGGGACCTTCTGGTTCTAGTGATGGCGTGCCAGTTCCAAGCCTTAAAAGGCCCCACGTGCTTCTGCTTGCTCTCTTGGGCCTCTGCCGTAGCCCTAGGAGACCACGCCCTTTAGAAGACCGCACTCTTGAAGACCTCGCCCCAGAAGACCACACCCTAGAAGACCACGCCCCCACATCCATAGGAGACCACACCCTTTAAGACCACGCCCCAGTAGACCACGCCCTGGCCAGCCTCCTGGGCTCAGGAGGATGAGCTGGACAGCAGAGGGAGGGTGCTCCGGCCATTGGAAGAGAACCCCCAGCCCAGGCCAGGCCATCCCCGCGGACCCGCGGACCAGGAGCAAACCCAGCTAAGATCAGCGGGGCCACCCCACCCACCTGCCGACTCCTGCCGGCTCCGCCCTCACTGCTCACGCCCTACTGAGTCGTTCTGTAACAGTAGCCACCTGCTCCATTCCCCTTTCCTATTTGTCTCAGATTCCTCAAACTGTGAAGAAATCATACTGTTACAGGATTTTGGAATCAACTGTGTCAAGCCCCTTCCAACCACGGATGAGAGCACGGGCCCTCGCTCGGGTCCCTGGGGGTTTGGCCTCGGGGGGGCTTTGGCGGCCGAGGCCCCTCGTGTCCACGCCCTCCGCCTGTAGTGGGCCATGAAGTGTCCGCTTTGTCTGTGAGCTGAGGGCTTGAGCAACTAATTTTCACTTCTAATTTAATTATTGATTGATTCTGCCTTGATGGCAAAAAGGTCTCTGTGAGATGCAATTACTTCCTTGTACCCAAGCATTTTGATTGTCTAATGACCGTCTCCAGTGCGGGCTAAGCCTCCAGCCCACTTTTAATTAAACTAATCTGTTAGAGGAGGCAGCCTGCTTCCCGACCCAGCCGCCTTCAGCCGCGCCCAGGGCGAGAGCCGCCTGGCGCCCTGGGCACAGGCTGCGGGGTATGGCCCCCTGTGTGGCAGTTAGGACCCATGACAACACACCGGCATTAAAACCCCAGGGAAACCAGTCAGCTTAAAAGCCCTGCACCCTCCCTGCGGAAGCAAGGCCAGTGTCGCCTTCGCGAATGTGGGGCTCTCACCGAGCTCTTACCAGTCCCAAAGCTCAAAGGTTGGAGGCCCCATCATCTGGCGTGAAAAGTCAGCGGAAAGCAGGAGGCCGAGAGGGGCACAGGCTTGGGGGCAGAGCTGGATTTCCTGCTTTGTCCTTCAGCAATTTCGCACCAGGGGAAAGCCACCAGTCTCTGCGTCTTCATTCATAACTTGGGGTAACGCGCAGGTCTGCAGCTCCTCAGCTGAAGCTCTTGAGGCATATGGGTTCCACTTTCAGAAATTTTCTTCCAGATTTTGGAACAATAATCCAGCGTGGATTACATATTCCTAATCTTGCCAGCAGGTCCAGGGCAAATACCCCAGAATCAGATTTGTTATTTTAGCAGCAAAACATGACTCCTCAAATTAAGGTGGTAAATGGATTATAAATGGTCTCGTGAGACTTCAGTTCCGGTTTTTCTGCCAAATGAATTATGAAAAATCTTTTGGATTTTAGAGCATTTTGGACTTTGGGATTTGGGGATGAAATGGCAGATGTGTACGTGAGTCACAGGTTGTCATGAGGTAAAGAGACTCCGGGGGAAATTGTCCAGCGCAGTGCGGGGCACTTAGGAAGTTTTCAGTAGACAGCCTTTCCCCTCGTCTGTCCCCTCTGGGGGCGTGGAGACACGGCAGACACGGACCTCGCCTCCCAGGTCGCTTGGGTTCGGGTGGGGGTGCGAGGTCACAGTAAGTTCCCCACCAGGAGCAGGTCTTTGTTTCAAGACGGGCACCTGCTCCTCACAGAAGACAAACTCAGACGTCTGATGAATACTGGAGGACTGGTACAGCCTCATCAATAATTAAAAAATCCAAATGAAAACACAATGAGAGATTACTTTTCAGCTCTCAGGGTTGTAAAATTTTAAATATTGCTGATGTCCAGGGCTGGTGCTGCAGTGAGAAATCACTTCCTTACCTGTCAAGGAGAATGGAAATTAATCAAAAGGTACTATTTTTTTTTTTTTCCCTTTTTGGATGGATAATGTTTCAGTTTCCATCAAAACTCCGCCTGCATTGTATGTTCTTGACTCTACAATCCCACTCTGGGGCTTTACCCACAGGCATAAGTGCACAGGTCTGTGTGCAGCAGGACAGTGATTGCAGCGTGGTTTGCAAACCTAAAATAGTGGAAGTGACTGAATTACTTATTGAAGGGGAACGAGTGCCCATACTTGACTGCATTCATATTGTGGAATATTATGCAGATGTTAAAAAGAGTCAGGTAGAGATACACTGGAATGAAGGGACATGAACCCCAGTTTTCTCACCTGTAAAATGACAGTTCGAGTTTCTCCTACTTCAGAGGGCTGCTGTGATGAAAGGCTGTAAGCGTCTGACACAGTGCCTGCCATGAGGAAAACGCTCAAGGATGGATATTGGCTATTGGATACTGTTTTCTTGTTGTTTTTATGGTGGACTCGTAGGTGCTGGCTTGCTGCCGTGTTGGATTAGCTCTGCTATCCTGAGTCCCAGGCTCCGTGAATGTCCGTCAGCGTAGGCTGAGATCCGGTGCCGTGACACATACCCCCTCCGTCCACACTCACGCGAGCAGCTCAGCTCTTCACTACGGGACCCGCTGAGCCCCCTCTGGGACGTTCTAGGGTCCAGGCAGAGGAACAGAGCGGTAGTGGACCCAGTGGAGATTCAACATTTCTTCAGGAAGCAGCACACGGCCCTTCCACTCACATCTCATTGGCCAGAGTGAGCCCGCAGCCGTGCCCAGCCTCAGGGGGGCCGGACGCACATCCTGCTGCGGGGGTGGGCAGTGAAGCGTTGATGACGAGACAGCTGACCATGCTGAGTCTGTAAAAAGTCAACCGAACCCCTTTCCTGGATGATTCTGTGGGCGCTGAGGGGTGTGTGCAGGATGCCCTGGGTTCCTGGCTCGTAGTGAGTGTCCCTTCCTCCCCCTGACACCCCCCTACCCTGCTTCCTCTTGCTTTAAAGGACCAACGCCAGTTTTTATCAGATCCCCACTTTTCCAACTAATGAGAGTCAGGTACTCACATCTTTGAAGACGTTTCTGATCTTGGTTTAGATAAAGATTTGAAACTCTCCGGTCAGCATTTTTGATTCTGATGATACAGGGAAAAAGCACCAAACGTCAGCCACTGGCCCCGAGGCTGGGTGTTCGGGGGTCTCTGAGCGAGGGGGTCTTAGGGCAGTGGGGGGCCCGGCTGCAGAGGGGGCCTGTGGTCAGCCCTGGGCTCCCCCAGAGGACCCTGGATCACCCCGGCGGGCCCAGTGTTGTCTGTCAATAATCAGAGTCAGAAGCAGAGAGGGCATGTAGCCTTGGAGGTTGAATGAATGGGGTCACAAGCCCACGAATGTGGGCTCCCCAGGAGCCCGGAAAGGCCAGGAAATGGGTTTCCCCTGAGCTTGCCCCCCACTTTGGACTTCTGACCGCAGATCCGTAGGACAATAAATCCACGTTGTTTTGAGCCTCTCAGTGTGTTAGTGCGGCCGCAGGAGCGCAGTAAAGGAGGGTCTGGCCAGAGCCAGGCCCAGGCCAGGCTGGCGGGGCCGGGTGTCAGTAGAGCTGGCCCAGCTCTCCAGGGCCTTGGGCTCGTCGCCTCCAGTCCCAGCCTGGGTTTCTCATCAGTGTGGGGGATGCTGTCTGCCCCCCCCACCTCCCCCGCCTGCTCCGGGCAGACGCGGGGCTACAAGGGCTTGTGAACATCCCTGTGAATCTCCGAGGGCCCGGCTCCTTCACCTCCTGGCACTGGCTGGGATGAGGGCGGGGGCTAAAAGGGCCAGACTGTCACCCGTTGGTGTTCCAGCACCTTCTGCTGCTGTGGCCCTGAGCCCTGCTCTCTCTTGCCTGGAGACCCAGAAACCTCCTTTGGGGCCCCCGTTCTGTTCTTTCCTGTCCCCTGCCGTTCCTCAGGAGGGGAGGCCGGAGAGCCTTTCCTGCCCCGCCCGGGGGGGCGTGGCTCCTTCTGCAGTGAAACCAGCCCCCTGACGTGCTCTGGCCTGAGCGGGGCGAGGCCCAGGCACCGCGCCCACACGTCCCACCCCGCCCCGCCTCTCAGCCTCGGGTGCCGTGCTCTCTGCCGGGTCCCCCAGGGCCGTGCCTGCCTCCCGGAGCCCATCCCTCCTTCCCAGACCTGATGGTCTGTCGTGTGCCCGATGCTGTGGTCGTCTCCTTCTCATGGGCGTCTGTCCTCCTAGGCCGTCAGCTCCTCAGTGACCCGGCCTGACCGTCTTGCCTCAGCCTCGCATCTCCTGCACGTGGTACGTGCTCTGGGAAGAGCTGATGAGTGACTGAGTGGCCCTCTCTCTGGACTCACCTTTCTCTACTTTTTAAAAATCTGTGAATCCCCCTTTGCTCTAAGACCAGGCACCACTGTCTCTGGGAAGCCCTCCCGGATTGCCCCCCGTCTGGGTGAGCTGCCCCCACAGCCCTGCGCCGCCCCCCTTGGCATCGTGTGCCGCCTGGGGGCCTGGGCTGCTCCCCACTTTGCTTGCTGTCACTGTATCGTCCCCTCTTCCCCACCCTCCCCCTCCCCCAGGGAGGCCACTGGGTACGTGGGTACGTCGTCACTGCCCTCGTGCTTGGCGGGTGCTTGGCAGGTGCCTGCTTCGGGCCAGGGACTGCTCTACGCCCCCGGGCACAGCTGTGACCTGGACAGAGACGCCTGCCCCGTGGCACCTGATCTGTAATGGTGGGCGTGTGGCACCAGCAATGGCTGCCCAAGTGCAGATGTAACTTCTGTTTTGTCACCGTGTCTGGTTGTAAAAAGCTACATCGTGATCTATTTCCTCTGGCTAAAGATTTAAGATAAAATTAATCCGTCAGCTCCGAGTCTGAGTGGCTGTCAGGGTTTGCACGATGCCACTTACTAGACAGTGGCTGTGTTTGCCGGGAGCGGGCGGCCCTCCCAAAGCCCCTCTCTGCTCTCTGAAAGCCTGCCCCTGGTCCGCCTGACAGCCCCAGACTAGCCAGGTGCGGCCTCCGTCCCCTGTGTCACCAAGAAGCCCACGTGCTCAGCCCGCCCGTCCCTCCCTCCCTTCTCCCGCAGAGGCCTAGAAAAGCCCGCTGTCCTGTCCTGGCCCGTCCATTTCTCTCCTCCAGCTGTTTCCGTCTTCAAAGCGAGCACAGTTTTGAATTAGAATCTGAGACGCTGCCAGGAAGGGACCCCGCAGAAGGGACACACCACATCAATGTGCCCTTTCTGTGGTTTTCCAAAACCAAACCCTGAAGCTAACATGTTCAGCCTTAGGAAGGACGTGGTGCCGGGTGGTGGTGCCCAAACTGTGAGTGAAATGAGGAAACAAGGCATGGAGGCCTGTTCCTGGGAGACGCAACGCAGTCCGCCGTGCGGGACCGAGCGCCTCCCCGGCCTCAGGTTCCCCGTCTGTCAAAGCTGGTGGCGGGTGAGATGATCTTAGGCCTTCCCTGCCTTTACCCTCTACTACTTGTGGCTCCCGTGGGAGGAGGGATGGGCAGAGCTGAGTTGGACTGTGTTATAACTGGGGACTCCAGCACGGCCGGGAATGCTCCTGCCCCCTCAGCGAGCCCGGGAACGTGGGCGGTGCCCGGAGAAGCGGGCTTCCTTGCTGCCCGGAGCTCTGGCCGCGGCCCAGCCCCGGGGTGGCAGGGTGGTGGCGGGGTGGTGGCCTGAGGGCTCAGGCAGTCTCCAGCCAACCGGGCTGAGGGGTTTCCTTTGTCTGTCTGCCTCCAAAGCCTGACCTGAGTCTGAGGACTCGTCACCCCAAGGGAGGTGCAGAGAAGTGGGAGTGGGATCCCTGACTCCTATGCCCAGAGGGGCGGCGTGGAGAAGGGAGTGGGAGGGCCCAGGGGAGCCACCTGGAGGCCCGACTCTGTGCAGCCGAGGGGTCACTTGAGAGGCGCAGCTGCAGGTGCTAAGCCAGTGGGTTCAGGGGCGTCAGGGAGTTTAAAGCCAGCCCCTGAGCGCCCTCAATCCAGATCCTGGGTCAAAACCCCAGCGTGTGGGCCTAGGTCTGTGAGGGGCTCGGAGCCGTGCACCTGCCTGGCCCAGCTTGTCTCGCCGTCTGTCCCTGGGCTCACCTGGGAGTTTATCCTCCATCACTCCCCGCGTAGGGCACAGGGCCGTGGAGGTGGAAGGCGTCCTCGGGCATCTGACAGAGGTCTGGGCTGAGAGTTAGGCACTCAAACAGCTGTAATTCGGGGCTGTGGCCATGGTAGAGGGGTGCAGTGGGGCTGACACACACTTTCCCCAGCGTAGGCCCCCCTGAGCCCTGTTCTTGAAGAGGCCTGCGCGGTGTGCCACGTGTGTGCCTCCGCACAAACGATCCTGTCCACCCTCCCCAGGAGACTCGGACCCGCGCTGGCATCATTTCTCACAGCTCACGGTCTCTTCAGTTCCTGCCCGGGAAAGCTCCAGGCTGCCAGGAGAGATGCTTGTTGGTTCCCGCCGACACCTGAAGATGGGCCCTGTCCCCATCCTCGCTGGGGGGGAAGGAGCCTCACCTGGGCCAGAGGGTGTCCCGTGGCCCACCTCCCCGCTTTTTGTAAATTCCTGCTTCTCTGCCTCTGCTGCAACCCCGTCTTCCCTCCTCCCCCTCCCTTTAAGATGCCCAGTCACCTCTGCACAGGTGGAGATGAGCTCAGGGTACCCTGGATCCTCTCCCTACGGCAACAGTGGGGGTGAAATCTGGTTTAGTCGCCTTCAGCTGGTGCCGGCCCTGTTTGCCCACGCCAGGGGTCAGGGAGGCCTCGCGGACAAGCGGCTCTGGGGCTGGCCTGGGGCTGGGGGGCCAGCTGGTGTGTTCGTGTCCTGGCAGTGAAGGCTCTGGCCACGGATTTCTAGCAGAGCATTGGATTTCCCAGGTGGCGAAGCCTTTGCCTCCTCGGGTTGGCGAAAGTGCCCCTTTTCTAGACCTGCCTGTAGTTTTAGTCTCTCAAGGTTGGAGAGATTTTCAAGCTCACTGGGGTCAACCACCCTCCGGGTCTTGGGAACCCTCTGTGTCTGTGGCAGCCAGCAGCGAGCTCCATCCTTGGTTTGCTTTGTTTTGTCCCTTATGGGATCATCCTCCCACGCCCACGTGGTCCTGGGACGCTGTCTGGGGACCCAGCCTGTCCCCAGACAAGCAGCGTGGGAGGCCTTGTTATTGACGCCATGGACATCTGGTGTCCAGCCCCCTTACCCCTCTGGTGGCAGAATCCCTCTCTGGGGGACCCGCGACTCTCAGTCCTTGTAGTTCTGATGGGCTGACCCCATGTCTACCTCCCCTGTCAGGATGAGCAAGACACCCAGGGCTGGCCAATCAGAGCCCATGGCAATTGGCTCAGAGTCCATGGTGATTGGCTCAGAGGGGGGCACATGACTCCAGGCAGGCCAATCAGAGTCTCCCCTGAAACCTTTATTCAGAAAAATTAGGAACAGGGCACTTTTAAAAAGTCTGAGTGTCTGCTGTGTACCAGGCACTGGGTTAGGTGTTTGCCCACATTGTTTGTGATCCTGACAAGCACTGGGCCTGGTAGTCAGGATCCTCTCTTTGTTGCAGGTGAGGAGATCAACCCTGAGGGAGGCTGTGAGTGTCCTGAGGTCACCTGACAGTGTTTGCAAAGCCAGGACGGGGTTCCCAGCCTGTCTCTCTCCACGTGGCTTTCAGGCTCCCTTAGTACCTGGCGCTGCGCTCCAGGCTGCCAGCACGTCCTCGCCCGAATGAGAAAGGTCAGGATGCGTGGGTACCTATAAAACCAATGTCTTCAAGAGCCACACCTGGAATCTCAACGGCTCTCAAGGCCATTTCTAGGTATTGGTCCTGAGGAAAGGCTCCGAAGTCCACACACAGACTCAGGAAGACTGCTGTTCATTCATCACTGGGCAATTTGTGAGAGGGAGAAATTAGAACCTGCCTAAATGTCCTCTAATGAGGAAATGATTAAGTAAATTATGCAGCCAAAGATGCTTACAATGAGTTTGTAATAACATGGGGAAGTGTCTAGCATGCTAAGTGAGAAGCACAACCAGGCCAGCATTACATTTGGAGGCTGACCTCACCCACACACAGTTATAGATTGAAAGACAGACGCAGGTTTTAAAAGACTGAAATTTGTCTCCACTGTGGTTTTCTCTGGCTGGTGAGATCTGTGCTTCCTTTTTATTCTTAGTTTCCAAAATTTCCAAGATAGGTGAGTGTTGTGTTTCGAGTCAGTGCAGGAGAAAACATGATATTAAAAATTCTGGTGAGGAAAATGGCAACAGGGCTTTTGTTCTCGACTGAGCTGATAATGCTCACCCCCCACCCCCACCCCCGGCTAGAGGCAGAGCAACAGGAAGGGTGGTTTGCACTGGAGCCAGGTTTTGGGTTTACAATGTGCATTTCTGTACGTGACCTTGTCTGGTAAGCAGACCCCTTTTGTGTGGTAAACAGGGCAGGTCCTTCTTCTCAGCTTTATTTTGATTTTGTTTGTTATTGTCATTTATACCATACATGCAAAAGAATGCATAAAATATAAATACAGTTGGCAGAGAAATAACAAGACAAACACCCACACATCCAGCTCCTGGGAAGGGAAAGAGAATATTCTGGTAGCTGAGATCTTCTGTGTACCCCTTCCTAATTCTGTCTGCCTCCCTCCCTGACATTTATGGGGCTCGGGGCAAAAGGACAAACACAGCCCCACATCCACCATATGTCGGAATATTTAGAAATTATAAATCAAGTTAACGAACCAGTAAATAAAAAATGTTCTAGCCTCCTGATTTGACAAATATACCTTCATAACAACAAAATTGAAAAGATATATAAAGTGATGGGTTATTTTCTGGTAACTGGAAGCTGGCAAACTGTCAGAGAATGGAATTTAATTATTATTGCAGATGCCTGGGTGTTCTGTTGATGGGCCAATAAAGCCTGGATGAGTAATAAAACAAAAACTTGCATAATTTATAAATGACTGTATGTTTATTCTATAAAATTGATTTTCTTGCCTTCATTTCAGCAATGTCGCTAATTGTGTTGTATAATTAAGATTTTCACACAATTTGCATTTCATTGACAGTAATGACAAATTAGACACCCTTTCTCCAGCCATTGTAGTTCTTAGATACGTTTTAAAAAAGGAATTTCAGTTTGGAGAAACTCTTTGATCCGCCGGAGCAGTAGTAGCTGAGATGGTCAATAACATTCTTAAAGAAAGATATTGACTTGGAAATTACCCAAAATTCTTTGAAATGTTATTTATAAGGTTTAATCATTGTAATGGGGCTGCATATTCTACGTGATCATTAAAACGGAAACATCCTAACGTATTTTAATTTCATTGTAGAGAATCACTATCACTTATCTCACAGTATTCATCCTGTTTCATTGTTGGTATCAAGACATGTGAACAACTTAAATATCCATTGACAGATGACTGGATAAAGAAGATGTGATATATTTATACAATGGGATAGTACTCAGCCATAAAACAGAACAAAATAACGCCATTTGCAGCAACATGGATGGACCTGGAGATCGTCATTCTAAGTGAAGTAAGCCAGAAAGAGAAAGAAAAATACCATATGAGATCACTCACATGTGGAATCTAAAAAAAGAAAAAAGGAGACATGAATAAACTTATCTACAAAACAGAAACAGACTCACAGACATAGAGAACACATGTATGGTTACTGGGGGAAAAGGTGGTGGGAAGAGAGAAATTGAGATTTCAAGATTTGCAAATACTAACTACTATATATGAAATAAAAAAACAAGAAATTTCTTCTGTACAGCACAGGCAACTGTATTCAATATCTTGTAGTAAGCTGTAATGAGAAAGAATATGAAAACGAATGTGTATGTATATGTATGACTGAAACATTATGCTGTACACCAGAAACTGACACAGTGTAACTGATGATACTTCATTTAAAGAACCCAAAAGATTCTTGTAACACTGTAAAGAATAGATACCAAGCCCCGTCCATGTTACATCTAATTCTTTGTGATGTAGACTGAGGGGGTTACCTCATGCTGCACGATGGTTCCCAGCTTCCACGTGTGACTGTCACCTGTGCCTCCTGACTGATGAGGGCCTTAGAAACCAGAGCTGCTGTCCAGGGAGAGGCAAGACAGAGGTCCCTTGGCACTGCTGGGCAGGACACCTTCCTAATAACCAAACTGAAAAGGTGGGTAAGATGATGGCTACACAGCAACCGACCTTGTCCACACTATTTGGGGGAAGAATTCGACAATTAGCCTCTCCTCTGGTTCCCAAGTCCAAGCTCGTATGTCAGGCCAATAAATCAAGGGATGAGGTGTTGGGGCAAGGAATAGCAACTTTATTAGGAAAGCCAGCAGACCGAGAAGGTGGTGGACTAGTGTCCCAAAGAACCATCTTACCCGGCTTAGAATTTATGCTTCATTGATACTAAAAGGTGAGGCAGCAGAGCCAAACATTTCCTGGGCCTGGAGGGGAGGTGTTAATTTCTTCCTTCCTGACCTCGTTCACAGGCGGGTCTGGCCAGGATGTTTCCTGTGAGCTAAACGCCCATGGCCTGGGAGGCAGGGTTCCCAGAGATGGGCCATTATGTTAGTAAGCTTACAGGCAGCAGCCCTTTAGTGGTTAACTTGTAGCCAAAGCAATAGAATGAGGTTAAAAGTGGAAGAAATACAAAGGTTGACGTAAAAGAAACATCCAGGATGGAGTCAGATTTGTTCTTCCCTGTTCGGTCTTCCCTGTGCTACCTCCTCCCGAGCCCTCTCTCCCTGACGGCAGCATCGGCCTCTGATGGACTCGGGCTGGTCCCGGGGGCCGGAGACAGGGCGTGCTTCTCGGGTGCTGGGGCACAGCTCTCGCTGGGCTGGAGTGAGGCGGGCGCCCAGGGGTGCTTTAATGGATGGCTTCTGGGGGCCCCAAAGCAGCAAGTTCAGAACAGGGACCCTTCTGGAGGGACCTTCTGGAGGCAGGATCGTGACTTGCTGTCATTCCTTCCTGGCTCTTCTGGACCATCCAGGACAATCGGTTGTAAATACCAGAAGGCCTCGGGGCAGTGCAGCACACGTGTGACGTGTAAGGAAGGGTACGTCACCCCAGTGGAGGAAGAGAGGCTGAGAACACAGGGCTCACAGACCCTGGGTCGCCCTCAATTTCAGCTTTCCTGAGGGTTTGCAAGTCCCTCTTGGGGAAATCGGTGGGCAAGACCCAGGGATCCCCAGTGTCTGGAAACACTGCAGGGCGGCCCGTGTTTCTGTTTCATGGTTTCAGGACCAGGTCTCTGCAGAACGTGGCTGTGGATGACCGAGAGTGCATGCTTCTGGTGGTCCTGCAAGCACCGGGTCGAGGGGAGGCCAGGGCTCCCTCTGTGTGTGGCTGTGCCCAGCGCAGGTCAGGACTCGGGCCGGTGTCGCCTGGGCGTTCTGTCCTTTGGGTGATGATATGACAACAGGGAGCATCTGGGTGCATCTAAGCATGTCTGTCTCTTGGGCTGGACCACCCCAGCCTGGGCTGTCAGCCTCTGCGCTGATCTCCTCCTCCTCCTGGGGGCCCTCTGCATCGACCCCCTGCTTCCTGAGTCTAGTTGCTTCTTTTCTTCTTTTATTCATTGGTTTTGGTGGAGTCATCCCCCAGTACCTGCTCGAAGAACAACGCGAGGAAGTTAAGTTTTGAGTCCAGGCCCTGTGTGTCTGGAAATGCCATCACGGTACCCATGCGCTCGCCTGAGCATTTCCCGGGGTAAAGAATTCTAGCTGGAAGTGCTCCCCCTGGGGATACGGGCGGCCTCGCCGCGCTCTGCGCTTCAGGGCTGCCCCTGAGAGGCCCGACTCCACGTCGCTTTCTGGTCCTTTGTGTGGGCCCTGTTTTCTGGCCCCATCTGGAGGGCCGAGGCGTCTTCCGCGCTTGTTCTGGATTCTGACACTTCCCAGCGACGTGTCCTGGTCTGGTCCATCCTCATCTGTGTGTTCTGGGCGCTTGGTGGCCTTTAAAGAAAAAAACTGAAGTAGTCAGTGTACAGTGTTGCGCTACTTTGCAGCGTACATCACGGTGACTCCGTCCTCCACGCACTTGCGCGCATGTCCCTTCTGTTCTTTTCCACTACGTGTTATCACAGGGCTTGGCTGTGGTTCCCCGTGCTGTGCCCAGGACCCGCTGTTCATCTGTTTCGTGTACAGCAGTGCGTGTCTGCAAGTCCTGAATTCCTGGTGCACCCGCCACCCCTTCAGAATGACGTCCTTCCCTCCCTTTCTTTGGAGCTCCTGGTTTTGCCTCGTGGATGCAATGTCTCTCTCTCTGAGGTGTGCGGGGAGCCCTCTTCCTGCCAGCCCTTGCTCGCCCCCCTCTTTCCTGCGGTTGGCTTTGGCATCTGTTCTATGCTGGAGGCGGACGTCTGCTCATCCGGGCTCTCAGCTCAGAGAAGGGAACGGGGGTCCAAGAAGCAGGTGGAAGCTCTGAGTGCTGGTGGGGGTGGTCAGTGTCGAGTCTCACTGCAGGGCGATCTGGGTGGACCATGTCTGGGGACCCGTGACATCAGCAGTTACTGGACGTTCCTCTTGGCCTGGTGGTGTTCTCCTAGCGGTTCTTCTGAGACAGGAGGGAAGGGGACAGGGCACAATCACTAAAGAAATGACCCAGCCATTTAGCACCAAGGGGATGGAAAACTCAACTCCCAATAGAGCTGGAGGCCCAGGATGGCAGGAGATTCGCCCTCCAGTGGACTTTGAGCTTCATTATCCACGTTGCAACGTCCATCAGCTCTGCTGGGACGCCTGGCCCAGAGTCTGTCCTCCTTCTCCAGGGAGTAAACCCAAACTTCCGCCAGGGTGGACGTGCCCCGGGGTGCAGGAAGCGCGCAGGACTTCACAGCCTCTCGCACGCTTCACCCAGTCCTCTCCACCCCGCCAGCCCTCCTTTCGTCTCAGCTTCCAGAAGTGCCGGTTTCTCAGTGTCTAACCTTGTTGGTCTGATTGATTCTCGAATTTTCAGGCTGTAGGTTTGGGCTTTGGCTCTCTCAGGCCAGATAAGCCACATAACAGCCCACGTGGGCGGCACCAGTGCCTGGTTTGCGCTGGTCCCTCAGAGTCTGTTTCACTGAGTGAATTGATGGGAATGACCAGCTGGCCTGGCCTCCCTGTGCCCCTCACTGCGAGCATGAGACCCAGATTCTCCCCTGAGCAGGCCTGGCGCCCCAGGGCCCAGGGGAGGGAGTGGGGCAGGAGCTCGCACCCCCCGCGCCTCCGGTGGGACCTGAGCAGGCCTGGGGCTGGCGGGGCTGGCGGCAGCAGTGTGACGAGGCAGGAGCCGGGCTCTGCAGGATGGGGGGGGGTCATTAGCCAGCGTGACGTCCATGACACGCCTTGAGCTGCACCCACACACTCCCTGTCCCCAGCTGCTAAATAAGTAGTTCAAAATTTGTAGATACTGACAGGCGTATGCAGAATAGATAAATAATATTATACTGTGTAGCACAGGGAAATAGATACAAGATCTGGTGGTAGCTCACAGAGAAAAAGAATGTGACAATGAATATACGTATGTTCACGTGTAACTGAAAAATTGTGCTCGAGGCTGGAATTTGACAACATTGTAAAATGACTGTAACTCAATAAAAAAAGGTTAAAAAATAGTGAAGACTGTGCTTGTAAGCCCGGCCTCCCCCCAGCCCCCTGCGATGGGCAGGCTTTGTCTCTGTGCTCTGAGCAGCCCCTCCTGGTCCGCTGGGAGGACGTGCCCTCGGTGGCCGGGCCTCGGTGACAATGGCACTTCCGGGAGACCAGGGCCCCCTGATGGTGGCTGGGGACAGCTCAGGGTCTCCTCGGCCTTCCCACCAGCCATGGAAGGTTCTGGACGCCCGGCGCTGGGGCTGAGAGGCTTGGCCTCCTGGGCGTCTCTCCTGCAGCCCAGCCCCGAGCCCACGGCTCGCGCTCCAGGGTGAGAACCGCTTTCTTGGGGTAGGCTGTTCGTTCGCTGGCAGCTTCCCCGCCGCTTCCCCACGGCAGGCGGGTGCCTGCCTGCATATGTAAACACGCTTTACTCGGTGCCGTGTTGTCTTCCTGCAGCTTTCATTTTCTTATTCTTTTCTTCCAAAGAGACGGAAGCCACTTTAAGTGAAGAAGTTATTCACTGAGGGCACGGTGTCCGTGTTTGGTATTGGAACCACCTGAAGTCAGTCAGGGATCCGCAGCACTGATGCTCTCTCTGGGCGGAAACCAGGAAGCGGGAACCCAGAGAACTGGGTGTCCCTGCCTCCCAGCAGGAAAGACGCAGGGTTTCAATAGACACAAGCGGCCCCAGTCCGGGAACAGCGTGTTATCAGCTCCGCGCGAAGTGGCCGAGGTAAGTTTCAATCCAGCGTGTTGGCCAGTGGAGGCTAGTGGTCCACACCACCCCTCAGGGATCAGCTGCTGGCCGTGTGGGTTGTTTCCACACTTGGCTGTTGCGAACAATGCTGCCACGAACACGGGAGTGCAGCTGCCTTTTTGAGACCCTGCTTTCAGTTCTTTGGGGTTTATACCCAGAATTGGGCTTGCTGGATCACATGGTGGTTCTGTTTTAAATTTTGGAGGAAGTTGCGTACTGTTCTCAACAGCGGCTGTGCCCTCGAGGAGTCCCATCACAGTGCACAGGGCTCCGCTCTCCCACGGCCCCACCTCCACCTTGTTAAAATACTGCGCTGCAAGTGCACTCCTGCAGGAGACGCTGCCCCAGGTTCTGGACAGGAGGATCCCCGCCCGTCAGGAAGGGCGCCCCGGCCTGGCTCTGTCCCCTCAGGTCTCTGAGACTCAGGGGGGCTGGAGGGAAGGGCTCCTTCTGGTGCACGGCCTCCCTTGGCTGCAGCAATTCTCCAAACCAGAGCAGTCACAGGAAGGAGCCCACGGTGCCCGTGTGCATCTGCACGTATGTGCACACATGTCCACACATGTACACTTGTACCCATGTGTGTATCTGCACACACCCATGCACACGCACACACGTCTGCAGGTGCACACACATGTGAACATGCAGGTGCCCCTGTGCATCACCGTGTGTGCTCAGGGACACATCACACACATGTTGGCATGTGCACCTGTGTGTATCTGCATGCACGGGCACACGTGCACAGATGCTGGTGCTCACACGTGTGAGCACCTGCACATACCCACAGACGTGCTCCCCTGGATGTGTGCCTTACCCACGGTGCCCTGCACACCCGTGTGTGTGTGTGTGTGTGTATGTGTGTGTGTGTATGTGTGTGTATGTGTGTGTATGTGTGTGTGTGTGTGTGTGTGTGTGTGTGTGGCATCAGCCCTCACCTCCCCCTTCGCTCGGGGAGCTGCTGGACTGGCTGTAAGCTCTTTGTCAGTCTGGCCTCCAGGACTTGTGCAGGTTTCAACAAAAAGTGCACCTGCTTTTGGCACCTGCTGCAGCGAGTGTGGTTCTGTGTCTGCTCTGAGCACGTCCTCTGAGGCTGTGGGCCCCTGGAGGGGACCTTGCCCAGGGAGACGCAGGGGTGGAGGAGGCCTGCGGCTGGGAGGAGCGGACGACTTCCTTCCACCCTCCCTCCCTTCCTCCCTTCCTCTGCTTCCTGCCCTCCCTCCCCGACGTCCCTCCTCCCGTGGCTCCTTCCGCCTTATGCCAGGACCCCACCCGTCTCCCAGCCCGGCTCTCTCTGGGGTGCAGCCTCATGCACGTACCCGGATCCCTATAGGGAGGACACGCTCCTGACCACGGGCAGACACGCCCGCTCCCAGAGCAGTGGGCGACCGCGGCAAGCTCTGCCCCCCTCCCCACCAGGGCTCCCAGGGCGCCCAGGGCTCCGGAGCGCAGCCAAGGGGTGGATATTCCATCTGCAGCGGGAAGTAGGCATCACGGTAGAAACACCGAGCGGGCTTCTGAGGGCTCAGCTTTTGCAGAGCTTCTGCTCTGACTTATTTAGGGCACGGGACATTCTTGCTTAGGGAGTAGATTGTTTGACTCATGTCAAGACATGGTGAATGACACGGAGGCTCCTGGATGACGTAAACGCCTTTGTGATGTTGGCTGGGCTTCTGGAGCCATTCTTGCCTGAGGAGGCTTCCTCTAAAGAGACAGATGTCCACGCGAGGGCTGGAACACAGACACCCCATTGGAAGCTGTTAGAAAAAAAGATGTTTGTTCCCTGAACAGGCCAGGACCCACAAGATAAGAATGAGGGTTTGAATGAGCGAGTGGTACTCTCATTCCTGGGGTCTGCATGTAAAACCCGCCAACAAAACTGATGCGTCAGATTCCTCCCTAGTTAGAGGGAACTGGTTCTTGGCTCTTGGGAAGGTGGGGGCAGGCTCTCGGCACCTCTGTCCCCAGCAGCTGACCACAGAGAACTTGCTGTCTGCCAAGAACTCACATGTATTTTCTCATTTAACCTGCACAAGGCATTACCATCCTCATCTGAGAGAGGCGGGGACTGAGGCTCGGAGTCGGGACGGGGCTTGTCCCAGGTGCAGAGATGGTCCGTGTCACAACCAGGTTATATGCTCCTTCTTGTCTGACTGCAAAGCTCAAGTTCATAAACAAACATTTATTTAGAAATTGAAATGATTTCAGTCCTTTAAGTATGTGAAGGAGAGATCTTGGAAAGAAATGAAACCCCAAAGATATTTGTATCTAAATGAAGGCACAGTCATTTTGTTACCGAGTCCAAACCCGTTCTGCTCGCCACACAACAGGCTAATAAATTGGGAGACGAGGTGTTGGGGCAGGAATGATGACTTTACTTGGAAAGAAGGCAGACCGAGAAGACGGGGGACTAATGCCCTGGAGAACCATCTTCCCCAAGTCAGAATTCAGGCTCCTTTTATACTAAAAAGGGAAGTGGGTGTGGCTGGCTGTTGCAAACTTCTTGGTGTGGGAATCCTTTGTTCTTGCAGCCGTCCACGTGGGTCAGGTCAGGATGTCCCTGTAAACCTCCAACAAGACATGTTATTCTAGGGAGGAGGGCGCAGCTCAGTGGCAGAGCACATGGTCAGCACGCACAAGGCCCTGGAGTCAATCCCCAGTGCCTCCATTAAAAACATAGACAAATATTTTTCTTCGTTCTGCAACTTTGTATTACTAGATGAATGGAAAAGTGTCACACCCTTAAAGGTCAGAGCCTTGAGAGTGGGCTCGCCTGTGTATTTCAGGCTCCAAGCAACATTCTCTTACAGAAGGAGAAGAACCAGCACCACTGAGTCCAGGACACAGAGCCCAGGGCAGAGCCAAAGGCACAGGTCTAATATGGAGACTGACGTGTTCTTCCCTGTCACAGTTTACTCAGTCATGGAAGATTTTCCAGGCGTGCTCTGGCCAGGGCTGGAGCTGCGGACCAGGCCCTCCTCTCAGTGATGGGTGCCAGCTTCCATTATATTCCAAATGTGAATTAAATTCAAAAAGTATTTCTCTTTTTGCCCTGGCTGCCGGTAAGCTCAGAGCTAGATTTTGGCCACCTGTAAGTTCCTTTTTTTTTTTTTTGCAATTTTTATTTCTTTGCTCATCTACTAATTTTGATATTTTAAAATAGCCTAAATGAAGGTGGTTCTTTGCGATGCTCAGCCCCAAGCCCTTCTCAGAAGTCTTGGATTATACACGCCCTGGATCCTTCTTACAGAGAAACAAGTAAATTACAAGCAATTATTCACATTCTGCTTGTTTATGGACATGGAGGGACACGCGGAGGGCTGTTGCCTGGGTGAGACGGAGCCCTGTGGATGGAGGGGGATTGTGGCCCCATGCCCAGCACCAGCCCTGCCTTCATTTTTATTCACCTCTAAATCAACATGAGAACTATCTGAACTACCAGGAGGAAAGAAAAGACTTAAAAAGACAAAGTATATTACAGGAAAGCAATGATTTCTCGGGCTATTTGCCACTTCAAGTGGAATACATTAACAAAGTGCGGTAATAAGACGGGCTACTAAAACATGATTTATTGATACTTGAGACCTGCTCAAACAGGTTAATGTCAATACAATTAGCTCCTGGATGGAGGCAGCCCCCGTCGAGGGAAAGTTGGTAAAACAGCATTAACCGCCACTCCATCAAAGGCAGGGGAGGGGCTGCGAGGACCTGAACCACTCGGGAGGGAAGAGAAAGGTTCTTTCACCCCCTCGGCTCCGTGGTCCCCCCGGCCTCGCCCTGAGGACCCCACAGTCTGAGTTGGGCAGCTCTAAGAAATGGTTAGTTTATCTGGATGGCACGTGGCTCTGCTATTTCATGGCTGGATGACTTCTGAGCACCTTGGGACAGTATCAAGCAATTGTTTTGCTGGGAAAATGGGTGGGGAAGAGAGGTGAGCCACCAGGAGCCCTCAGCAAGGCGCAGAGCTCAGGAGGCCGGCCCCGGAGGGAGCCTGGTCTCCCCTTGGTCCGGGGTGCAGCTGTGGGCTCTAGGCAGGGCCTGTGCTGGCCTGGCATGGGGGCCACCCGGCACCTGCTGAGCCCTGGTGCCCACCTCTGCTCCGAGGGGCCACTCTTTCGGGGAGCTGGACCCAGGCTGGTTGGCCTTCCTGTCCCCTGGCTGGTTGTCAGGGTCTCTCTGTCCCTGCGAGAGCTGGACAGCCGTGGTGTCACCGTCCCCATGCGCAAAGAGGTGTTGGAAAGGACTGGCTGCTCTCCTGGGGGAAGAGTGCACGGGATGAGAAAGCACGTGGCACTTTGGGGACTGTGGTGACATTTCCAGCTCCTGCCCCCATCCCTCTGCTCCCACCGGGCTTTGGTTTATCTTCTGGAGTGGCCCCGCCCCGGGACGAGAGGACGGCTCTGCACCTGTCTGCCACTGTTCATCGTGTGCACACAGCCTCCGAGGTCATGGGACAGGCGCCACTGTGCCCAGACCTTGGCGACTTTCCAAATCAGAGGCTGAGCGTGTGCTCCCATGGGGACCTGTCCTTCCTGGGGCACCTCTTGGAGCTGCTGCTCAGATGGGAGGCTTGTCCCTTCTGCTGGCTTGTCCTTGGCCCAAGGGAGTCACGCGGTCAGGTCCCTTGTCATTGGGTGGGGGTATGGTCTCTCTCCTGGAAGATTTTTGAATTGTAAGCACCCGGTGGAGAGGGGAATCCTCTCAGGGAAAAGGGAGTGAATAATTAAAGACCAGAGAACATTCTAGGACAACAGTGTGCCTAGGAGACCTTTCAGATCAGCACAGAATTGCAGCTCATTTTTCTGGGACTTCTGGTATCCGTTACATGTATATAGAATGGTTTATTCTGTCTTTTTATTCTTTAAGGCATTTTGAAGTCCCAGCAGCCTGACCCCAGAGCCACACCCCTAACCACTGCGCTACCTGGCCTCCCGGAACCCCCGTTACCTTCTGAATGGGGCGCACGCTCTGCAATCTAGAGATTTAATGCTTCAAAAAACCCAGCGACTCCAGGATCTAATTTTGCCAAGCCTCTGAATCAAGGTGTCTCAGCTTCTCGGAGCCTCTGTTCTGAAAAGGTTTTTTATTTTGTTTTGTTTTGTTTTTTTTTTATTGAAGTACAGTCAGTTTACAATGTGTCAGTTTCTGGTGCACAGCATCGTGTTTCAGTCATACACATACATGCATGTGTTTGTTTTCAGATTCTTTTTCATTGTAGGCGACTACAAGATATTGAATATAGTTCCCTGTGCTGCACAGGAGGACCTTATTGTTTTATCTATTTTATACGCAGTACAGACTCACAGACACGGTAAACAAACCTATGGTTATCGGGGGAAAAGGGGGTGGGAAGGGACAAATTGGGAGTTTGAGATTTGAAAGGGGTGTTTATGAGCCCACGTCCCCAGGCGTCCATTTGGAATGTGAGCCAGAGGGCCCATGATCCTGATGACCAGACAGAGGTCCAATGGAGGTGGAGAAGCCTGGCAGGCCTGGGGTGGGCAGGGGGCGCCTGTGGGCAGAGTGCCGCCTTGCCCCCCTTGGAGGTGGGTCTCTGGGGTCTGGTGCTTGTCTGCTCTCCGTGGAAGAGGCCTGGGGGTGGGGGACGCTGGGTGTCAGAGCTGCACGTCAGGTCCGGGTGGGCAGTGGAGGTGGTGTGGGCTGGCCCGGCCCTGCTGCCTGTTTGGGATTAGCTGTGTGGTACCTCCGGCTGGGCCTGTCTTCTGGGTGATCATGGGTGTGACCCAGGGGCATGGGAGGTCGGGATGGGAGCGGGGGGCCCTGCTGGCCGGGTCACCACGGGACCCGGCTTGTCTCAGGCTCCCTCTCCCCAATCCCTCCCAGGGACCCCAGGCCCCTGTTCCCTCCACAGACTGACTTCCTCCCATCCCCAGGTCTGCCCTGTCCACGATCAGTGCCCCCTCTGGGGCCCGTGTCCTGGGCCCCACGGCTCAGCATGCGGGGCACCGTTGTGGATGAAGGTTCTGCTCCTTGAAGCCCAGGGCTCAGGAGAGAGGTCCCGACTGGGCCTGTGGGGGTCACTGCCCACCGCTCGCCCCCTCCGCCTTGCCCGCTGGAGTCGGGTGGCCTACGACTGGGGCGGAGACGGTGGGTGCCTGGCCCAGCGGCCCTTTCTCGTGCACTGGACTCTGTTGCTTGCGACCACACTTGCCAGCTCGTTCCAGGAGGACACTGCCCTGCAGAGCTCAGACTTCATTTATGGAAGCAGACGATGCTGAAAAGGGAGAGCGAGTGCACAGGGCAGCCCCGCACAGGTCCAAGGCCGCGCGAGGGCGTCAGGGAGCCTGGCGCGGCGGGAGGGGCGCCTCACGAGGAAGGTGGGGGTGGGGAGCCAGGAGACCCACCTGGAAAGGGTACCTGGAGAGGTGAGTTTTTTTTTGTTTCCTTTATTACTCTTTAAAGAAGTTATAGTTGATTTACAATGTGGAGTGGGTGACTCAGTCACACATACGTATTCTTTATCGTATTCTTTTTCCTTACAGGGTACAGGGAACTCTATTTAATAGCTTGGGGAGGTGATTGTAACTTACGAATTTGTAGGGAAGATGTGAGGACGGGTCAGGAAAAAGCACAGTGATTCTGTGGCACAAGCTAACTCCTGAGGCCGGCCTGACCTCGCGTACTTGTGCAAGAACGTTCATGAAGGGAACCGCAGGGGGGCCCATCGTCCTGCCTGCCTACCTGCGAGGCCCCCGGGGCGGCCCTCCGGGTGGACTGGCCACTTGGCGGAGGGCGTCCAGGCCTTGTCCTGTGATGAGGAGGAGCCATGGGCAGGTCTGGGTGGGCTCAGGACTGGGAGATGCTGGGCTTGCGGCTAGAGAGGGGATGGGGGCCACCCTGGGCCCGTGCCCACCCTGGCGTTCCCAGTGTTCCCAGCTCCTGTGTTGGGGATGGCGGGGGGCGTGGGGGGATTCAGGCTGCAGGGCGTCGGGGTGGGATCCCGGTAGAGGCTGTGAGCAGGTCCCTGCTGCTTCGGGGCCCTGGGATGTCCCAACTCGGAGGAGGCGGGTCAGAGCCCTCGGCCTCCTTTGTGCAGGAACACGTGCAGGTGAGCATCAGAAGCTGCACGAGGCAAGACGGCGACTTCCACGCCGACGCCCCGGGGCGAGCGCAGCCGACTCCCCTCGCTGACACTGAAGGGGGCAGCCACCCCGCGCCGTCCTTACCTCCAGGCGTGACCGGAGGCCGTTCTCTTTATGGAGTTATTTCCCTTTCGCTGAGGGTGAGATTTCCTCCTGACAGACAGGCTTGTGCAGTGGCACAGCGACAGCTCACCGGGTGAGCGCCGAAGCCAGGCCAGGTTGCGCCGAGCCCGGCGTCCACTTCTCCCACTGGCCCCACACACCCCGCGTTAACCAGTGAAACTGCTGTCACCCCAATTTTCAGATGAGAAAAGAAAGGTTAAAGTAAAAGAAAAGTGTGAGGAATTAGACGGCCCGCCCGGGGTTGTGAGTCCCGGTGGAGCCAGCAGGTAAATTCACATAGAAGTCGAGACAAAATCCTGAATCTGGGGCGGGCGTGGAGAGAACCCATCGCTGCGTAGTCCTGCCCCCTCCCAGCGGGTCCCCCCCGAGTCCGAGGCCCTGGCGGGACACCTGCTGTCTTCCCAGCCCGAGGATGTCATTTGTCCGCGTGTCCAGGGCGGGGACCGCCTCCAAGGGTCCCTCCAGGATCACAGGAGAATAATTGTGAACGCAGGGGTGCAGTGCGGGTTAGTGTTTGTTGTGACCACATTTCCACTTCTCTATCTTGGAGATCATACTGCTTAAGCGATTTGGAGACATAATATATATATGTATTTTATATATATATAAGTAAGAGATGCAGGTGGACTGCTTCTCTCCCTGCCAGCTGTGCTGGCCTCTGTGGCCCTGGATTGAGGCAGCCCTCGCCCCGGATGCTGCCAGGCAGGCAGAGCACAGATGGCCCCGTGCTGGGAGCTGGACTCTGGTCCTAACTGGGAGGCCGAGAAGAGCCGAGCCCTCCAGGAAGAGAGCACGCACGGAGGTGTGTGGGAGGACGGCCAGGAAGCTGCGTCCGCTGCCCTCTTGCCAGCACAGGGACAGTGCCCTGTGTGTGATGGGCACTTGGCAAACAAGATGATCAGGAGAACTGCCTGGAGGCGGTGGCATCTCTGCTGGGAATCAGGAAGCTGGGTGACCTCAGCTGGTGGGGGAAGAAGGAGCAGGGAGCCAATGTGGGTCTGTGTGTCCAAGGCACAGGCCCCTGTGGGGCCCAGGTGTGGTGAGTGAAGGGGACTGGTGGGGGCCTCTGGAGAAGTGGCATGGGTCCCCACCTCGGAGGGCCTTGAATGCATGGGAGAGTCCTGTCAAACACAGTTGGAAGGTCACCATTCTCGCTTTGAATGGAGAGCCTGGGGTGGCCGAGGGTTCTTGGTCAGGAAGGTCAGTCATTCAGGATGGGTGACTGGCCACGGGTGAGGGTGGATGGTGGGAGAATCTGAGGCCAGGGGACCCTGTCAGCAGCCCTGGGAAGAGGGGTGAGCTGGAAGCAGAGAGAACTGGGTGCCTGGGAGCGGGCGTCCAGAAGAGGAGGGCCAGGGCTGCTCCTGAGGTCGCCGCCGGGGGCCCTGAGGCTGGCAGGGATGTGAGCTGTGAGAGGGTGTCGTGGTGGCCGATCAGCTGCCTGACTGGTGAGTGTTCACTGAACCCCTTTCCTGGGCAGAGCTCCCTGGGCAATCCCAGACGATCGAGGGGTGGCCTTCTGGTCTACCCGTCCCAGGGGCACTTCCCCGAGGCAGCCGCCCTCCCCACGTTGGTCCTGGCGTCTCTCCAGCTACCAGGATGCAGAGGTGGGGGCCCCAGGCTGGGCCTTGACGAAGGGCCCTCCCTTGCCTGGTGAGCGGAGTCATGGTTCAGCCCAGGTGCCCTCCGCCGTGTGGAATGCGGATTTGGGTCTTGAGAACTCATCTGAAATAGATATTTCTCTCCACTGCCGGAGGGATTTATTGGCAAAACTATCCATCTATTAACATTATCTGGGGCTTCTGCACAGGGGAGAATAGATACTATAAATCTTAGTTGTGTAAAACCCAGGAGCTAGAAGGCTTTAGTGGACGGCAAATAGAAAAGTGCGGGGAGTGGAGGCCTGTTTATTTTACTTAGAGGGAAAGAACATTCGGTGCCCAGCCAGGCAGGAAATGGGTTTTGGGGACGGCCACTTAGCCTAGCTGTTGGCCCTGAAACTGTGGGGACAATCGCTGCCTGCAATTAGGGCAGGAGGCTCAAAGCACTGCACTCTGGCGGGCGGTGGAAGTTTCTGGAAAAGGAGGCCTTGAAACTTTAGGCAGGTGGCCCTGGGGCCTTTTGGGAAGGAGGATCCGGGCGGCAGGCTGTAAGGTCAGGGCCAGGCCCCAGGGGTGCATCTGATTAGGGTTAGTAAGAGCGACCGGGAAGCCAGCCGCCCTGGTGTGGCCGGTGCCCTCGGGTCACTAGAGGCTTCTTGCATTTTTTTAAAAAACTTTTTTTTTTTTTTTTAAGTTGGGGCACTGGGGATTGAACCCAGGACCTCGTGCACACTAAGCACGTGCTCTGCCACTGAGCTGCACCCCCCCCCATGCCGTCTCTTGCGTTGTCAGCGGCTGGGGACGCGGAGGGAAGACACGGAGGGGCTCGTCCTTTCCTGCTTTTCTGCTGATCCCCGCGCCTGGGATGAGGCTGTGGCGGGAGCCGCCTTGGCCCCAGGCCCCTTTTCCGGCCTCTCAGTCCTGAGAGGCCCCACATCCTTCAAAGGGTTTTCTCTCCACTTAGATCCATCAGCACCCGTTTCTGCCGACGGTCAGACCCCTCGCAGATCTGCAGGAGTGAGGATCCCACGTCCCCCGCACCTGGATGCAGGGGCGCCCGAGAAGTATGAGTCCTGGGGTGAAGGCATGAAGGGTGAGCACAGGGAGGGTCCTGCACCCCCCTCCACGTTGGCCATCAAGCACCTGCCTCCCGGAGCAGGGACGCGGCCGTCCCAGAGCCCCTGGCTGGGGGGGCTGAGCTCGGGTCCGGCGGCCCTGCAGAACCCGCTCGCCGCCGAGGGCTCCCTAGAGGTGGCTTGTGACCCAGCCCTGCGTTAGCCCTTGCCGTGGCCGAGCAGAGGTCCAGCACCAGTGCTCGGGGTCAGCACGCCTGCCTTCCAGCGGCCGCTCCAGACTGAGTGTGACCCCGTCAGATTCACATGTCGAAGCCTGATCCTCAGTGCGATGGGACCTTTGGGAGGTGACAAGGCCACAAGGGAGGTGCCTTGTAAGGAGAGGACAGCGCGAGGACAGGGACACCTGCACACACAGGGAGGAGGGGTGTCTCACCCTGAGGCTCCACATCTGCCGGCACCTTGAACTGCATCCTCCCAACCTCGAGGCCGCTTCCTGTGTCAGCCCCTGGTCTGTGACATCCTTCAGGGCAGCCCAAGTGATGGAGAAAGTCGCGGGTCCTGTTGATGCCCGTCTCTCTCCAGTCTGCCCTGAGTGGCAGGGGACCGTGAAGGGGCCGTGCCGGGTGGCGGCAGGGGGCATCCTCAGTGGCCAGAGTGCCTACAGACCCTGCTCAGGCCCGGAGAGTCCGGGCGGGTCGCTCCCAAGACCTCCGCCCAGACCCGGCCTCAGGCTTCGTGGCCACGTCAGCGTCCTCCTCCTGAGGGTGACGTGGCAGGCGGGCCGGGTGGCATGCTGAGTTGCCAGCCTTCAGAAACATCAAGAGAGGATGCCTCCAGAGCTCCCGCGGAGCGCCAGAGGACGGGAGAGTGAAAACGAGCGGCTTTGTCCCTCGTCCCTTCTCCTCCACCCCGTTGCCCGGGACCTGCAGACGCGGGAGCAGGCAGAGGGCAGCGGAGCGGGGGCCCCCGGGGCAGGGCGCCGCAGGCCTGGGTGGGCACCGCCTCTCCCAGCCTCAGTCTCCCCACGCGCAGGGGTCTGCGCTGGACTCGGGGCCGGAGCCCCCAGGGCTGCTCGCGGCCGCGCACACGACGGCTGTCCTCCTGCCTTTGAGAAATGGACCTGCCCTTTGCTGGGCGAGGGGAGCCTCAGAAAGAGGCGGCAATAATTAATATGATGCGGCTTCAAATGTTAGAAGTTAGAATGAAATCAAAAACAAAAGGAGAGGGTTACAGGTAACCAATTAGACGGCGGCCTCTGCACTGCCCCTCGCCCATGTAGGGGCGGAACGGACCCCGTCTGCCTCGGCCAATTAATCTGCCCCCACCTGCCTTCGCCAGGGACCTGAGGCTTTCTGCAAATCGAAGGGAAAGGCGAGCCGGGCCGGTGGCAGACAAGCAGCCCGTCCCCCGTCGTGCAGAGGCCGGGAGGAGGAGGCCCGGGCAGGGTGCAGGGCCGAGGCCGCGGCGCCGAGCCGGGGTGTGCGGATTAATGAAGGCAGCTGGGAAGATGAAAGGGCGCGGGCGTCTGAGATGAAGCCCAGCGGGTCGCGAGGGTTCGGGCATGAATTTCAAAAAGGCAGAGATTGTGGCTTGTGGACTAATTACCTCTCAAGGACGGCATTGGAGGTGGGGTCCGGGTGGCTCCAGAGGTCCGGGTGGAAAGAGAGACTGGTGGCCGGCCGGGGAAGGTCCATCGGGCACAGGGGGTGAGGGCTGCGTCCCCGAGTCCTCCCCAGTCCTGTCCTTTGGCTGAAAGGCCAGATTGGAACACTCATTTTTGGAGGTCCCTGACTTAGAAATCAGTGGGTTTGAGAGAGCCCAGTAAACCGACCAGGATTTGGGCCTGGAGGGGAAGCAGGGAGCTCTCAGTCTTCATGTCTACCCCTGACCCCATCAGCTGTGTGCTGCATGGCCCCCCACATGGATGGCCCACTCCTCGTGGCAAAACTGTGGGGACCCTTCCCAAATCACATCCATGAGAGAGATGGGGAAACTGAGGCTCAGAGAGGACAGGCGGTGGCCCTGAGGTCACCCTGCTGGTCAGCAGCACAGGCAGGGTGCCAGCCTGGGGACTTACCTGTATTCCTGACCACTGGGGAGCATGGCTGCCCACTGGGAACTTGGCAGAGGGCTGGCCATGGGCCATTGGGGAAGGTAGGTCCTGAAGATGGCGCAGGAGTTTGCCAGGAGCTGGAGGGTTTGGGAGGAGAATGTACATTTCAGGCAGAGGGAACAGAGTGTGCGAAGGGTACAGAGCAGGACAGAGATGGGGCAGCTCTGGGTAGCACGAGGGGGTGTGTGGGAGCCGTGTCGAAAGGGTCCAGTGTCCTGCACCAGAGGCAGGTCCTCACCCAGGGCCCAGGGTGCCCCTGGGGTACCCTGAGCTGAGCTGTGTGTGAAGTCAAGGCCAGCTGTGTGCTTGGAAATTTCTTCCCAGGGTCCCTGCCAGAGTAGGGGTGGGTGAGATGGGTCTGGGCTGGAGACCCACACCTCAGGAGGGATTTAAGTGACTAAGTTAGAAGGACTTGGTGGCTGCCCTGGACTGGGGCCGGCATCTCTATATCCATTTCACAGATGAGAAAACCGAGGCCCATGTCTTTTGTATCAGTTAGCTCTCAGCACATAACAAGCTACCCTCACGTCTAATAACTCAAAAGGACAATTGCTTCTGACTCCTCTATCTGCAGGCCTGCGGGGCTGACCTGGCCTGGCTGGGCGGGGGTGGGCTGGGCTCACTCCTGCACTGGGGGCCAGAGGGTGGGTCGGCTGAGGTCTGGCTGCCTGGGACAGGCCGCTCCGGCTGGTGTCTGGCCCTGCAGTGGGCGGGCCTGGGCTGGGAGGGAGCAGAGGCCCGCAGGGCCCGCTGAGGCCAGGCTCAGAATGGGACGATGGCATTTTTGCAGGGCTCTTTGGCCCGAAGCAAGTGGCAGGGCCCGTCCAGATTCCAGGGCGTGGTGCTCAGACTCCGCCTCTCCCGGCAGGAGCTGCCACGTCACCTTGTGGCGGGGGGGGGGGGGGGGGAGGGGTGTCCAGGGAGGGAGGGGGGGCTTCTGGGCAGGATGCAGGCAGTAGGTTCTGGTCAGGAAAAGCTTCTTGCGGGAGGTGCGTCTTTCCAATCCCACCCACCAGTGTGTTTTAAAAAGTTCATTTCTTTGCTAACTTCCAGGCTCATTAAACTCTCTTCTTTAAACCTGGCACGGCAGAAGGTAGGCTGTCTTACATCTAAGATGAGTTTCTGAGCAGGCTGCCTGCACATCCATAATTAAAAGAGTTTGACAAGAATCGAAGAGGACTGGTTTCCACTGGAGGTTTGGGGAGCTAATTACCGGTTGGTGCCCTGCCATGACGGCTGTGCGTGAGATATCCGAAGGGGGGAGGGCTGGGAATTCGCTGGGAAGATGCAATGAACCTGTACGTGCCAATACTGATTTTGTCAATTGAGGTCCCCCCACCAGACATCTTAGAGGCGAGGGAGGGTGCTTTGTGCCTCTTCTAACAAGTTCAGAAACCTCCCTCCACGAGACTTGAAGGGAGGCCCCCAGCAGCCCCACTGGGATGGAGCCTGGTGCTGAGAAGCTTCCAGGTGGACTAGAGGTGGCCATGGGGCCCTGGACTCGTGCGAAGAGGTCTTTGTGCTATTTGGGTCTGTCTGGTTCCAGTGACCACATGGAACAACCCACGGGGCTCTTTGCTCCCAAATCCTTCCTCCAGGATGTCTGTCCCTGCTCGTGGAAGAGAGCAGAGTGCAAGGATGCCACCCACCCAGGGGTCTGGGTCCCCCGGCCTCCCCTTAGAAGGGCATATATACGTTGGGGTAAAAAGTAGGCAGATTTAAAATGCTTTTGAACCCGTGGGTCACTCGGCCACTGTGTGGACAGGCCACTCCAGACGGCTGGCCTCCGGCTCTCTGTGCGCCCTCTGCTTGGCCTGTCCCTGCTTCTCCTGCCCCGCTCACTGGCCTGCCTTCCCGCACGCTCGCCCCAGGCCCCAGCGAGTGATTCGCTAGCTTTAGTTTCATTTATTTACTTTTAGCAGGGGGAGGCAATGAGGTTTATTTATTTTTATTTTACTTAATGGAGGTGCTGGGGATGGAACCCAGGACCTTGTCCATGCTAAGCACACGCTCCACCACTGAGCTACACCCTCCCTCCTTGTCCAGCTTTAGATCAGAGCTCCCCGCTGTGCTTATCAAAGGGGTGGTGAGGGGGTGGCCCTCAGCTGGTTTCCCTGGTAACTGATGCCCCAACCTGATGTCAGTTTCCCCTGTAACTGGTAACCCCCCTATCTGCCCCCGGGAGCAAAGCCCGCTGCCATGTCCTGCCTGCTGTCGGCCGCACACAGCGGGGACTCACTCCGGGGCCTCCCCTCAGGAGTGGAAGCGCCCCCACTCACTAAAGTGCTGATGCCTGTCCCTGACCCTGGGCTCTGTCTTTGGTCTAGAGCTGGGAGAGTGCGGGGCTTTGCAGGCCTGCGGGCACAGCCCAGCGGCCACCGAAAAGGAGTGGCGGGGCCCAGGGCCACTGCTCTGCCCTCCCGTGTTCCAGCAGGTTGGTGGGTTCTTCGGGGTTGCCTTTGGCTGGAGCCAGGAGAGGAGTCTGGGAGTCAGGAGCCCTTGGGAGCTGGGGGCCCTGCTGCCCGAGGCCCTGACCAGCCAGGCCCACTATGTCTCACATCTTCCTGGGAGCCATGGTGGCCTGTGGCCGGATGCTTCCCAGAGACCTGGCTCTGCTGATGGCCCCACGTGAGAGCAGAGCCCTCCCCCAAGGCTGGCCGAGAAGGGGGCTTCGTGGGCCTTGGTGTCCCCGCAGCACAGAGCTGCATTGAGTGCGGGCCAGCTGGGGTGATTTCAGACCAGGCTCTGCTCCACCTGCCCCACCGGGACACCCTGGGGTGCATGTGGTGAGCCGAGCCCTGACCCGGGGGCTGGACTGGGGGTCTTGGCCAGACTCAGCTCTGACCCACCTGGGGCTCACGACAGGTGTCGCCACCTAAGTGCCTGGTCACACGGCCTCAGTCACCCACCGGGCTGCTCCCGCCGGTGGCCTGGGTCTGCCTTTCGGGACTGTCTGCCCTCCTTCTGCAAAGTTGTTTCACATGCAAACCGAGTGGTCATTTTGGGTCAAGATTGGCTGCTTCACTGTGCTCAAAACCTGCATAGGTTATTTGACCCATTTTACAGATGAGGAAACTGAGGCTCAGGGCAGCCCAGTGCGAGCCCGACAGCCTCGGGCTGGAGTGGGGCTTCACTCGTGGGCTGCCTGTGTCTGGGCCCACTGTTGCAATCCTGGGCCCAAGATGGAGAAGCTCCTGAGGCCTGTTCGTGTCCTGCAGACCCAGAAGCTGCCACCTTTGTGCGCCGAGCTGGGGGCACACCGCAGGGGCCTCGGGGCCACACATGTGGGGTGTGGTGAAGTGCCCGTACGTTTTCATACTGTATGGTTTTAAGAAAAAGATGCAAAGTTGTAGGACAGATCGACTGTTGAATTTATGTAAAACTTCCAAATCAAACCCTCTCAAAAATTAAAACTCAGAGATAGCTTGCCACGCACATGACCTTCTTAACGTCAGGTTTACATCTGAAAGGGCCTCAGGCAGCTCCTGGGTCGAGGAGCTCCTCCCTCGTTAACTGCCAGACCCCAGCCCAGCCAGAGCGAACGCCACGCAGGTCATTGTTGGGGCTTCTCAGCCGGGCAGAAGCTCCTTTCTCACCGTTAACCCGAGTCCAAGCCATTTCGAATCTCTCGACTGAACTCCAAGGGAGCGCGCCGTCTTCTGGTCTCACAATCGTCTTTTTCTTCCGTTGACAAAGATAATGGTGGGGTTTTTGGGTGATAATGCAAATGGATTTTGAATCTAATTGAACTTTTTATATCGAATATTTCAAAATAATGACGACGTTTTCCTCCCCATCCACAGATGTTGCTCTGGAGTCTTCATAATTCTCCTCTAGGAATCGAACAGTCACCCTCCCCAAACAGCGTGGGCGAGCGCGTCTGATGGTTTCCCTTCAAAGCTGCACGCTTGATCATTAACTGTTACCATAGTTTCCTATAATTCTTGCCATTTTCAAAGAAGTTCATTTCAGTGCGCAAGAATGTCAGCCAGGGAAGCCGGCGCTGAAGTCGGTGACTGCGAGGTTGAGTCTGTGGAGTGAGAATCCATATTTTAGCACCTGAACTCCAGGCGGAACCTGCCCTCGGGCGGCGGCCGGTGTGCGGGGAGGGGGCGGCGCCGGGGGCGCCGATCCATTTCCTCCCAGAAAGCCGAGAACAGCCGGTGCTTCCCCAGTTCCTCAGTTTTACCATGTCAGCCGCACAGACACGTTTTTCACGGCAGATCTTAAATTCAGAGTTTTCAGAACCAACTTGCCTCCTTCCCATCCCTGCAGCTGCGCTGCCTGGTGGAGATGTGCCCAGGGTTTCTGTAACATTTTCAACACCATCATGGAGCGCTGACCACTTGGAGAATTGCACTGGTGCAACTTGTTCGAGTCTTTTTTTTGGCAACACAGATGGTGTTTTTTTAAAGCGTTTTCCTTCAGGCCTTGATTTGTGCTCTGTCAAGTGACAGCCCCCAGCCCCTGGCTCTGTGGCTCTGACACAGCGGGCGCAGTGTCCCCACTGTTTCTGTGTGGGCCCCTCCCAGTCCACGTGAGATGCTGCGGCCCTCTGGGGATGGTGCTGGGGACCTGCTGACCTGGTCTTGGGCCTGGTCCAGGGCTGCTGAGAAATCTAGGTGGTTGCAGAAGCCCTGGCAGGGAGCCCTGACCCTGCTTCCTATTTTTCTGAGAAAGGAGGCGGGAACAGACAGTAGATCCTCTCAGCTTCCCTCCCCTGACCCTATCAGCCTCCTGTCCTGGACCCGTGTTCCGCGGGAGGAACTGCGCAGGCGCCCGAGGTCCACCCCGCTGTCTCCTCCTCCCTGCCCAGCTTCTGCTTGCCTTTCTGGTCCTTGGCCATCAGCATCCAAATGAGCCGCACCAGCTCCCAGGTCCCAGAGAAATCCTCCCTTGACTCTGACTCCGAAGCACGCCCAGCTTCCGCCCGCGTTCCCACCTCCAGCCCGTCACCAGGCCCCCCACCCCACCGAGGACCCCTCCCTGCCTGGGTCCGGGCCTCCTGGAAGGCGACGGTAACCCTGGTCCTTAGGCAGTCCCTTCCTTGCCTTACTGTCACTTTGCCATCCTCAAACAGCAAGGCAGGTGTCTTTCAACAATACAGCTTAGTTCTGCGTGTTCTAAATATTTAACCAGAGAAACAACAGAGCACGCACGTCTGTGCCTGGCTGGCTCACCCAGCTCTGCGCTTCACAGGTTAATCCCGGGCTGCGTGCGGCTGCGGGGGGTTCGATCTCGTCTCCGCTACCTCGTGCACGTGCTGTCGGGGAGCGCGGGGTCCCGGCACCGGAGTGCGCGCTTCCCTGCTGAGCGTGCGCCCGGGAGAGAAGGCTGGGTCACGGAGCACGCGCGCCTGTACGTTCCTTGGGCAGGTCTGCTGCGCGGGGCTCGGGGGGGATGGCATCGTAGGAGCCCTCCCGTCGCTCTGCGACCTCCCTGGTTCTCACCGTCTGAGCTCTCCTGGTGGTTCGTGGTCGTTTCTCACCGAGTTTCCCTCGTGGTGGGCGGGCCGCTGTTTTCCATGTACAGCGACAGTCGGAGATGTGCTTCCGTGATGGTGCTGGTGGGCGCGCTGGGCCCTCACGTCTCCTGGGTTTGTAGGGCTCCTTACCTCCTGCAGAGGCGAGACCTTCAAAGTCACATGCAGGTATTTTCTGCCACGACGTGCACGCCTTCCCACTCCCCTCCTGGTGTTTGTGGATTTATAGAAATACTTAATCTGGGGGGTGGGAGGGCGCAGCTCAGCGGCGGAGCACCTGCTTAGCACGCACGAGGCCCTGGGTTCAGTCCCCAGCACCTCCATTAAATAAATAAATAAATGAACCTAACCACCTCCCCACCTTCCCAAAAGGACCCTTAATTTTTATGTGGTCAGATTCACCCAATTCTCCCTTTATGATGATGGCATTTTGGATGCTGTTCAAAAATCCTTCCGCACCTGAAGGTCATGAGGAGGCTTTTTCATACCATCATTTGAGAGCTTTACTGAGTGTCGTGACTACCCTGTTGGGACCTCCGTCTGTGTGGCATCCACGTGCCATGGGTGGAGAAGTCAAGTGTCACTGTTTCCCGTCTGGACGACCAGTCGTCCCAGAACTGTTTCTCCCCTTCTGTGCCCTCAGACCCATCTTTGCTCTAAATCAAGCGTCCGGTGCCCGCGGCCTGTTTCTACACTGATCACAGGAGCCTTACAGTCAGTCCTGGCATCTGGCAGAGCAAACGCGCTTGTGTCTTGCCAACGCTGTCTGGACTATTCGCGCCCACCGCGTCTCCACATTCACTCTAGAACCAGCGCCGAGACCCACAGGCCGGCTGCCGGGGCTTTGGGCCGGCGTTACAGACCGTCTGTGCGCGGCGCCCGTGAGCGTCTGCGTGAGGTTGTCTCCACCGGTCAATGCAAAGTGTGTTTTCTCCATTTTACCAGCTTCCTTTAAATGTCTCGATAATGTTTGACAGTTTCCTGAATAAAGACTTCTCTCATCTTTGTGAGATGTCTTCCTTCTTCATATTTTTAGATGCTGTTGTAAATTTATTCCCCCCGCGCTTTCCTCATTGGTATGATTTGCGTACAATGAATCACACCAAATTTGGAGGACAGTGCAGTGAGCTCTGACACTTGGCGCGCACTCAAGGCAACGAGACCTCACTCAGGAAGGCTCCCGGGCACCTCTCTCCGGGCAGGGGCCCCGTCCGTCTTGCTGAGGCGACCGCCGTCTGGCTTTCTGTCGCTGCGGGTTGGATCTGCCTGGCTGAGAACGGCGTGCCGCTGGAATCAGACTGCGTTTGCCCGTCGGTGCCCGGCGGCTCTCCTTCGACGCCTGTGGGGCTTGCGCGTGTCGTCCGCGTGTCCGTGGCCGCTCCTTTCATTTCCGCGCGGCGTTCCGCCGGGTGAACACGCCACCGAGGGTGCCGCCCCCTGCTGACGGCTATCTGGTTGCCTTCAGCTTTTGGCGGTTGCGAACACAGCTGCTGTCAACGTTCTGGTGGGAGTCCCCGTGTGGGTGTGCCTTCCCGTTTCCTGGGTGAACACCTGGACGTGAGGTTCCTGGTTTGTAGGTGGGGTGTGTTTAGCTTTAGGAGAAAATACAGAAACGTTGCCAAAGCGCTTGCAGCGTTTCACACGTCCGCCAGCCGCCGCCTGCGGGCCCCGGCCGCCCTCGCCCTGGCAGGTGTTCTCTGCCACTTAAACTCCACCCCTCCCGAGCCAGCGGGAGGCGCGCCTGGCTGGGACTTGAACGTGCGTTTCCCTGATGGCTGATGATGCCGAGCAACTTTCACAAGCTTGTCGGCTTTTCCTGTATCTTCTTTTGCGTTGGGTCCGGGCAAGTCTTTTATTCTTTTTGAAAGCAACTTTGTAAGGTTACATTGTACATGCAGACAATCACAGTCACTTTAAGTGTGCAGCGAAGTGAAGTCTTGACAAATGTACGCCTGGGTGTGCTGCCACCCCAGTCAAGGCAGAGGCTGTTTCCGTCACCCCAAGTCCCCTCGCCCCTTTGCCCAGAGCCAATGACCACGCTGACCCCCAGCCCCAAGCCGCCTCTGAGCGCCTTTTCATCACTGGAGAGCACTTCCGTTTGTTCCAGAATTTGATGTAAATGGGGCCATACAGTAGGCATTGTTCAGTGTCTCGGTTTTTTCATTTAGTGTGACGGGTTTAGATTCACCGTGTTGCTGCGTGTATGGGGTCGTCTGGGCTGCGCTCAGTCTCTGGCTCTTATGAATTAAGCTGTTATGAGCATCGATGTACAGATCTCAGCAAATGTTTTTGTTTATCTTGGGTAAGCGCTAGGAGTAAGTCGTCCGAGTCACAGCGTAGGTACAGGATTAGCTGCCTAAGGTGTCTCATAGCGATGGCAGCCCTGAAGGCCACCCCCACGTTGTGTGAGGGTCCCCATCACTCCACGCTGTCTCCGTGTGGCATTACGCTCCTGCCGCCGCGCCGGGTGTGTTGTGGCATCTGGCCGTGGCTTTAATCTGCTTTTCTCTGATGACGAGTGGCGTTAAATGTTTGTTCACGTTCGCATTGACTATTTTTTTCTTCTTTTATGAGAGGTCTTTTCAAATCTTTCTTCCACTTTTACTTGTCTTCTGATAATTGAGTTGTAGGAGCTCTTTGTATGTCCTGGGTGCCAGTTCCTTGTTAAGATAGACGGTTGCAGACACCACGGGACAATCTGAGACTGGCCTTTTCATTTTCCCTGTGATGTTTTTGGAGAGCAGAAGTTTCGAATTTTATGAAGTCCAATTTATCAACAGCTCCTTTGATGTTTGTGCTTTTTGTATCACAGCTAAGAAATCTTTGCTATCTCAGGGTTGCAAAGATCTTTTCTCAAAACTTTTATAGTCTTAGCACTTACGTGTGACTCTCTGACTCATTTCCGTTAATCATATCAGATCCAAGCCCATCGTTTATGAATAAAAACATTTTGCTCCTGTTTTTTCAATTGGATGCTTTTTATTTCCATTCCTTGCTCGTGGCCCTGGCTGGGACCTCCGCTAGAGTGCTGAGCAGAGACGATGAAAGAGAGTGGCCTGCACTGTGCCCTGTTCCCCGTTTTCGGGGAGAGAGTTGGGTTTTCATTGTTAAAGATTTTGTTAGCTGCTGTTTCTGGGGGTGCTTTTATTATTTTGAAGAAGTTCCTTTCTATTCCTAGTTTGTGGAGAATTGTTAACACAGATGGACGTTAAATTGCGTTAGACGCGTTTGCTCTGTTGAGAAAACACATTGGTTTTCTCCTCTATTCTGTTAGGATGGTGCCTTTCCTGTTACTTTGAATGTGGAAGCAAACTTGCATTTCTGGAATACACCGCCTTTCACATTTTGGTGGATTTGATTTCTAAGAGTCTGTGAAAGGTTTTGCAGATATGTATGTGGGAAATACTGGTGATAATTTCCTTGTCTTGTCATGTCTTTATCGGGCTTTAGTGGCTGGTGATGCTGGCTTTATAAAATAAATCGTGAGCTTTGCCCTGTTCCTCCATTTTCCAAAAGTAATTGTGTAGAATTGGTTTTACTTTTTTCTAACGTGTTGTACAGCTTGTCAGTGAAAACGTCTGGGCCTGGAGTTACTTTTGCGGACAAGTTTTTGTGAATTTAATTTCTTTAATAGTCAGAGGGCTATTCAGATTTTCCATTTCTTTCTGAGTCAGTTTTGGTAATTTGAGTCTTTCAACGAATTTGTCTAGTTCGTACAAGTAGTTGAATTTGTCGGCATACGTTTTTTTCATAACGTTTTTATATTACCCCTTTGATGATGCGAGGTCTGCAATTATGTTGCATCTTTTATTCCTGATGGCAGACTTCTGTCCTGTCTTACAGTCTCCATCAGATACCCTAGGCGTTTATCAGATTAGTCAGTTTTTCATAAGAACCATAGTTTGATTTTATCGATCTTCTCTTTGCCTCTTTTCCACTTTATTTCTGCCGTTAACTTGACGATTTCTTTCCTTCTAATGACTTTGCATCTTCCATACGCTTTCTCCAGCTTCTTAAGGTCGAAAATAGGGTTACCGATCTTAGATGTTTCTGATTTTCCAATGCAAACATTTAAAGCTCTTAATTCTCTTTTATTTGCTATATTGGCGGCAAATCATAAAGGTTGGTAATTTCCTTCTTATTTTTTTGGCCTAAATTATTTTCTGGCTTCCCTTGGGATTTCTCCTTTGCCCTGTGCATTGTTTGCTTGTATATCATTTAATTTTCAAATGTTTGGGGTTTTTCAAAATATCTTTTTCTATTATTGGTTTCTAATTTAATTCTGCTTTTATAAAATTTCTGTTATAGTATAATTTCAACATTTTTAAAATTGAAGTATAGTCAGTTACAACGTGTCCTTTCCTGGTGCACAGCACCATGTCCCAGTCATGCATATATATACATATTCTATATATATATATATATATATATATATATATATATATATATATATATATATATATATATATTCGTTTTCATATTCTTTTTCATTAAAGGTTATCATAAGATATTGAATATAGTTCCCTGTGCTCTACAGAAGAAATTTGTTTTTTTAATCTATTTTTATATACAGTGGTTAACTTTTGCAAATCTCAAACTCCCAAATTTATCCCTTCCCACCCTCTTTCCCCTGGGGACCATAAGATTGTTTACTATGTCCACAAGTCTGTTTCTGTTTCATAGATATTTTTTAAACATTTGAGATTTACTTTGTGGTCCAGCAAATAGTGTATCTTTGGTGCATGTTTTACGTTTATTTGAACAGAATGTTGCCCCTGGGTGGAGTGCTATGTAAGCGTCACTAGTCTGGTAGGTTGATAACATTAAGTATTTCCTTAAACTCACCGGTGGTCTGTCCATACGCTCTGTTAGTTACTGGGAGGCAAGTGTTGAAATTTGACCTTCACTTTTACAGGCTTCTCTGGCTGGATATAGGATTTCAGGTTGACAGTGTTTTCTTTCAGTGCTTTAGAGACGGCATTCCGTGTCTTCTGACTTGTGTGGTTTCAGAGGCTGCGTCTGCTGCCTGAAGGTCTTCTCCCCCAACCCTGGCTGCTTTTAAGATTTTTTTCTTTATCACTGGCTTTCAGCAATTTTGGTTTAGTTTAGTTGTGACTTTGTGTGGTCTCCTTTTCTTTCTTTCTTTAAAAATTTTTTTATCCTGAGCTGTTTGCATTTGCAGATTTAGAGTTGTCATCAAATTTGGAAAAATTAAAAACGTAGTTCTTGAAGCAGTCTCTTCCCCTGTCTGTGTCTCCGATGCACACGTCCCAGCTGTGTGATAGCATCCCATTGGTTACGGAAGCTGCATTCAGGGCGACTTGCTCTTTGAATCCTTTCCCCCTCCTGCTTCACACTGTGTAGTTTCTTTTGCTGTGGTTTTGAATTGATTAGCCGTCTGCTCTCCAGTGGGCCCTGTGCTGCCAGCCCCACCTCGTGAAATCTTCCTTTGAGGGATTGTACTTGCTGATTCTAGATACTTGCTGCTGGCTCTCTGGCTCTTTTCCATTTTTTTCAGTGTTCATGCTGTCCTTTAAATAGCTGAGCAAATTTAAACACTTACGTTAGCTGTCTTTAAGTCCTTGTCTGGGTGATGGATGTTTCTCTATGAACTTTCTTTTTTGAATGTTTAGAGTTTGCAGGTTTTATTTGGATGCCAGGCTGTTCAAAGTCTACGCTGTTGACGTTTCTGTGTTGATGTTTGCTGCTTCGACAGGCACTCAGATCACTTGGAGATCAAGTTGATCTCTTGAAGGCTGTGTTTGAGCTTTGTTGGTGGAGTCTAGAGTAGCCCCTGCCAGGGAACTTTTAGCCCGAGTACCAGTGCTCTGCCATGGGGCCCCTTGGAAGGTCTTCATAGAACACTACGTTTTAACAAAGTCTTTCTACTCATAATTTCCTTCTTTCTTTTCTTAAACGGAGGCACTAGAGATCGATCCCAGGACCTTGTGCCTGCCAAGCTCACGCTCTACCACTGAGCTAAGCCCCCCACCCTCCCGAGGACTTTCTGCTCTGGAAGGATGAATTAAAATGTCTTCCATCCCTCAGTGAGGTCTGGGAGCGTCTCCGTGATGACTGCCCCAGCAGACTGGCTTTGTGCTGCTTTGCTACATGCACGCAGAGACTAGCATCCAGCCAGTCTCCTCCAGGAGATGCTTATGAAGGTTTCTAGAGTTCGTTCTCTGGTAATCTGCCTTGCGCATTCCAGTGCTGAGCTCCCCGACCTGCCCCCAGCTCTCCCCTCCCTTTGTCAGGACGTCTGCACTCTGCCCCAGGAAAGCCAGGGCGACCGCAGGACTTAACCATGCTCGTTGTCCTATCTCAGGGACTCCTGTCCTGCACGGCGTTTTGCTCCAACGTATGAAATGGTTGTTTTATGTATTTTGAGCAGTTTTCAAGTTGTTTAAGGTGAGAAGGGAAATTCTGCATCAATTCTCTCTCCTGCCCAGTGAGGAAGTTTCTTTGGCTGATGACGATTTTTTCTCATTATTTTTTCCATCAGTTTGATTATGAAGTGTCCAAATGTGTGTGTGTGTGTGTGTGTGTGTGTTTATCTTGACTGGAATTTGTTGAGACTTGCAGCTGTAGGTTGATTCTGGTCACATTTAGAAATCTTATTTATTTATTTTTATTATAGTTGATTTACAATGCTGTGCTATTTTCAGGTGTACAGCACAGTGATTCAGTTACACACACACATATATACTCTTTCAGACTCTTTTCCATTACAAGATGTTGGATATAGTAGAAAAGAGAAGAATTTCCAGCAACACTTCTTCGATTATATGTTTTAAACCCCTCGTCACCTTGCCTTGGTTTTTCAGGGACTCCACTTCCACATCACTTCTTTCTCGTTCAGGTTCTTTTCACCCTCATTTTCCAGACGCTCTGACACCTAACGTCTAACATGTTTTTTTTCTTTTCTGAAATATTTTATTCGCGACTAAGACGCTGTTCTCTGCACGAACGCCGTCTCCTGCGTGCTGCCCCTCCGGGAAGAGCCTGGTAAGTAGGTCTCACCCAGCAGGACTGTCTTCTTCCACGTGTGGTATCGCCGCCCAGTTTCTGTCTAAAGTCTTTGCTCTCCTGTGACTTCAAAAATTTGCTTTTTACGTTTTGCTCAGAGTTTATAATTGTTATCAGCACGATGATTAGTTTGAAATAGGCTTCTCCACTACTATCAGAATCCGAAAAGCCTATGGGTGCTCTCTGTAAAAAATTGTTTTCTGGCATGTAGAAATAAAATAGATTTTTAATATAAATTTATATATTCTGCTGCATTAGAAAAATTTTACATTAACTCAAATTACATGGCAAAAATGTCTTTGCATTACCTTTATACTATAGCATCTGCAAATAGTAACAGTTCAGTTTATTTTTTAATTTTCCCCCCAGTTCTTGCATGTATTGTTTATTTTCCTTGACTTCATGCACCAATCAGCCCTACTGGAAGATATTGGATGGAAATGTGTCTTCCCTACTCTCAACAGAGATTTAAATTTTTCACCATGAAGAGCGATACTTTGTGTGGGATTTTTGGAAGACACATCTCAGATTAAGGACGTTTCATTCTATTTTTAAATTGATTCAATTATGTTTTTAAAATCATAATGAATATTGAATTTTTCAAACCACATTTTCTTTGTTTGGAGAGGATCATGATTTTCCTCCTTCAGCTGTCAGAGTGACAAATTACACTGATCAATTTTCTAACGTTGGAACTAATTTGCATTCTGGGGATAAACAGATCAGGTCATTATGTGGCTGTTATCTTTCTTAGATAATTATTAACGCAGTATGCTAGCACTTCATTTAGAATGTTCCCATCTGCATTCATAACTGATGTCTGCCTTCTATGTTCTTCTCAACACCATCTTCGTCACGTCTGGAGCAGAAGCATGCCCGTCTAAGAGAACGCGTTGGGAAGGGCTCCTTTTTTTCCTCTTTTGTCTGAAAGAATTTGTGTATGTTGGGAATTCTTTCCTCATTCAATGTTTGGTAGAACTTTCCACTGAATAAACCTTTGCTTAGAGTTTTCTTTGTGGGGAGGGTTTTTATATTACCGATACAATAATTTCATAGTTTATAAGACAATTTTGATTTTATTTTCTTCAGGCAGTTCTGGGATGCTGTGTTTCCCCAGAAATTAGTTATCTTCATCTAAATGGTCAAAAATGCTTAGCACAAAGGCAGATTGTTCCTGTAGATTCTGTAGGTATCACCTTTAAAATTTTACATTGGTTTTATTTTTAAAAAATATTTTATTCTATTTTTTATATTTTATTTTTTAGTGTATATTGGTTTTATTTTATTTTATATTGTTCCACATTTCAATAAAAAAGAATGCAAAAAATGAGTGTGAAATAAAGACATTTTTAGATTAAAAAAAGAGAGAGAGAGAAACAAAAGAAAAGGACGCCAGCCGTGTGGGATGAGGACCCTACCCTTGTGACCTCATTTACCCTGAATTACTTCCTAGAAGTTCTGTCTCCAGATGCAGCCACGTTGGGGTTACGGCTTCAACATGGATTCGGGGGGGGGTGCTGGGGGGAATTCAGTCCATAGCGACCGTTTACGTTTAATATGATTACTGACATTTTAAAATTAAGATTCTGCTTTTACTGCCAAGTCTTTGTTACACCTGTTCTAGGTCCTTTTTCTCATTTTCTTGCTTTCTTTTGGGCTGATTTGAGAGGTTTTTTTTTTAAAAAAAATGGTTCCACTTTTTCCTCTTTTAATTTAGAAATATGCCCTCTTTAATTTTAGTGATCACCTTAGAAATTACAACAGGCCTCATTGGCACATCAACTTCACTGCTAATGGATATCCACCCGCCGCCCGGGGCACTGCAAGAACTCTAGGACACTTAACTCTTCCTTCTCCCCCTGACATGCATGCTGTGGTGCCGGCATCTTAGTCCTGTGTTTATAAACCCACAGGTGCTGCGTCGTTGGTCTGCACAGTGTGTGTTTAGACTGAGTCCCCTGTTTACTGCTCAGTTGCGTCTGGATAATTTCCTCCTGTCCGTTGAACGTCATTTGGACTCTCTCTCGGTGTAGGTTTGCTGTTGGCGAAATCCTTGAGAGCTGCCTTCTCCCCGACCCGCTCCCTCCGGAGCGCCTGAGCGGGGTGTGGCAGCACGACTCGGCCATGCTGAGGTCCTGCGGCTTCTCTGGGCTTCCGCGCCCGCCCTGGAGAAGCCCGGCCCGCCTTCTAAGCCTGTGCCTTTGAAGGGACTCCGCCTTTTATTTAGTCCTCAAGTCTGAAGACTTCCTCTTGTAGTTCGAGTTCTGCAGTCTCACTGTGAAGTACCAGGCATGCTTGTTCTTTACCTGCTCTGCCTGCAGTTGGTTTGGCTTCCAGCATGTGTCTGCTGACGTCCCTCATCAGTTCCAGAGAACTCTCAGCGCTCATCTTCTCAAACGTGGCCTCGGCCCCGCACTGTCCCTTTTCTCCTGGAGCCCCGGCTGAACATGAGTTCGAGCTACTCCTGGTTGTCACCTGTGTCTCTGACTGTCTGCTTGTCTCGGTCCACCTTTCTTCCCTCATCTTCTTTTTGGAAGGTTCCTGGGAGCCTGGAGGGGATCTGGGCCAAAAACCAGAAAAAGTCCTAGACGCGAGTGTCAGGCAAGCAGCCAGGACGCGTGCAGGGCTAAGACCCAGCAGGGGCTGAGCCGAGAAGGGCCCGGACGAAGCTGCGGACGAAGGATTGAGGGCCCCACCGCAACTTGGGACCGAATGGGTCTCCGGGGGCAGAGATGGGCCGGAACACTGATGACCACTGTCAAAAAGCTGAGCTATTTTCTTGGAAATCAGGGCAAAGTTCAGAGCACTCTGGCTTCATGGCCCTGGAGGAGCTGGCGTGGAAAATTTCATGTAATAGTAGTAATAATAGTAATAATAATAAAACCCTCTTAATGAAGCGCACAGTCTGTGACAGCCCACGGGGACCAGGATGGGGCCAGAGGCTGCATGGAGGACGGGATTTACAGACTTGAGACAATGCTGGGTGCACGGGGGACGCCTGAAAATGCAGACCGACGAGCCAAAGTTCAGACAGCTTTGGGGCTGAGACGCTGTGTCTGACACAGAGGATGAGAAGGGAGTCCATCTGGGTGAGCGCTTGCCTCTGATTTGTGGCTGGGAAGCGCTTCCTAGAAGCTCTTCTTGATGACATAAATATCCACTTCTCCAGTTTCCAGAAATCAGAACTCAGCCGGTGTCACGAAGGACAAGCACATGGGGTGAGTGCCAGCCTCGGGAGCCTTTCCACTGGAAACACCCAGCCCGCTGGGCTCACCCCCCGCTGAGGGTTAAAAGCAGATCCACATGGTTTTGTGTATTTTTAATGAATGACTCCAATGAGTTTTTTTAAAAATTTATTTTCTTCCTATTCGATCCCATTAGCCAAATAAATAGATGTATTTTTCAAGCAAGTATGATGTTAGCAGATCTGGTGAAGCACCGTGGAGAGATGACAGAGACTTGGTTCAAATTCCAGCTCCTCCACTTTCTGGCTGTGTGACCTTGGGCAAGTTTCTTAACCTCTCTTTGCCTCGTCTGTAAAAGGAGAGACGAGGTTACTGCTCACAGATGTGCTGTGAGGATTAAATGAGTAGCCCAGAGAAAGCTCTTAGGGGAGTTCGTGGCACATGGCAAACATTAGACAAGTGATAAGATTATATTACATGTAATGTATGTGTGTACATATATATGTCTGTTTTTGAGAAATGAGCTGTGGTCTCAGGGAAGCAGGGAGCTACCAGACAGAGGGCGTGACTTGGGACCAGGACCCCGCCCCTCCCGCCCCCCCCCCCCCCATACCACTGCTGGCTGTCTTCAGAGTATCAGCTTCCCCCGCTTTCTTATCAACAGAATCCTGATCCTGTTGGGGGTGGGGGGGAAACGAGTCCAGCCCGAGAACAGCACCATGCACAACTCTATTTTCTTTTTTTTTTTTATTTAAAAATTTTTTATTGTTAAAATATTTTTCTCTCTATTTTAACTTTGATTTTTACTTGATTTTTTTCATTTTTTTGGTTTCTTTCTCTTTCTTTCTTTTTTCCCAACAACTCTCTTTTCTATCCTGCCCTGGGATTCAGGCCATGTGACCCCAGTTCTCTCTGCTGAGATGTGAGAAGTTGCTGGAGGAGCGGCCGTTTGCAACTGGTGGACGCGCACATGGGAAGCGCATGGGTTCCCTGCGGTTCCTGTAACAAACTGAGGGGCGTGAAGGAACAGACGCGGATTCCCTCCCTGTGGCGGAGGCGGGAGTCTGAGATCGAGGCCCCGGCAGGGCAGAGCTCCCTCTGAGGCTCCTGGGGGGCATCTGTCCCGGCTCCTTCTCTTAGCTTCTGTGCCGTCAGCGTCCTTGGTTTGCAGCTGCGTCTCTCAGCCTCTCCCTCTGCCTTCACGTGGCTTCTCTCTGTGGGTCTGTGTCTTTCTTCTCTTCTTCTTTTTTTAATTGAAGTGTCATCAGTTTATGCGTTGTGTCAGTTCCTGGTGCACAGCGTCGTGTTTCAGGCACACGCACGTACATGTATTTGTTTTCCTGTGCTTTTTCATTGTAGGTTACTGTAAGATACTGACTACAGTTCCCTATGCTAGACAGTGGGACCTTGTTGTTCATCCGGTTTTGTGAAGATTTCCTTGTATTTCCGATTGTAAGAGCTATTCTGCCGAAGTTCAGCGGGTACGTGAGAGATTGGTTCCGTACGTAGCTGCAGCTTCACTGTGTTCGTGGGAGGGGGCGCACCACGTCCTTCTGCTCCGTCATCTCGCCAACCTCCCTGTCTTCTCTTCCTGTGACGACGCCGGTCATCATGCCTTTGGGCCCGCGCTCCTCCAGGATGGCCTCATCGTCACTAAGAACGCCTGCAGTGGCCCCGTTTTCCACACAAGGTCACGAGCTGGGGCCTCGGCAGTTAGCACTTCAGCGTCTTCTGGGAGGACACGGCTCAGCTCACACCCCCGAGGATCGCGGAGCGGAAAGGTAGACGGAAGCAGATCCCTGGTGGCATCAGAGGCCACTCAACGAGCCCCAGGCTGTGGACCTGTGGGTCTCCCTAGTCTCCAGCCCCTGCTCTCAGGGTCCCTGCGGGCAGTCAGAATTCCTGCCATGTGCAGCAGACATCTCACTAACGCCCTGCACCTTGGGAAACGTGCCCCATCATCCTGCCTTCTAGGTGAGGCACCCGCGGTTCGGAGACCACAGCCACACGGCTGCCAGTGGCAGGGCTGCGTGTGAACGCCGGTCCGTGACCCCAAAGCCTGAGTCCTCCCCGTGAGCCGCCCGTCCCCGGGAGCCCCAGTCTCCTCCAGCCTTCTCCACGCCCCTTTGCTGGAATGACTTCATTGCTCCCTGAGGCTTTGAGACGTTGAAAGACTATCTCCCAGTTGGTAGACACCTGCTGGGGTGTTTCGGGTCCTCTTTTCCAGGACCCTCGGCCAGCCTCTGGGTGGGGCTCCCAGCGGCCGTGGTTCTGCTTGGCCGTCTGGACGCAGCTGACTGGCCCAGGGATGGTCAACCAGCGTCGGCCCCCCAGGTCAGATCCTCTGGGGGCTTTGGATTCCCGGGAAGAGACGTCATGTTCCGGTCGTCATAACAGAGTCACATCAGGTGAGGAGCCCGTGTAGTCACTTCCGAACTCCAGGGCTTATCCGGTCACTTGGAGACTTGGTTAAAACTTTCTAGGTGAGCTATTATAGAAAACGGTATGGCGGTTCCTCAATAAAATAAAAAATACTATTATTAAGTGATCCAGCCACCCCGCTTCAGGGTGGTCACCCAGGATAACTGAAAGCAGGGTCTCGAAGAGATGTTTGCGCACCCACATTCCCAGCAGCATTATCTATAGCAGCGTTGTTTACAACAGCCGAGAGGCGGAAACAACCCAGGTGTCCGTCAGTGGGTGAACGGATCAACCGAATGCGATACACACACATCCAATGGCCGTTTATTTAGCCTTAAAAGGAGAGAAATTCTGACACGCTGCAACACGGATGAAACCTGAGGACACTGTGTGCAGTGAAATAAACCAGTCCCCAAAAGGTACGCGCTGTGGGATTTCGCTTAAGGAGTCAGACTCACAGGGACAGAAAGTAGGATGGCGGGGTCAGGGGCTGGGGTTGGGGGGACGGTCAGTTAGTGTCCAGTGGGGACAGAGTGTCCGGTTGGGAAGGTGAAAAGCACCCTGGAGACGGAGGGTGGGGATGGTTGCACACAACATGGATGTGCTTAGTGCCATTGAACTGGACACTTGAAAACAGTTAAGATGGTAAATTTCAGGTTAAGTGCATTTTACGACGACAACAAAATGCCTCCTGGTGCTTCTGATGTGGTCCTGGTGGAGACAGTCCGGGAGCGGGTCTGCTGGACCAGTTTGAGCCAGTTTTGCTCTCTCCTCGAGGAAGGAAGGTCTGATTGGTCTGGATCTGGTGTGTTCCTGTCAGAGCTCCGCCCCAGCCGTTCAAAGACACGTCTTCTTCCTCTCTTCCTCCGCCTCCTCTTTTTTTCTCTCCCTCCTCCCCCCCTTTTTGGTGCAAACTAGCTCAGTTTTGTTGCTCTCACTTGGAACCCAAACGCCCTCACTGTTCTCACCTTCTAGAGGGGAACACCCCCGAGGGGTGGGCTGTGCATCGGCCTCAGAGTGATTCCTGCACCGCAGAGTCTCACGGCTCGTGTGTGTGTGTGTGTGTGTGTGTGTGTGTGTGTTTGTGTGTGTGTGTGTGTGTGTGTGTGTCTGGGGCCTGTGTGATGCACGGCGAACACCCACCCCCGAGCCTCTCGGAGCTGGGGCGCTGGGACTGCCGGCTGGTGCGGCCCCGACCCCCTTGCGCCGCACCTGCCCAGCCCAGGAGACGTGCCGTCCCCAGGAGCTTGCCCAGCAGGGCCTCCCGCTCTCCGTCTCTGACTCACATGCCTTGGTCTTCCTCTGTCCATCCATCTCCTGTCCCCCCTTCCTCCCACCCCACCCCTGCTCTTCCCCAGACCCCAGGGTCCTGAGCAGACCGGCGAGGATGCTCTCAGGACAGCAGCTGCCCCGATGGTGCTTGTGGCCCGCTCCCTGACTCTGGCGGCACTCGGGGGGCAGGGGGAGTGTTGGACATGCAGGGACGGCGCAGCTGAGGTGACAGGTCCCCCCCGAACCCCATCCACGCCCCCACAGCATGCAGATGCCTGTTACTTTCCTAAACTTCAGTGTTGAAAATCCCTCCCTTCCAAGCAACTAAATAAGCCCTGCCTTGCCTGACTGGTTGGCTAATCCACGTCAAAGCAACAGAAATGGTTAACGGACCGGCTTAAAAGAAGAGAAATCCCCAGAGGGAGGTATGGTCACCTTTCTTCCCCGAAGCCCATGCACAGTCTGTGAATGAGCACTTTTCCAAGGTAAGAGATAAAAATGCACACTGCAAACTGAAGCAAAATTGCTTTTATACCCTTTTTGGATTCGAGGTATCAAATTATTTGATGATTGAGAAATCTTCAGCAGCAACAGCAGCAGACAGAGCAACACGGTTAGTCCTTCATCCCAGCCCCACGCCTGGGCCCTGCGGGTCCCTGCGCAGGACTGTGCGAGAGCGGCTGCGGCGGAGAGGCCGCACATGGTGATGCGGATGCTGGGTGAGGACTGGCTGCCCGGTGAGGACAGTGCGGAGTCCTGGCCGGGAGACCACACGCACCATGGGGCTGGGTTGGTGGGGCCCGGATCCCCAGGGGCAGTGACGTCTGGGGGCCTGTGTGCGAGCTGGGAGGGTGCGTGGTGGGCAAGGAAACCCAGAGACAGCGGTCAGGGCTGGGGAAGGCTGCGGGAGCTTGGTGTGGCGGCTGTGGCCGGGGACGTGGCTGGGGACATGGCTGGGGACTCTGGGGCCCGGCCGGCTGTGACAGGCTCTGCGGCTGAGCTGTGGGGCAGGGTGGCTTACATGACCCCTGCGCTCTGACCCCTCACATGTAAACAGCTGTTCTCGCTTCACACGGTTCCATAAGACTCCAAGGAGGGCGCCCCAGGGGTCATTAGGGAGAGGAGGACTCAGCTGGGGGCCCTGGGACCTCAGCACCGACAGGAGGGCCAGGGTTCCACTGACCGAGTTCCACCACCAGAGGAGACCCTGTGGGATGGGAGCTGGGTTCTTCCGGGAACCAGCACCAACAGGAGGCTATGTATATACACGTGGGGGGCGGGGAGAAAGAGAGACGGAGAGAAAGAGGGACAGAGAGATTCATTTCAAGGCACCAGCCCATGTGACTGTGGATTTGCGGACCCGCAGGGCGGGCTAATGGCTGGCGACCCGAGAAGGGCTGAGGTTGCAGTGTCTTGGGCCCCAAGGCTCTGCTGGCAGCATTCCCTCTTCCTCAGGGAGCTCACGCTTTTCTCTCTTAAAGCCTTCAACTGATTGGACGAGGCCCACCCACACGTGGAGGGTCACCTCCTGCTTGGCTCCAGTCCAAGTCGGCTGGCTGTGGCTGTTCACCGCATCTCCCAAAACACCCTCACAGCCACATCCAGGCTGGCGTCTGATCACATGTCTGGGCGCCTTGGCCTGGCCAACTGGATGGGTAAAATGGACCAACCTGGAGGGTGAGTGGCAAGGCTGGCCAGGAGGGGACAGAGCTGAGGACAGGGCAGTGGAGTGAGAGCTCTGGCTCTGTCCTGGTGGAGAAGCGGGAAGCCGGGGCCCGAGGCCGAGGAGAGGGCTTCAGTGGCAGGCGTTGGTGACACTCTCCAAGGACAAGGGGGCAGGGGGGCAGGACAGGAGAGAGTTGGGTGCCCAGGCTGGTGTCCTGGTCAGGGTGAGGCCAGGTGCTGGGCTGGTGGGCTTGGGGAGTGGGTGGGTGTAGAGTGGCCGAGAGCAGACCCAGGTCCTTGGGCCCCGAGCCCCGTCTCCTGCCTGGGGCACGCCCCGCCCTCTCCTCGCAGTGGCGGGCTGTGACCACCTTGCTCCTCCCCAGCAGCCCGCCAGCTTGTAGGCTCAGCCCCGCGGGCTCTGGTACACAGGGGCTTAGGGACCGCTCGCAACTGTGTGAGTCAGTAACTGAGCCCCCCGGCCCCCTGGTCCTGGACCACTTTCTGCGGGCGGGGCCCCGAGGGGCTCGTGGTCTGCGGACCAAGCATCCTGGTGAAGACAGTTGGTGAAGACAACCGACTGGTCCTCGGGGACGTTGCACCCTCGAGGCACCGACGTTTACTTGATAACTTGCCCGAGTTGCTTTCCAGAGTCGTAAGGCTGCAGGGAACAGCCCTGATGATTAATCTGAACGCTCTTCTCCGATTACTCCCTTAAAATAGGATCCCAGACTCGTGTGAACAGGATTGTGTTTTTTCCTAGGGGATCGAGTTGGGATTTGGATGGTGCTCCTGCGTGTGACCAGGAACCCAGGTGTGCCTACCCCCATCCTGCCCGTCCTCAGCTCCGAGAGCTCAGAAGCGCCAGCCAAACAGGGAGTGTGACGAGGGTGTCCGCGCCCTGGTGCCCCAGCCTCCCTGGTTGGTCAGGGCGTGCAGGTGAAGCCCGAGACCCGGACGGGACCCTGTGCCCTCCTCCCCAGGGCTCCTCTCGGGTGGCCGGATGGTGGTGACCCTGGGCAGCAGCTTGCCTGCGGGGAGTGTGGCTGTGGTTGCCGCCATGCTGGGCTGGCCCCGAGGCACAGCGCCCTGTGGGACAGAGGAGTGGGTGGGGAGAAGGGATGGCAGCCTGGCCCCCAGGGCCAGCCCGGGTTAGCTCCTTCCTGCTGCCTGGACGGGAGGGGACCAGGCTGCCTGGACGGGAGGGGCCAGGCGGCAGAGCAGGGATTAGAAGCCGAGACCCCACCCGTTAGCAAATCCACGGGAACCGGCCCCAACGGACTCGCGGGCAGGTCCTTCCGGCCCCCCGGGGCTCCCCGACGTGTGTGCGGGCAGCCTCAGGCTGGCGAGGTGGCTCTGCTCCCGGGGGCGGCAGGCAGTCCGCTGGAGCAGTGGGTGGTGGCCCACGTGCGGCTCCCGGGCCAGCAGGTGGCCCCGCCGTGCGCTGGCCACTGGTGGGTTTCCCAGAGGACGTGCGGCCGCTTGAGGCCTGGGCTGGGGCAGGTGCGCAGTCCGCCCCTTCCAGCACTCTCTATGCGTCCGGCCCAGACCGGCGCCTGGAGAAAGACCGCTTCCTGGCGAGAGGAAATGAAGGTCCCCCTCGGAGGAGCACGGGTGCCGGGAGGGAATCAGTGCCCTGCTGTTGGAGAAGACCCAGCCGGGGCCAGTCCTGCCCGGATTTGGCCAGTCAGACGAGCAGCTTGGCCCTTTTCATGGCAGGAGAGAGAATGAGGGGGAGGCAGTTCCTGGAAGACAGCGGAGGGCGTAGTGTCTCGCCTCCCTCCTCCTAGGACCCCCTGGGCATCCTTCCCAAGTGGGAAGGGAAAATGGGCCAAACTCTTTCTATGCTCGCCGCCCAATCCCCTCCTTCCGGAGCCTGTCTGTCCACGGGCACCGCTGAGAAGTCTCTTTCCTGTAGTCAGTTCTGTTCTAAAATATATCGAATCACTTAGAAACCAAGCTGGAAGCATGTCCAGCCTGCGGGGACCCAGCACCCGGGAGTAAGGCTCTTAAATCAATTGGAAATCACTTCCATGTAATGCGAACGGACACGGTCAGGGAATAGAAATCCCTGCCAAACCCTTACTCTGAATAGGATGAAAAATTAGATTAATCTGAAAAAAGCCGTCAGCAGGCGCCCGCGTCCCGTCACAGATCTCCGGGAGGACCGGGGAGTCGCGGCGCGCTGCCGAGGAGGGCCCGGCGCGGGCTCCCGGCTGGTCTGCCGCTCAGAGCTGCGAGGCCTCGGCTTCACCTGCCTGAACCTCCGTGTCCTCGGGGCCGATGCAGGGATGCTGGGGCCCACCTGGCTGGGCTGCTCAGAGCATCGCTGATAACCTGTGTGAAGCCTTTCACGTCGAGGAGGGGTCGATAGTTGGCAGCCCCGGGCACCTGCTTCCTGGGAAAGCTCCGATATTTGGGGAGCTGTCGGGGCCTGTCGGCCGTGGAGGGCAGGGCGTCCCCGGGGCGTTGCACACTGGGCCTCGTGTAACTCGCCTTGCTGCGCAGACGCCAGCGAAGCACAAACACATTCTGGTGTCCTGCTCCTCTTGCCTTAATGTGGCACGCATTTTTCACGTGGGCAGAGCTTGCAGCATCAAAATGCGTAAAAGCTGTGAAGAGCGAGGCTGCACGCACTGGGTAACTTTTTGGATATTTCGCTTGCTTCTAACCGTTGTTAGAGGACATGTTATGATGGCGGGATGGAGCCTCCCCTCTCCCCCTGACTCTGGATGGCGATGATTTTTTTGTCCGATTCCCAGAAGTGGTGTGAGAGCTCCAGATGCTTCTCGAGCTGTCCATCCAACTTGCTGCTCCTCAGTCCGTACCAGTTTATACGGACACCAAGGACGTATGGCTGCATCGACTTTATTGATGCTCTGGCCAGGATTAAGACCCATTTCTCAGTATTTTTAAAGTGGATATAAAGTACAACCCTATTAATATTTTTGAAAGGGTGGCGGTTTTGTGACATGTCCCCTTGGCTGGGTGGAAGACGCTTCCCCGAATTCCCTTCCCGGGGGCTTCGGGCAGAGCGGGGCAGGAGGCGTCTCACGTGAGCAGTGGAGGGAAACGTGGAGGCTGGACCTGGTGGCTTCCGTGTGTCGCCCTTTATCCGCTGGCCGACTCTGTTCCTCCAGCTCCTCTGGCTTCAGGTGTGCACATTCAAGTCCATGATGGAGGGCCGGATCCTGAGGTCACCCACACTGCCAAGGTCAGAGGCAACAGGGGGACGTGGTATCTGTCCACCCCCAGGCTCCCGCACCCACAGTCTTCTTCCCTCCCCACCTCCCGTCCTGGGGATGTTAGGCTCCCTCGAGAGACCCCTTAACCAGCTCCCACCGTTGTGTGAGGTCAAATCCCTGTAAAAAATCCATCTTTATCTCCCCCTCCTCCTCCATCTCCACCACCATCACCATCTCCAACTCCACCTCCATCTCTGTCACCACCTCCGTCTCCATCACCACATCTGTACTTAATGGTTCTCCTTCTCTGATTGGACCTTGACTGACACAAACAGCATCCTTGTTGCGATTAGCAGTACGTGGGGAAGCAAACAATGCAGGCAGAGTAGGGTGACCTTCCTGGCCAGCCTGTGCCCAGTTCTCCTCTCCAAATGTAACTTCACTTGCTGTTTCTTGTGAACCTTGGAAAGTAAGTCCATGCACAGACATGCTTATGTACCCGTGGTTATTTTATTTTTTACACAACTGTACACTTTTTGCACAAATGGCAGCACATTGCATCCACTGTTTTTGCTTTATTCACTTGACAATGTGTCTTGGAGATGGAACCACATTGTCATGTAAAACTGCCTCATTGAATTTTTTCTAAATTGAAGTATAGTTGATTTACAATGTTGTGTTTGTCTCTGGTGTGCAGCATGGTTATTCAGTTATCCACACACACGTGTATTATTTTTCATTATAGTTTACTGCAAGATATTGAATCCAGTTCCCTGTGCTGCACATAGGTCCTTGTTGTTTATCTATTTTATACACAGTAGTGTGTGTCTTCTAATCCCAAACTACAATTTACCCCTCCTCCCCTCTGCCCCCTCACCAGTAACTGTAAGTTTGTTTTCTGTCTGTGAATCTGTTTCTGTTTTGTAAAAAAATTCACTTGTGCCATTGTTTTAGATTCCACATATAAGTGATATCATATGATATTTGTTTTTCTTTATCTGACTTACTTCACTTAGTATAATGATCTCCAGGTCCGTCCACGTTGCTGCAAATGGCATTATTTCACTCTTTTCTACGGCAGAGTAGTATCCATTGTGTGTGTGTGTATCGCATCTTCTTTATCCAGTCATCTGTCAGCAGACGTTCAGGCTGCTTCCATGTCTTGGCTGTTGTAAACAGTGCTGCTCTGAATATCGGGGTGCACATATCTTTTGAATTGGCTTTCCCTCCAGACATATGCCCAGGAGTGGGATTGCTGGGTCATATAGTAGGTCTGTTTTTAGCTTTTTAAGGAATCTCCATACTGCTCTCCATGGTGGCTGTGCCAGATTGCAGTCCCACCAGCAGTGCGGGGCGGGGGGGCCCTTCCCCTCACACGCTCTCCAGCACTTTGCCTTGTTGCTTTGAATGGACGCCCAATATTCTGTTACATGAATGCATAGAAACTGGTTTTACCAGTCATGGACTAATGTGCTTTCATGGTGTTTCTAATCTTTTGATGTTACTAACAGCACTGTGAATAACAGCTTGGCAGACGTGTCATTTTGCAGATGCCCTAAAATACCAGTAGGATAAATTCCTGGAGGTGTAATTACTGGGTCTTAGGGCACATCTGATGGGTGTCGTTAATCAGAGAGGTTGAACCAATCAGCCCACTCTTCTGCGTCATCTGTTGTTCCTTCTCATTCCTTCTCCCCTTTTGTGCCCCCCACCCCCATATTGCAAGGGCCACAGCCTGGAAACGACTTTCCCCAAACCTTTTGACAGCAGGGATCTTGTTCAGTGTCTGCCAGCGAGGGCGCTGCTGTGAACTGCAGAAGCCCGACAGAAGGAGAAGCTGGTGTGGGCGAGGGTGGGAGGTGGGGGTTTCGATGAAACCTGGTGTGCGTTTGCCAGTGGTTCGCAGGTGTGCTTCCCTGCGCGCCCCACACGTGCACAGCTGGGGCCTGCGGTGGGCTCCCTGCAGCCTCTGCCCTCCTGAGATTCCCGAGCACTCCGGAAGCTTCCCCGCCCTCGGCTCTTTCGGACAGCTCTGTGCGCCCGTAAGTGCCTGCGTGAAGCCCCTCTTGACTGACGCGCCGGGGGTGCTCCCTTTTCCAGGCTCACCGCTGGCTGGTACCCAGTAGAATTCTGTCGCAGTGTCTGTGGCTCTGTCTTCTAACCACCAAGCACCTGTCAGCGTTTTGTCGGCGTCTGACAAGATCAAACGGAAGTTGACAGAATCAAACTGAAAATGCCGCCTCCTGCAGTTTTAATTTCGGAAGAGCGTGTGTGAGGCCGGACAGTCTTCATGTGCTTAATGCTGTTTGTCCTTCCTTTTCCATAAACTGGGCTCGTGGCCTCGGATTGCCTTTCTCTTGTCCTATTGGTTTTCTTACCGATCTGAAGAACTCTTTTTTTTGATGAAGAAGAAATAACACTTTGTGACATAAATTCCAAGCCCTTTCCCCGGTTTGTAGTTGGTCTTTTGATTTAGCTTATAGATTTCTTGACGTGAAGGTTAAAATAATTCTTTTGCCATCAAACTCGTTTTCTTCTTTGGATTCCAGGTTTTGTGCTGCCCTGTGTGTGGCCGAGGCAGGACCACCCATGATTCCGTGTGCTTCCCGACGACCCTCTGCTCCCCTGAAGCTCCACCGCGAGCTCCTGCTGTTCTGCGCATCGTCCCACCGTGATCTGTCCTGGCCCAAGACGTGAGCACGCGCGTCTCCTCCCTGAGCGCACCGCCGCTGCATCGGGCCTCCTCCGGGCCCCCGCCCTGCGAGCGGCCCCATGTCCCGTTGCGTTCATGTCCCTGATTGCAGGCTGCTCTGTGGACTGCAGTCTCTGACATTCCGAAGTGCCTTTCTGGTTTGGCATAGTCCCTCTCGTCCCCTCTCCGACATCGACTGCCATCCTGCACTTCTCTATGCGTTTGTCTTGGACGCATCGATCTTTAACCCGAGTCGCGTTGTTTTCCAATCATCTCAGGACGGAGCCTGGGTTTTCCTTCCTGGCCCAGTTTTACCCTCTTTCTGGGGCGCCCTCTGTTGTCGTCAGATTTGCTGCTTTTGATCACGTCTGAAGAATGTCCGTCACTGCAGGTCCTTGGTGTCCTTTCGCTGTGTCGTCTGTGTTTAGTGTGCAGGAGTTTGCCTAGTGGCCGCCTCGTGGTTCTGGCTTGGCGTGCTCGGCTCAGTCCTTTACTGACGACACACGATGAGAAACTACGGCACAAGCACGCCTCGGCTTCCTCTGCAACGTTGCTTGGTTTCCCTTTTCCCTCTCAGAGTCTGCGGCTGTGCGTCCCCACATCCTTGCACACCTAGCAATTGACTTACCAGACTGAAGCACATTTTGTCTCTGGTCATGACACGTGAGGAAGTCTGTGTCCCTCTGGCTCCCCCCGAATGACCTACCCTTTCTCTTCCAGCCTCTGAGAGTCTCAGGGTTTCTCAGCTGTGCTCATACTTAACACTTACAGTTTCTCTGGTAACTAACACCCCACACGCGTTTCTGTCTCTCTCCCAGTTAGCCGTGTGCGCGTCCTCGCCGCCGTGCCTCCGCTCCGCTTCCACCGCACGTCTCTCGCCCAGAGCTGCCTTCCGGTGGCTCCTGCAGGATGAGCTCGTTTTAAGGCTTTTCCTCTGGATGCTGAGATTTCAAAACTTCTTTGTCTTTTGTCTTTGTGCTTGGACGGCGGGTGGGCTGGCTGCGAAGCTCGTGGGCCCCCGTCTCCCCTTTGAGGACGCGGCGGGCTTCAGTCGTCCGATGCCCGCGCGGGTGTGTCATGGGGACGGCTGAGGCCGGGCTACTGGCCTTCCCTTTCCGTGGCTTGGTTTTTCCCTCTGGCTGCTGAAGTAATGCTTTCTTCATCTTTAACCTTGAGCAACCTTGCTAGCATCTTTTGCCAGTTTTTTTCCCCTGAGACATGCGCCTTTCCCTCTGTAGACTCCAGTCCTGTTTCCTTATGAGAGTTGTTCTTGAATGATATTAGACATTTTCCTGTTTGATTAACTTGCTCTCTCCTTCGCAGACACCAGCCCTGTCTGTACCCCTGTTGTCTCCCACGTCTGTGGGTTCCCACCCCATTTGCCTGCCTTTCTCGGCCCCGTTCCGTGTCTATCACCATGCTGTCCTCAGTGTGTGCATTTGTCTCCACACCACGCTCAGCTGGGTTTGTGCTGCGGGTGTGGTTTTACGTGTTCCTTGCGCTTTCTTCCTGTGAGCTGTCACTTTTCATCCATCTCCTCTTGGTTTTCTCTCCATCCTTTTACCTCTGCTTTGGGCTCTTGTACGTATAGAACTGATTCCCCATTAAACTGAACATGTCCCCTGATTGCGGTGAAGTGTCTGGTGTGTGTTACAGACCAGCGGAGAGTCTCCTGAGGGCTCAGGCTGCATGGTTTTGGTTCTGCGTCTCCCTGGCCGCACTGGGGGCCACACTTAATTCACAGCAGAGCCCCTCCCCGGCCCAACTCTTTATGAAATGGCTTCCTGCCAATGGAGCATCTCAGTGGGACGCCCGGTTCAGTCCCGTTTTTCTCTTCTGGGAAACTGCCAGCTTGGTGCAAGGATGCTCTGTCACAGGTCTGTGTCTGGGTCCCCTCATCCAAAACTGGTGGAAAGTCCTTGCTGTGGCGTGGGCTTCCCCCTGACACCTGCCCCGACAGGCAGCCCTTCCTGGCCCCTTTCCCCGAGTCTGTGGACCCACTGCGCGCGGCAGCACCCCCGGCACCGAGGTTCAGGCCTACACACGCTTCTGTGTTTCATTTCCTCCTGTGCTTTGTGGTTAATGTCTGAAGAGAGGCAGGGGGAACCGCTATCTTTCCCTTGCCATTTGAAAACCTGCTTTTATTTTTATTTAACTCTGCCTTGCATGGATTATTGGTGAAGCTGAAAACTGATCATATATTCTCCATAAGGAATTTACAGAAATCAAGTAAAAAAAAGTTTCTTTTGTCTAGGACAGGGAACTAGGTTCAATATCTTGTAATTTTTTAATGGAAAAAATATGGAAACCAATCTATATATGTGTACGCCTGGCTGGGACATTGTGCTGTGCATCAAATTCACACGTCGCAACTGACTATACTTCAATTAAAATTTTTAAAAAATTAAAAAAAAAAGCGTAGTGAAGAAGAATCTGAAAAAGGATATGTGTATGTGTATTTATGACTGAACTATTGTGTACACCAGAAATTGACCCACCACGGTAAACTGGCTATACTAAAAAAAGAAAAAGAAAAAAAATAGAAAGAAAGAAAACTAAACAAAAAGGAAAGAAAACTAAAAAAAAAAAAGAGCCCTGTGTGGCGTGGGAACGGCCTCACTGATGTCCACCCTGCAAGTCGTGAAGCCCTGAACTTCCTGCGCTGGGAGAGAGACCCCAAGTGCCTCTCAGCCGTCTAAGTCCTCACAGCAAGTAGGGTTCAGCTGATGGCCGCCACAAAGTCGGCAGAGGGTTTGTCACAGTGACTAAACCACACTTGAATGGATTAGGTGCAGTTTTCTCGAAGCAACCACGTAAGGACACAGCGTGACCACCTCAAGGACACTCCGAGTCCTCGTTAAGGAGCTGACGAGGCCCTGGGAGTGTTTCTCATCTTGGTCCCGGTCCCCTTGGCCGTCCTGACTCTTGAGTCCCACGCAGACCCTGTCCTGGGCTCCCCGCTGTCCCAGGTGCTGAGCCATCGCAGTGGACGGGCCTCATTCCAGTGGACCAGAGCCCTGATGGTCATCGTGAAACCCTCGGAATCCTCCGCAGCATCCCGAGGTCACACTTTGACCCCGGGATCTTCACCTGCTCCTTGCATTTACCGACCGCGACCCTGTGCAGGGCTGTGGGTCGCACGCCCGTCCGCTCCTGCTCTGTGCAGAACCTCAGCGCAGCGCCTGCCTCCTGGCCTCGTGTTCGCGGCTCACCTGCGCTTCTCTGGTCTCCACGGCAGATGAGGGAGGTTTTAACCTGCTTGTGGTTCTTTATCAGGTACAACCTGTGTCCGGCCTCACAGCTCCTGTGGTGAGAAAGCCCCTCCGAGGTGTCTCGCATCTCATGTCCCCATGACCCCAGGCCAGGCCCCTGGGGTTCATCACTGATCACATTTGGTGAGACGTGAGCCTCCCTGGTCACTGGGGCTGCATCCTGTGTTTGCTGCAGCTTGGCTTCCAAAGACTGCCCTGAATGCACTCGGGCAAAGCTGTGTGGGTTCCTGGACCCCTGCCCCAAATATAAGCTTCTAGATCACCTCTGTAGAAGCTCTGAGAGCACAATGTGGACACTGGTCTGTCTGACGCTTCCAGGATGCTGGCGCCCACCTGCGCTCAGACTGGGATCTGACAGGCGGCCGCGCTGGATGATAGGATACAGGGCTGGTGGTCCCCAGCCCAGTGCCCGCTCCCAGGACGATCACGTCCAGCGGGCAGACGGGCTCTCCTGGTTATGTGACACCCATGTGGGCGCCTAGGACCCAGGGCTCTGTTGGAGCTTCCGGTGGAGGGTGGGCGACGGGGCAGCTGGTGCCCGGGCTGACATGGTCGGGCGTGTTGGAGAATGGATGGGGGCCCAGGCGTAGGGTGGGACAGTGGTTTCCAACAGTGTTTGCAGGAAGGCCTGAATTGGGGTGGCTCTGCTGGCAGTGCGGAGGGCCAGGGAGGTCAGGTGGGCCAGTACTGAGGAGGGGGAGGTGGCAGGGCCCGTGCCCAGCTGAATGAGGGGTCTGTGCGTGTGACTGCTAGGAATCCACTTCCCTCCCAGTGCCCGGCTTTGAGTCACAGAGACAAGGGGAGGGCGCTGGGCAGTCCACACCCTGTCACCCACTCTCGACCAGGACGGCGTGGTGCAGAGATCTGGCTAACCTGACGGGGCCCTGCCGGGCGGCTCTGAGAGCAACCTTGAAACATCTGTCTTTTGCATGAGAAACACCACGAACAGGGAGGTGGGCACAGATTTACAGTGAGGAGGAGGGAGGGGGAAGGAGATACCCCATCCTGGGCTCCCCCCATCCCGAATATCAGGGTGCAGGGAGGATTCAAGAGAGGACATGCAGGGCTCACTGGTGCTGACAGCGAGGGGGCTTAGGCACACGCCAGCCGGGCTCTTTGAGGACAAGAACACCATTTTCCCGTTACTGTGGGGCTTTCAAATGAATTTATTACAATTAGAGAGAATGCATTAATTCTCACACACGTGTGATTTAAACCTTGGCAGGAGCAGCCCGGGCAGCTGGGAGATGAGGGTGGTGAGGACCAGGCTCTGCCCCTCCTCACCCCCCAACCCCAGGCCTGGCTCGGTACCCGGTACCCACACCTGCGGGGCCTCGTCCCCGACCCCGGGCCAGGCTCGAATCGCGCCACCCGGGATGGCTAGGCCGGGACTCAGCGCCCTGGACTCCAGGGCTGGTGCTTCAGCTGAGCCGCCGTCTTGGGTGTCCTTGTCGGCACAACGTGTCGCGTGGACTGGATCCGCCCACGTGTTGATTCGCCAGTTTCCTGGACGTCTGTGCTACAGAGGAGGCAGGAAACAAAACTTTCCCTGCAGCCTGCACTGCAGCGCTGGCAACGCGACGCTCCCCTCCCACCGGAACAGGTGCGTGGAAATGACGGCCCCGAGGCCGAGCCCCCTCCTCGCAGCCCTGTTCTCCGGGCGGGGCTCGTGCTGGGAGCGCCTTCTGATCCGGACCTGATCTCGATCAGTGGAGGCGGGGGCAGTGTCCCTTTGAGTCCCAAATAACCTATCCTTGTGTTTCGCCGCAGGTGGCTGGAGGCTGGGGCTGCCTTTCTCCGCGTCCCTCCATCTCCGCCAAGGAGGCCCCCACTGTCTCCCTGGAACGCAGAGCCTTGAGCTCGCAAAAGCTCAGTTGCTTCCATCACAGAGGGAGGGGGCACCAGCCCCGGGGTTTGTAACTCTGCCTCTGGGCAGGAGTCTGGACGGTGTGGGCGACGCGCTAGACCCGGGCAGTTAGGGGCTGCTTTCCACGGGGGCTGGGGCACAAGACCCTTTAGTCTCTGCCTCCTTCCTGCTCGTCCGGAACTTCGTCTCCTGGGGATGAAGGAGCACACAGCAGCCTGGTCAGGGGAGGGCGGCCTCCCCTGGGGTGGGAGCCGGAACGGGCGGGGCTCTGGCCCTCACAGGGGGTCTGATGGGGGAGTGAGTTTAAGTGTCACACGTGCAGATGTAAAATCCAGCTGGGCCAGGGCTGTGAGAGGGACCGAGTGCCGTGGGAATAATGGGGGGAGGGCATCACCAGGAACGTTGACGGGGCCCCCGATTGGGCGCAGAATATTCCAGAACGAAGGCGTGCTGTGTGCCCACGCCCTGAGCTGCACACAGTGGGGTGGGATTAGGAACCAGGGGCGGTCAGGGTGACCCACCACAGACAGAAGTGGAGCCTGGGGCCGGTGAGGCTGGAGGCTTGAAGGTTCCGTCTTCATCCTGGGAGCCCCAGGAGGCTCTCGGAGGAGGGCAGCCTTTTGATAGGGTTCACGTGTCTTCAGAAGGGCTGCCTGGAGGGGGAGGTGGGCCAGGGCGGGGTTACCTGCTGGGTGGGCGGGACCAGGGACCCCGAGGACAGGCCCAGATGGTTGTGCCCTCAAAACATCACAGGAGGCTGGAATCTTACCTACAGCCTCGGTCATTCCCCGGCTCCCTGGAGAAACTGAGTCACAGAAGAAAGGGCCACAAAGCCAGCGTGAGACCCCACACCCATCTCCTGGCTCAGGGACAACATTTGTCCCACTAGGGACCCTTCCAGCTCTGAGCTTTGCAGCTCAAGTCCCCTTCTGTGAGCAACTGAAGTTCCCCCTCCAGGGCCCAGCAGCCCCTCTGCCCCGACCACGGCCTGCATCCTGGTCTCCCAGCCTCTGGCCTCAGGCCTTTCCGCCAGCTGCCCCACAGCGCCACGGAGAACCTGGCTGTGCAGTGGGGGTATGAAATCACCTAGGGACGCCCTCCCTGCCGCTAGACCCTGTGCGTCAGTCACATCATGTTGGTCAGCCCCTCTGGGCTTGGCCTCTCCGATGGCCACACCGTGCCTCCCCGCCCACCGCCTCCTGGCCGGGGCCGGGCGCATGCAGACGCCTGGAAGATGCCTTTCTTCAGGCCTCGTGCTTGGCGACGTCTCTTCTCTGTCTGGCACGGCTCCTGGGCTTCCTGCAGCCTCAGCCCCGCAAGGACTGCCTCCCAGCCTCCCTCTCCCGCCACGCGGGGTCCAGGCGTGGCCTCTGGGTCCCACCGTGCACTGCTTACTCTCCGAGAGGCCTCCCCATCGGCAGACGTGGCCGAGGAGGTGCTGGGGGACTGGGACGGAGGTGATGAGTGAGTGGACCCGTGGGGCATCCAACTCACTCAGACTGTAAGTCTGGGTGCTCTGCCCCGTGGAGCTTCGCGGAGCCCCCTTCAATCCCTCCCGCCCCGACGGGCACCCAGGCGCGAGAGCAGGGCCTGAGGGAGCACAGGCGGCGTCTCGCCAGGATCCGGGACACCTTTCTTTCAGATCGCGGACGGCGTCTGCAGTATTTCATAACTGGTGCGATGAACAGCCCCAATTTTCCAAGGTGTTTGGGAGGAACTCAGTTTTAAAGACCACGTCCTAACAAGCAGAATGGGGGAACCCTCTGAGAGCTGCCGCCGCTCGCTGTCGGGAAACGTGCCGGAGTCATGGCTGATTGTTTGTGAAGAGGGTCCCGCTGCCCACCGCCCGGGAGATGGGGATGCCCGCTTATTAAACATGTTTCTGAGGTTTAATTTTGGGAGAAGGATTCGTTTCACATAACTGTGTCCTCTGCAGGGCTGCCAGCGCAGGGCCACCTGTGGGGGCCCTTCCCCTGATGCCACAGGGGCCGCGGCTGCGCCGGCGAGGGTGGGAGAGGAGGCACACAGTGGGGACGCGGGGCGGCGTCTGTCCCCAGTGCTAAGCCTGTCTTTGGGCTGCTGACACCAGTTTTGCACCCTTGACCCATGGGATCGGATGTTCACTGTATCCACGGGGAGTCCTGGGGGCCATGACTTTCGTGGCGGCGGCGAAGAGTTGGCTTATCAGGAATGTGAGCCCTTAAGGGCCTCCAGAACCACTGAGCCCTGTCCTGTTTTCTTGGGGTTCTCTAGAGGGGAGAGGGCCCCAGAGCTCCCCAAGAGGGCAGGGCGAGCTGGTGGCACTGCCAGGCTGCCTGGGGTCCTGCCCACCACGGTGGGCTCTCCTGACCGCGCGGCCCGAGTCCTGGGCTTGGGAGTATCAGCCAGAGTAGCCCCCCCACCCGGGCTCTCTGTGGGCTGTTCCCCCCCAGCCTTAAGCCTCAGTTCACGTCACCTGCACCCAGGAACCCCTCCTCCCTTCCACCATAGGCAGACCAAGGTGACCCTTTCCTGCGGTGCCCACAGATCCCCTGGGTTGCTGTTTTACAACAAGATGGTAAATTTTATGTATGTTACCACATTTTTTTATAAAAGAAAGAAAATTTAAAAAAACACCAAATAAACAGAAAAAGATAGTTCAGATGATTCTCTCAGGGCTTAGACATCAGTTTGAAATTTGTTAAAACACTTAACAAGGCCTTTTTGCAGGTGGAGAGTGGCCCGTGTGACCTCCACTGTGAACAATGTAAAGGGTGCAGTGCAGGATGGAGTGATGGCTGTGCTTGAGCAAGCCACACCTGAAGGTGTCTTTACTCTAAAGGAGCTTCCTAGGGGAAAGGTGCTCCACGGAGGCAGGCAGATGCTGGCAGTGCTAGGCCTGTGTGCATGGATGGACTCTGACTTGGGTCCCCAAAGATAGAAATGCTTTTGGATCCACCTTCTAATGGGGCCTCCTAACTCCCATAGTTTTCTACCACACTTCTGCCCAACATGGAACTCTGGGCAGCTCTGAACCTTTTGGGAAACAGCTCAGAGGGAGCTCAGCCGGTATGTCAGGTTAAAGTTGGCTTCAGAAATGATGGCCAGATCCCTGCCATGCTGACATCAAAGACCATCAGAGGTGCTGGCTCTCGGGAGGCACCGAGCTCCCCCGTGGGGGTCTGGAGGACACTCACGGCTCGCCGGATGCTGGCCTCGGATTCTCCCTGGACCGTGCCTTACACCCGTGTTGGATTACCCCCACCAGCCTCCTGAGGTTCTCTGCAGGGATTCTGCTTCCAGAGCCAGCAGTGAGGACGGAAACAGAGCTGAAAGCTGCCATCCTCCAGGAGACCCGGGCACCCTCATTCCTCGGGTCCTGCTGAGATGAGAAGCGTGGGGGCCCCTCCGCATCCCTGGGGCCCTGCCTGTGCTCTCCCCTGGCAGGAGCCTGACACCCCACCCTTTTCTCGGGCTTGCCTCCCTTCACTCCCAGGTTTGCACCTGCTCGCTCTGCCCAAGGCTGGCCCTGGTCTTCACCACCAAAGCCTGGGGGGCAGGGCCATGCATCCATTAAGGGCAGGCTGGAGGGGAAGCCCACTTGTTGGGGGTGGAATAAGGACCCCAGAGATGCTCATGTCCTAGTCCCTGGAAATTGTGCCTGCATTTCCTTACACGGCAAAGGGACTTTGCAGACGTGACTCAGTTCAGGGCCTTGAGATGGGGAGGTGGTCCTGGGCTATCTGGTGGGTCCAAAATCACAAGCATCCTCGTGAGAGGGAAGCAAGAGGGTCAGTATCAGAGGGGGAGACGTGATGACGGAGGCAGAGAGATCTGAAGACGCTGCACTGCTGGTTCTGAGGACGGCAGAAGGGGCACCACCCAAGAGGCTGGAAGGGGCCAGGAGGCAGGCCCTCGCCAGGAGACTCCAGAAGGAGCTGGCCCCAGTGCACCCTGACATCAGTGAGACCCAGGTCAGACTCAGCCTCCAGAGCTTCGAGATGCAACATTTGTGGGGCTGAAGTGGCTGAGTTTGTGGTCTTCTGTTGGCAGCAGTGGGAGGTCTTGGCCGCTCACTGCTGCCCCCTGGTGGCTGTGCCTGCTACTCCGGGTCATCCCGCGTTCCCTCCCCCGTGCCGGGTTCCCTGGGCGCACACCATGTGCTCACGTTCCTGCCCATCGTGCCCTCCAGTCCTCACGGCGAGAGCCAGGCCATCCTGTCCCTATTGGTCGGGGGCCTGGGGAAGCCGAGTGGCATCTCGAGTCCAGAGGCGGTCAGTCCAAGAGCAGAGCTTTGAACTCAGATCTGTCTGAACGCCAGTCTCGCGTTTCAGCTGCCATGGGAGGGAAGGGGTCTCCCCACCCCATTCTCCTGTTCTAGGCTCACAAAGGGCAGAGCAGCACCAGCCCCGGGCGGGGGTGGAGGGGGTGTGGTGGGAGGGGAACTTGTTGGAAATGCAGACTCTCAGGGCCCACCCAGACCGGCTGCAGCAGGAGCTCTGGGGATGGGCCCGGGGTCTGTTTCTCTAGGTGGGGCCGCTGTGTGCTCGAGTCTGAGGGCAGCTTGGACTGTGCCTAGTCCTCTGTGGGGCTCAGCCGACCTCTCACACGCCCCCTTATCTGTGGACCCCTCCAGCTCCGAGCGCAGCCCCGGCTGAGGCCTGGAAGCCCTGCATTAATTAACTGCTTTATCTCAAAAAGTCATTCTCTCTCTGTCCAAGCACAGAGAGCGTCTCAGACAATCTCTTCTAGAAAACAAGAGCTTTGCACTTCAACTCGGCCAAGGGGAGAAGATCTGTTAGAAAATCTGAAAAAGAAGGAAAGGGCAGGTGAGAGTGTTCACTCACTGGGCAATTGAGTGCTGTCAGCGAGGCCCACGTGCTTGCAGTGGAGACACAGGGGGATCTGACAGCGTCCCTTCCCTTGAGAACTTGAGTCAGGAGCCCCCCCCCACCATGCACACTGGCCTGCCTGGCATCTGCCTGCCTCCCAGGGGTGCCCTCCCTTGGTGAAACATTCTTTAGAGCAATGGCGCCTTCAGGTCCGGCTTGCTCAGGCACAGCCCTTGCTCTGTTCTGTGCTGCACCCTTGTGATCGTTGGCTGATGGCCCTGATCACAGTGGTGGCCACTTGGACGGCCATCCACCTGCAATTGAACATTGCTTAGTGTTTTCACAAAATCTCAAACCAATGTGTAAACCCTGAGAGGGTTCAATTGCACTCTGTATTTCTTTTGTTTTTTGTTGAAAAATGAAGAGATTTGGCCATCCTTGAGCTGGATGTGCATGGAGTACAGCCCGCTGGAAATAAGTAGCCTGTCCCCTTGGAAAGCGCCAGTGTCTCTGGTTCATCATAGTCCCCACTGCTCCCTGGGCTCCTGTGTCAGCCCCCGTCCTGCGTTCCTGGATCTGCCACGTCCTCCCTAGGAGCCTGGGGGCCAACAGAAGTGGGCAGGAACTGGGGGGCTTCCTGGGAGAGGTGAGGTGTGGATCCTTGGTAGCACTGGGGTGCAGCAGGAACGGGGAAGGACAGTCGAGGACACGCTGATGGTCCCGGGGAGATGGGAAGGTCGCTGACGCACTGTGGCAGGCCTGGGTCCCTGGAGTGATGCCAGGAGCATGTCCTTGGGGGGAGGGGACAGGTGGGCCTGGCCTCCCATCTCCATGATGCTTGTTACTGTCTGCAGGACCTTGGGTGGTTATTCACCTTTCCCGAGTCTCAGTGTTCTCATCTGTAGAATGGTGTAGATTCCGCTTTAGGGCCTTGGGGAGGGTTAAAAGCTGTAATGTCCGTGGGGCCCCAAGCTGGGTTCCTCGAACACTGTAAGTGCTCACAAACCAAAACCAAACCCAACCCTCTCCTCCCTCCTCCGTCTTCAGCTCCTTCCTGGTATGAGAGTGAGGGGTGGGACTCTCCTCATGGTCCAGCCCATCCCCAGACGGACGTGGCCACGGGTGGTCCAGGTATCTGGGCCTGGATCTCCTCATGTTGTTCTCTGGTGGGTGCAGGGGGGTCACCCTGTCCAGACCCACACGCTCTCATTTTCTCATTTGAAGCCACCCCGAAGCCAGCCAGGGGCCCAGGGAGTGCAGCCTGCCCATCTGTAGAGCGCCCTGGGGCTCTGAGCTTCCTCACCCGAGTGCAGGAACGCGCGTCCCCACGCGTCCGTCCCCAGGCTCCGGGTGTGACCAGCGCATTGGGGGGGTGGCCGCCCAACGCGCCCCGGGCTTGGGTGGCTAGTGCCCAGCGCCCCGGCTCCTGGGCCTGAGAGGACAGCCTCCCCCGGCCCCCACGGCTCCCGTGCCGGGATGCTGTTTGTCCACACCCGTGGCGTCACTCAGAGATGGATTGGCCTCAATGCCAGAGCCCAAAAACAAATGAATATTTGTTCCAGAAACTCCAGTGATGTCAGGTTTTATTGTAAGTACATTTGGTGAGTGGCAGGCCATAAATCTTGCCTGTGTTAAGATTCTCCCGGCTCCGAGCCCGAGCCCCTGACTGCCTGTCATGCTGGGTGTGGCTCTGTCATGCAGACCCTGCCGCCCTCGCGTCTCAGCTCCATCCTGGCAGGAGGCCTCTCAGTCCCCTCCTGCCTCGGCCAAGACCCCTTTCCCCCGCCCCTCCTGGCACAGGAGTGAAGCCGCTTTGGATAAACAGGCACCAAGGTGACAGTTCATTCCTGAGCCCCCTTCCTGCCTCGAGCCGGGGGCCACGAGGCTGCTGGTCCCCAGGTGTGCGCCCAGGTGGGCTCCCGAGATGCTCCACGTCACCACTTCCAAGGTCCGCTGGGAAAGGCAGCCTTCCCCACCTCCCTTCTGTTGGGGAGTCCAAGTCCCTCAGCACCCAGCAGTGCTGTGTCCGCGGGAAAGCCCTGAGCTCCTGGATGGCCCGGGACATGGCGGCTGCGCTGACTCGGCTCGACGTCTCCCGCTGCACGCCTGCGTTTGCTCTAGACACATTCCTTGAGAAGCTCTGGAATTCAGGCCCACGATGCAGGACCTTCCATGAACACAGCTGATGCGTTGACTCAGCAAGTGTCTACTGCGCTCCTACTGTGTGAACGGCGGGGCTCATCCTGCTGGGGCCGCCGGCTTCTGCTCCCCTGGGGCTGATGCGTGTGCCCCGCCCATGGGTGGGGCCTTGCTAGGGAATCTTGGGGGCTGTGGCGCTGTCCGAATGCTGGTCCGGAGGGGCCAGAGGCAAGTGGACATGAGGGTCGGTCCCCCTGGTAAGGAGCAAGGAGGGAGCTGAGGCTGCATCCTGGGGATGAACGCTGGCCGCTGGGCCACCCAGAAATTGGTGATTCTGTTTCCACGCTCTGTAGGGTAACTTTCCGTCTTCTTCTGGCAAGTTCCCTGTCCCCTCCCCGTGAATGTAGGCGGCAGAGTTCAGCGGTCAGAAGCACCTGGAGATGGGCTGGCTGAACTGTAGGGTGTGCGCCCTTTGTTAGGTACTGCCGGAGGTTGCAGCTCACACGACCCCAATTTACAGATGAGACAGTCGAGGCACATGGAGGCTAAATAGTCCACCCAAGGTCATGTGGCTGAGAAGTGGCAGAGCCTAGGTGTAAAGCCGGGCCATCCCACTCGGGGCAGAGAGAGACACTACAGGTTCTGGGCCCGGGGGCCCTCCAAGGTCCTCACCCACTGTCTCTGCCACCAGCATGCACACAAAGTCAATCCTGCCACACCCTCAACCACGTGTGGTATGGTTGCCTGGGCCCGCTGTCCATCTGAGGGACACCAGGGAGCTTAGTGGGCACTTCCCTGGTGGTTCGCGACCGTGGGCGTCCTTTCATGTTTGATGCCATGATGGTGAGATCATGCGAACTCTGGGCTGTCGTCCCCAGGAGTTTAATTGCACCACACCCAGGAGCTGCCGTGAGGGTGTTCTGTAGATGCGGGGGATCTGCAGCCTGGAGACTTTAAGTGAAGGACATTCTTGGGGACTGTGGGTGGGCCTCACCCAATCAGTTGAAGGCCCTGTGAGGAAACACTATGTTTTCCCAGAAAAGGAGAAATTCTCCGCGAAGACTGCAGTGTTGACTCCTGCCTCGGGTCCCACCCGCTGGGCCGCCGAGCGGATTTCAGACTTGTCGGCTCTGTGATGGTGCGAGTTGGTTCCTCAGAATAAATGGTACGGACCCCTTGTGGGCTCTGTGTCCCTAGAGAGCTCGGACTGACACAGTGGCCACCCATGCTTTCTCTTCCGTGACTTGCCTGTTGCATCTTGACATATTCCAAGTGCTGCCACCCGGTCGGTTATGTTAGTTGGAATAGCGTGTCCCAGGTTATGATTATGCGATTTTTATGCTATTTTTTGAAAACAAAAATTATGCTATTTGAAAAAAATTATGCTATTCTTTGAAAACAAAGTTATCTTCCTTTATAGTTTGTGGGTTTGTGTGTGTGTGTGTGCACGCGTACGTGTGTGTTGTTAAGACATCGCTGCCTTTAGATCCTAAAGATATTCTCCCGGATTTTCTCTTAAAAACTTTTGCAGTTTGCTTTCTACCATTTAGGTCTTTCATCTGACAGAACGGATTTGTGTGTGCTGTGTGGGGTTGGGGTCGTGCCGGGTGTGCAGCCCCTCCTGGGTGTCACTGACGATCCATGGCAGACACCAGCACTGGCCACCTAGCAGAGACTGGCGCCAAGGGCTTCTGGCCAGTATTCCGCTTCTGTGGGGAGGGCAGCGCGGTGGAGTTGGGAAGACCCTGCCCAGGACAGGCTGTTAGACTGCGGAACGTGCCTTTGTTTTTATTGGACTGTAGTCGGTTTGTGATGTTATCTAGTTTCATGTGTACAGCATAGTGATTCATTCACACACACATATTCCTTTTCAGATTCTTTTCCATTACAGGCCATTACAAGATACTGACTATGGTTCCCTGTGCTGTACGGTAGGATGTTGTTTATTTTATACATAGTAATTTGTATCTGCAAATTCTGAACTCCCAATTTATCCCTCCACCCTCCCCTGGCATGTGTCTTCTTAAAGGAGATTTTCTTCAACCATATGAAGTATTTATGCTGGGATCTCAACGTGGCGTGATTGGAGGCCTAAGCGCCCCGGAGCTCAGCCCCGCTCACGGTCCAGCCTGACTTGTACAGGATCGGCTGGGACCGTACCACTGAACTTACGAAACCAGCTGTTCCTGCTATGAAATAGTTCAGCCAAGCCTCCAGCCCCACCTGTGCAGGACTGTGTCAGGCTTCAGATATTTTTTTTTTTTTTGTGCGTGAACACTCATTCCAGCAACATTTACGGAGTAACTCATTTGTTCCCTCCCGGCGTGTGCTTTGCCTCGCTGTGCACGGGGCTGACGCTGATTGGATGTTGGGTGTTGTATATGGAAAACTGCGGAAACGGTTTTAAGCCTGGAATCTTTATCACCTTCCTCTGGAGAAGGTTTCCTGCGTGTCTGGCCAGAATCAGGGGCTCTTGGAGCCCAGGATCCCCTTCCTCCGCTCCTGGGGGCCTGGGCGGTTTGGAGCTGGGCTCTCGTCCCTGGGACGGCTCCGTTCTTTCTTCTCCAGGTATCAGGGAAGGAGAGGGGTCCCCAGCACCCTGTTAACTTCAGGTTTCCGTTGGCAGGTGAGTCTGTTTTTGTGTGGCGCGTCCTGTTCCGGTGGCTTACTTTCTGTCCCCGTGCTCACACCACACTCCTCCGACTGCGCTGCCCTTCGGTGGGACAGAGCCCGTCCCGTTTTCTCCTTCAGCATCTCCTTAGCCGGCGCAGAGGCTGTGCTCCACCAGGTGAGTTCTAAGGTGAGCTGATCAGGTTCCCCGAAGCACTTTGCTGACGTCTGGCTGGGGTTGTGACAAGAGCGCGCCCTGGCTTCGGGAAACGGCGTCTTGCCGCTGGGGCCCTTTCCGTGCGGGAGCGCAGCGCACTTCCCAGCTGCGCTGCAGTGTCGCGCTTGTCTTGCTTATCTGTTCTTCACAAAGAAATAGATTCTATTTTTTAAAATAGTTTCAGCTTTACAGAAGAACTTAGAGAGTATGGAGAGTCCCCATACACCTCTCCCCCATTTTCATAACCTTGCGTTAGCGTGCCACATCTGTTACCACTGATGAACCAACACAGATACACTGTTGTCCACTCAAGCTCCTGGTTACACAAAGGTTCACTCTATGTTGTATGTTCTGTGGGTTTGGACGAACATGTGATTTCATGTATCCGCTGTTACAATCTCATACAGACTAGCTTCCCTGCCCTAAAAATCCCGTGTTTTGTTTATTTGTTCTTTCTTCTTGCCTCCCCCCAACCCCTGGCAACCACTAACTTTTTTTTTTTAAATGTACAGCTTTGCCTTTTCCAGAATGTCCTATGGTTGGAATCATACAGCTTGCACCATTTTCCGATTGGCTTCTTTCTTGCCTTATTGCTTTAGCTACCAATTCTAGTACAATGTTACATAGGAGGGGAGGGAAGAAGCATTCTTGCCTAGGTCTCGACCGAAGGGGCAAACATCTAGTTTCTCAGTGTTGAGTATGAGATCAGCTGTAAGATTTTTTTGCAGATGTATTTTATCAAGTTGAGGAAATTCCCTTCTATTCTTAGTTTGCTGAAAAATGTAAAAGCCATGAATGGAGGTTGGATTTTGTCAAAAGCGCTTTCTGTATCTATTGGTGTGATCATTGGTTCTTTCTTGTTTAATCTGTTATGTGATGACTTACATGAACTGAATGTGTACCTGGAACAAGTACCACTTGAGTGTGGTGGACATTTCTTTTTACACATTGTTGGACTCAATTTGCTGACATTTTGTGGAGAATTTTTGCATCTTTGTCCACGATGAATGTTGACCTGTAATTTTCCTTTCCTGTAATGTCTTTATTTGGCTTTAGCACAAGCGCAAAGGTGACCTCATAGAACATGAGTTAGAAAATTGTCCTTCCACTTCTGTTTTCTGGACTAAGTTGGAGAGGACTGGTACCATTTCTTGCTGATATGTTTGGCAGAATTCACCAGTGAGAGCATCTGGGCCTGGGGCTTTCTTTTCTCGGAATGTTGTTAATTATTGACTCAGTTCATTGAATAGATTTAGATTCAGGATGTCTGTTTCCTCTTGTGTGAGTTTGGTCATTGCGTGGTGCCCCTCTTCATCACTGGCATTTTCCTTGTTCTGAAGCCTGCTTTGTCTGAAATTAATGTACTTCCTCCAGTTCTCTTTTGATTAGTGTTAGTATAAAATATCTTTTCTGTCTCTTTACTTATAATGTACCTATGTCTTTATGTTTAATCTCTTGTAGACAATGTATAATTTCATCTTTTTTTAATGCTCTGAAAGTCTGTCTTAACTGGTGCGCTTAGACCACTCACATACGAAGCGATCGGTGGTGCGGCTGGACTCAGACCTGCCACGCTTGTTTCTATCAGCTGCACTCACACTTGGTTGCTTTTTCCTCTCTCTCTTTTTCTGCAGGTTTAATTGAACATTTTATATGATTCTGTTTTTGCTCCTCTATTAGAAATCCAATGTGCTGTCCATTCACTCCTCTCTTAGCACAGCGATTACACTTCTTTTTTAAACTTTTGAGGTGGTTGCCCTAGAGTTTGCAACATCCTCTTATGACCAATCTAAGTCTGCTCTTAACAACATCCAACCAGTTTGTAGGTGATTCAGGTAACTTAACAGAATATCCCCAATTACTCTCCCGTGTTCCTCATCTAGTTGCTGTCATGCATTTCACTTGTCTGTATGCAATCATCTCCCAACACACTGTTACCATTATTGCTTTGAACAATTAGTTATTAGATCAGGTAAGTTTAAGAAAAATAAAATATTTTATTTTACCTTTGTTTGTTTCCTCTCCTAAGCTTTTTCTTTCTTTATTTTGATCTGAGTATACGGTTTGCATCATTTTCTTTCTCTATAAAGAACTTCTTTTAGTATTTCATGCAAGGTGCGTCTGCTGGCAACAAGTTCTCTAAATTTTAACTTTTCTGAAAAGTATTTTTCCTTAACTTTTGAAGGAATACTTTCTCTGTACAGAATTCTAGGTCAATTTTTTTCCTTTCAGTGTTTTAACTGTTTCACTTCCCTCTCTTCCTGCTTGCATGGTTTCTGATGAGAAAAATGTCATTCTTATTTGTGTTCTTTTAATGGCAAGAAGCTGTTATTTTCTGACTTATTTCAAAAGTTTCTCTTTTTTGTTTGTTTGTTTTGTATTTTAAGTATGATATTCCTGTGTGTAGATTTTGTGCAGATAATATAAACTTGTACACAGAAAACCAGAAGGAATCCCCCGAAACCATTAAACTAATGAGCATGTTCACCAAGATTGCAAGATGCAAGGTCAATATATAAAATAAATTTTATTTCTACATTCTTGCAAGGAACAATTCAAAAGGGAAACTAAGAAAATAATTTCAATTACAGTAGCATTGAAATAATAAAATATTTCAAAACTATTTTAAGAAACAAGCACAAAATGCATACTCTGAAAACTGCAAAACATTGTTGGAAAATTAAAGAAGATTTAATAACTGGCAAGAATCCTCGTGTTCATGGATTGGAAGTATTAATATTAAGATGATAATCCTCCCCCAGTAGATTTGTATGTTCAACACAATCCCTGTGATAATCTCCACTGCCTTCCTTGAAGCTGTAGTCAAGCTGGTCCTAAAATTCATGGGTAACATCAAGGCACCCAGAATATCCAATACTATGTCAAAAAGAACAACAGAGTTGGAGGGCTCACTTTCTACAATTTCAAACCTTACTGCCTTGCTACCATATTCAAGACAGTGTGGTCCTGATGCAAGGATGGACAGGTGGATCTGTGGAATGGATTTGAGAGTTCAGAAATAAACCCGTGCATCTATGGCGGATTGATTTCCGAATAGAGTGCCAAGACAATTCAATGGGGAAAAGGATAACTTTTCCAACTGTTGCTGCTGAGACAATTGGATTTCCACGTGTGAAGGAATCAAGTTACTCTTCTATCTCACAACATGGATAAAGAATTAACTCAAACTGTAACAGACACAAAAGTTAGCTCTTAAATGTAAGAGCTGAAACTATGAAACTATTATAAAAAAGCGGGTATAAAGCTTCATGGCCTTAGACCAGAGAGGCAGTGGCTTCTTAGATATTACATCAAAGCACAAGCGACAAGATGAAAACAGGCAAGTTGGACTCCATCGAGAGAAAAAAATTTTGTGCCGTACAGGACACACCAAGAAAGTGGAAAGAAGGAGAAAAATACCCACAGGATGAGGGGAAATATTTGCGAATCTTCTATCTGAGAAGGGACTTGTACCTAGACTACATAAAGAACTTCTAGCTCAGCGGGAAAAAGATGAATGGCCCAATTAAAAATGGGCAAGGATTTGAATAGACGTTCCTCCAAGGAGGATAAACAAACGGACAATAAATGCATGAGAAGTGGCTTAACCTCATTAGTCATCAGAAAAATGCAAGTCAGAATCACAATGGGTTACTGCTTCGGACCCATTAGGGTGGTTATAGCAAGAAAAGATAGATAATTACAAATGTTGGGGATGATGTGGAGAATTTGGAATCCTCATGCTGTGCTAGCGAGATTATAAAATGGAACGGCTTCTTCAATGAACAATGTGTCAATACGATGAGCTGAATTGTGTATCCCCTCCCCATTTATGTGTTGAAGCCCAAACCTCTGAGAGTCTTTGGAGGTGGGGTAATAGGTCATGAGGGTGGGGCTCCTGCAATGGGATTAGTGCCCTTATAAGAAAAGAGAGGAGAGACACAATTACTGTCTCCACCTGTGAAGACGCAGTGAGAAGGTGGCTGTCTGCAGTCCTGGAAGAGGGTCCTCCCCAGATGTGCAGATATTAACTACTATATATAAAAATAGATATACAAAATTTCTTCTGTGTAGCATAGGGAACTATATTCAATATCTTGTAATAACATATAATGAAAAAGAATATGAAAATGAATATATGAATGCAAATGTGTGACTGAAACATTATGCTGTACACCAGGAATTGACACATTGTAACTGAATATACTTCAGTTAAAAAAAAAAAGAATGTCATAGAGATGGGGTGATACACTTAGCCTCATGTGGCAGGTGCTTTTTACAACATACAGTTCAGTCACCCACTTTTGAGTGTGAATCACGAACTCGTTGCGTCATGTTTCTGAGTGCTGTTCCTTTGTACAGAGAGTTTGCGAGTCCAGTGAAACGGCTTCTCAAATTTGGTGGCAGTTTCTGAGTCCTAATCAGGTTAAAAAAGTTGTCTTTGTCTGTTTATTTGTTTCTCTGTTCACCTGTTGAAGGACATTTGGGTTGTTTCCAGGTTGGGGTTGCCATAAGATCTTACGATCAGACTTGTGTGTGACTGTAAGTTGTACTTTGTTCTCACACCAAGGAGTAAGATTGCTGGGTCACATGGCAACTGGATATTGAACTGTACAAGGAACTGCCTTTTTATGAGAAGCCTCTTCGTTCCTGTAGTGACTGTACCGCCCGCGTCTCCACGGGCGATGGATGAGAAACGCACTTGCTTGTTCTGCGTCCTAACTGCCCCAGTATTGCAGCCTTTGCTGCTGTTGGGTTATTCCCAGTTTCAGCAGTTGCAGTGGGTGGAAGTGATGTCTCCTCGGGGCTTTAAGCTGCGTTTCCCTGGTGACCAGTGATGCCGACTGAGCACCTGTTCGTATGATCATTTGCCAACCAGGTATCTTCTTTGGTGAGATGTCTGCCCCCAATTTTTTGCCTGTTTTTAAAAATGGGGTGTTGTTTCCTTATTGCTGAGCTTTCATCGTTCCTCATCTGTTGACACATGTCTTTTGTGGGCTATTCCCTCTGCCTTGAGACATCCCTTTCTTTTGTGTAGTATTTCTCTTGTATGTATTTTTCCATCCACTTATTTTCAGCTTCTCTGTGTGGTTTGCTTTCAGGTATGTTTCTTGCAGTCAGTTATTAGTCATGTTTAAAAATCCAGCACGGTGTTCTGGGACTTTCACTCCATGACTCCAGTCCTTTTGCCTTTGCTGTGGTTCCCTGTATGTGTAGAGTCATATCCAGATTATCCTATGTTTCTTGCTTTTAACCCTTTTCATTTTTGCCTTCTATAGAATTAATGGTACTTTCTAAATTTGTGTTTTTCTTTGTTTGTTTGGAGGTTATATAAATTACATGATTTTAGTGGTTTTTCTTTACATTTTTAAACATTAACAGCGAGCTGTATATATTTTTTTTCTCGGGGAAATGCAAGTGCTTAATACAGGCTTCTCTCTCTCACGTCAGTCACCCGAGAACCACGGAAAATCAGTTCTGTGTAAATGTGTTAACCAGGAGTTTATTTCCCATTATTTGAAAAGGGAAAAATTTATAATGCATTATACATCCATCCCAAACTCTCAACTAGTTTCCTCGACTGTGTCCAAGACCTGGAAGAGCGCCTGTATAAACGGAAAGCCGAGCTGATCAGGACATAAAGTGTCTGAGCGTCGCTTCCAGCTCACCAGCCCTCGTTCTGCTGCTGACAAACCGCTGCGGTGCGGGCGGTAATATATCTCATTTATATGCTGTTCTGCAAACATTATGTTTGCCACCTCTCATGGAAAATCACACCTGGTAGTAAATATACTTGTTAGAAAAGTGCAAGCTAAAAATTTAATAAACTCAGGGCCAACTGCCCCCCCAGGCGAGTTGGAGCCTTGAGGCTCCAAGCCAGCTGAGAAGAGGGGTGGCGGGGCAGGGTGGCAGGGCAGGCTGGCATGGATGGTGCGTCCTGGTGTGGCCAGTGCATCCTGGTGTGGCCGGTGTGTCCTGGTGTGGACGGCGTGTCCTGGTGTGGACCATGTGTCCTGTCAAGGCTGGCGTGTCCTGGTGTGGAAGGCGTGTCCTGGCCCGGATGGCGTGTCCTGGCCCTTCCAGGCAGGTCGGCAGACTCAGGCACCTGCGGGGAAGTCTGCACCATTTAGGGGCTGCTGAAGAGAATTCTGAGGAAGGAGGCCGGACAGATCTTCCGAGGACGTGGTTGGCACTTTTGGATGAAACAATTACAAAGTGCAGCCTTACGTGCTGCCTTGATGTTTACTTTCATAAACTCACTTGTTTGTGGCTCTGGGAGACGTCAAGCTGTCTTTCCCCCTTCTCTTTGACGCCTCCCATCATATGACTGACACTCAAGGCTAGTGTCTGACGCTGCATCCCCAGGGCCCTCTTCAGGTGATGCCTCTCTCAGGACCGGCAACATCCCGGATGCACACCCCTGCCCTTCCTCCTTAGAAGGAGGGTACTTTTTCCATGTGTCACTAAGAAACATGTGCACGGTCAGGAGTCCGGTTGGAGACCCCTGCCTGAAGCTGAGGTCCCAAAGGGCTGCAGCCTTGCTGTGCGTGAGGAAAACCCACCATGCAGAAAGGGTTGCAAAAGCCCTGCACCCTCCTCCTGAGATTTTAAACCAAGTCTACATACTCAGGTTTATGGCCATGAATTCAAATCTTAACCACAAACTTTAACTCCAAGTGCTTGTAGGTGCGTCGTGTGTTTAGGTGCCGGGCAGGGAAAATGCCACTTCCCCCATCTTCATCTCCAGTCTGGACTGAGAGGGGTTGTAAGTGAGCTTCAGTTGTAACAGGGATCCCAATTTCAGAAATGTTCAAGTATGAAAAAAAATACACGGAACTAATGAGATTTGGGGTGTGTGTGTTTACACGCCCACACCTGTTCATCTCCATAAATCGTGTCTCTCTGGGGGCAGTCAAGCTGCACGCCTCGACACTCTCTCCAATTCACCAATTCTCTCTTTAACTGTGTTCTGCCCCAAAGGTGTTCTTTTTATCACAAATTTCATTTCAAGAACTTAAACTTTCCCCCTAGTTTTCCAATTAGTTTTTAAAACACATGTCTATTGTTTCTTCTGCGCCTTTCCCATTTTTCTGTACCTTCTTTGTGCTTTTAAAGGGACAGTCTCCCTCATTTCTTCGAGAACCCCAGACGTAATTCTTTCACGGGCTAATTGTTCCATGCAGTCAGCTCCTTCCGGAGTCACTTCTTACTCTGCCGATTGACTGTGTTAGAGTTAGAACATTCTTGTGCTGAGGGTGAGAGGGGGTTTTGGGTTTTCTTCCCCCACCCCATTTTTCTTCCATCATGCTTGTCCCTCATTCTGGGGCAGGTTTTCAGCCATTCCCAGTCACTCCCTGACCCCACCCAGCTCCTGTGTGTCCCTCGCACCCTTGTGCTGTGTCTCTCTCTGATTCTTCCTGCTTTTCTCCATCAGCTTCTGGTGGGGCTCCCAGATTCTCCCCTCTTGACATTTCTCTTCTCATTTGTTCAAGCAACAAGTATTTTTGGACACCAAGTAGGTACCAACCTCTGTCCCATCTTCTGTTTCCTCCTTTGAATGACCCGTTTTATGGAAATGAGTCCTAGTTTATTGATTATTGTTTACATTAAGTAGTGTCACGAGCCCTGCTCTCACCCACAAGGAGGTGAGCGGACCAGCCCCTGTTCTGTGCGGAGCTCTTCTCGCTTCCTTCATGGATCACTGCGTTTTCTGCGAGCCACTGTCCTGCTGCTGCGACACCAGCCCTTCACTCCTGAACAGCACTTTGCCACCTGCAAATGCCCTCTTGTCAGTCAGCTCAGTTACCCTCTTCATCAGCTGTGGTGGGAGGTGGATGGGGGCAGACTGTTCTCCAGGGGACACCTGAGGCTCCGACAGCTAGGTCTGTCCTGGGGCCACCCTGCCAGTAAGCAGAGCAGAGCCACAGCTCAGACCCTCTCGTCACCTACACACCTGCATCGGATCCCCCAGACAGGACTCAGAACAGCTCCTGGGCAGGCGTCACAGCTGTCCTGGTCTCTCTCACTGGACATAGCACATGCCTGGGCATGTGGTGTATTTACATAAACGAGTGTTTGGTAAAGGAGCCGAGGAGAGAGTGGGCTCCGTGTGTCTCCGGCCAGGGCGGTGGCCGAGTCCCTCCTGCAGCGTCCTGTGCCCTTGCCGGCCCCCGGGGGCGTGTGGGGGAGGACGCCCGCGGGGCCCCCGGGGAGACAGGCGCCCGCAGAAGCGGCGAGGGGGGCGGGCTGCTCCCGGCCCCTGGCCTCCAACGGCGGGGCCCGGGCCCCAGCCGCAGCAGCGGGGCTTGCGGGACCAGCCGCGCCAGAACAACTCAGTCGGCGTCGATTCGCACCGCCGCGCTGACTGACGGCAGGCGCGGTGTTTATCTGGAGCTGTGCGCCTGGTGCGGTAGCACTTAGATCGCAGTATTTTCTGTAATTACTTAAAAATGACAATGCATATTGAGTCAGTGATAAATCAGAGGCAATTTAAATAATGCCATCAGGAGTCAAGGAGCATAAATTCTGTGGGTTCCGACCCAGCCAAGCAGCCGTTGCTTCAAAGGGTGGGCAGTGTCTTGACACTCGGGGCCTCTGGGGAGGGGCCATCTGGGGAGGGGCCAGGGCCCCGGGCTCACGCCTCGGCCTGTGTGTCCTGTGGTCCTGACCTGGCCGCTCTGGGGGCAGTGGGCAAGCAGCGGCTAGAGCCTGGAGCGCGGACCGTGTCCGGGGCATGAAGGGGGCTGGGCTGGTGCTGCAGAATGTCTGTGTCCCTGGGTGGCACTGGGCGAGGGGGAGGGGGCTCTGCTGGGTGATCTGTGACAGCTGAAGGTGGCTGCCACCTGAGCCTCTGGCCCAAGGCCCAGGCTATCCTTGCGTCTCCCCTGCTTGCCCCTGCACAGGTGCAGGCAACCTCGGCCCTGGGGCCCCCTCCAAGGAGAGTTTGATTTCTCCAGAAGCTTGGTGGGGCGCCACATGGGTTCTGGCCCCCGGCCCCTGCAGCCTTGCTCTGAGTGTGGGGAGGCGATAGTTTTGGGCTGAATGGGTCTGATTCCAGCCATTGGTGGAGAGAAAAGAGGTGCAGTGTTGAGCTCCAGTCGTGAGATGGGAGCCCCGCTGGCTGCTCCTTTATGGCTTTAATTAAGCCATTTGCTTGCAAAGAACAGAAGCAAACTCAGGGCACCACCAACGGGAAACAGGGGCTGGTTATGGGAATTCTCAAGTGTCTTGTGTGATGCGGTGGGGAGTGCAGCCTGGACCCTGGGAGGGGGAAGGTCCCACAAGGGTCAGATGAGGGTCAGTCAGATGAGGGTCAGATGAGTGTCAGATGATGGTCAGAGCAAGGTCAGATGAGGGTCAGATCAGGGTCAGACAGATGAGGGTCAGAGCAGGGTCAGATCTGGAGAAGCAACTTTCTCTCTGCTCTTGGTGTGTACACCGCTTGGCTTCCACCCCGCTTTCTCTAGGGACGTGCCCCTGCTCCATGGAGCCTCCTGCAGCTCCCGACCTGGGGGCACAAGTGCAGCCCCTGGAAGACACGGGTTTTCTTGGGCCCAGTTCCACTTTCCCGGGGAGAGGGGAGGGGGGGCCCACCTGGGAGGGGGGGCCCACCCCACCCCACCCCACCCCAGTTCCATCAGAGTGATGTGGCATTTACAGAACGACTGCCTTTGTCCTGTTGGTAGGGACCAGATGTCATCCCTGGGGGTGCTAGGCACCCACTCTCAAGGGTGCTGTCTGCAACGATGCCACCTGACTGCGTTACCCAGAGTGTGTAAGCTGGCTTTCTGACGGGCGTCACCAGTGGAGCCAGAGACCTAACTCGCCGGTGGTAAGACAACATGGAATACCCCAGCGGGATTTGAACCCACAGGTGCTGGATCCAGGGAACATGGTCTGTCTGCCACAGAGGCCCACCTCCCTCTGTGCCGCTCAGAGTTCTTGTTGGAGGACATGGCACAAGCAAAGGGCCTGGGGCAGGCAGGCTGGCCCAGGAGGCCAGCTTTGTCATCTCCAAGGTGTCTCCTGGGGTGTTTCCCTTCCAGGCTGCTTAGGTGGGGATGGCTCCTTGTCCTGCTGGAGGGACTTTGAGAGTCCCCAAGACAGCGTCCCTGGTAGAAACGTTCAGTGCGGGGAACAGGATGGGGCGGGGGCTGGCGTGTCCCCTCTGCCTCGATGCAGACAGGCTCCCAGAGTAAGACTGTGAAATTCAATAATGAACAAACTAGGAATTTGTTTAATTCTTATACCAAAGAACCCAGATTGTCTTCCCCTGTCCATCCTTCTGGCCCAGCGGCTGGGACGCTTGCCATGTGGATGCTCCTAGGACTCAGAGACTTCACCCAAGGTGCTTCAAGGCCAAGTCTGCAAGACGCCAAGTCAAGAACGTTTATAATCCCCTTCAATCATCCAGATTAGTGCTTTCCATTTCCCCCCCAAACTTTTGGAGGTTTCGCTCAGGTCTCCGTGCCCCTCATGGTACCTGCCCCTCCACCCATGCCTCTGAAGCAGCATCACTGAAAAGGAGTGAATAGAAGGCTTAATGGCCCTCAAAATCAAGGTCAATTTTCTTCTTTCTAAATAACTTGGGAACTGCTTCCCCTGCAGTGTTCAAATTTTCTAAGTTCCTTGATAGTCTCAAAACATGCAACTGGCTCTGATTTTGAATCAAGCTGGTCGGTCTTGAAAAGAGAACAGCTGTGCCCCAAACTGAGAAGCAACACGGTCTGGAGCTAAGAGCGGGGAGAGCCTGACGGCGGAGACACCTTCCGTCTCCTGGGACCAGGACCCCCCCCCCCCGCCGCCCGACCTCACCCCCAAGTGCGTTCGGGGTTGGAGGGACGCACGTCTGAGCGGCAACTCTGCCCCATGCTGTGTGCTCCTCGGTGAACGGCTTCACATTCTAAGTCTTGGTTTTCTCATTAACCAATGAAAAAGGATCTATTCAGGCTCCGTCAGAGGACGGTAAGAACAAAATGAAATAACCTATGCGAAATAGCTTCACGCCTTTGAAAACCCTCTGTGAATGTCCTCGCCTTATTAATGACACTAATAATTAGAACTGCTATTCGTTCTTCTAGCAGACATTTATTTGGACCCTACTGTGTGCAAATTCCCTGTGCCAGATGCTGGAGGAATAATGGGGTTGGAATTGTCTCCTTGCAAAAAAATTCATAGTGTTTTCCTTGCAGGCTTGTTCTCCTGGAAACAAAATCACTATGCAGTACCTGGGATATTACAATAATACATTTTAATGAAAACTTAATTAATTTGAAATGATTGATTTGTTGTAAGTAGAGGGAAAGAAAAATCATTAAAAATTGGCAAATGGGAGAGAAAAATGCTTTTATATAAGTACATGGGCGACGCATTTCGAGGCAATGAATATTTCTAAAATAAGAAAACATAAAACTTGAGTTTTGCAAAGTTATTTCCTTAATTTGCAGGGCTGTTTCGACTTGTTCCCTGATAAAAATAAAAGAACCCTGCTCTGCGGCTTGTGCAAGTGAATGCGGAGCCGGTGGAAGCTTCTTCCTCTTTTAAAAACTGTTTCCCAGCGGGATTTAGCAACGTGGGTTCATCTGGGGCTTTGAGTGTTTATTTGGTTTGCTCCCTGTAGTTCCTGTGGAAAAACACAAGCCCCAGCACCAGGAGCTCAGCCAGGACCCCTCAGCCCGCGCGGACTGCCTTCCAGGCGCGCCACCCACTGGGTCCCATCGCTGTTCAGGCGTCTTCAGGGCCTCCGGACGCCTTCTGGGTCCAGGGTAGGTGGCATGAGGGGCTCCTTGATGAGAAAAAGCAGGGCTGAGCTCTAGTCCTGACTCCATCATTCATAATCCTCGTATCCCAAGCAGGTCCCAGGCCCAACGGGAGCCTCAGATCTCCCGTCTCTAAAATGGGAGAGTTCACATCCAGCTCTGACACTGCAGCCCAAGCTCTGTCCCCAGCAATGTGCGGCATTCACCATGTTTGAAGAGTGACCCTTCAAGGTCAGATGGTCTGATGCCCAGTCTCCCCTCCCAACCAGGTTTTCAGGGTCCTTTAAATCATCCCCATCCATCTCTCTTCTGTTGGGTCCAGAGCTGTGCTGGTCAGTATTTAATGGCTACTCGATGGAAAGAAAGCCTCAAGTTATGGTGTTTGTCAGTTTTTGTGGTGCATACACTCCACGGTGGCTCATTTCAGGCCACCCACGTGATGCCACTGAATGCTGAGTTGGGAAGAGATGCTTATAACCTTGAGCCTTGCAGGCCTGTCCCAGCCCACCACTGGCTGGGCGTCTTCCAGTGCAGGGGGGCCCGCTCACCGCTGGCTAAACGCAGAAGTGGGTCAGATGACGTTAGCTAACAGTCCTTGTGTGCTCTTGGGGAGCCGGGCTCCCTGCTCAGTACTTTTTACGTAGATTGTCTCATGTGATCGTCAACCCAGTCCTAGGAGCCCACCCCTTGGTGCAGAGGCTTACGTAACCCGCCCAAGGTCATGCAGCCCGGAGGAGGTGCGTCCGAAGGAGCTTCGGGTGTCTGAGTCCGCAGCCCAGGATTCCAGCAGCATCCTCCCCCCCAATTGCAGCCTTGGTGCTTTCTGCTGCTAACCATCTTTCCAGCCTGCCGGAAAATGCCTTGAAACATCAAACATGTCCATTTACACTGGGTTCCTTTATTTTGAAGTCATTTATCAGATCTCCTCACGATGACCATGCATCTCTTTAATGCACCTGACCCATTCATAAACTTGTCTGCAAGCCCGCTTTGATGGTGCTCTCACGCGGAGGACCCTCAGATACATGCCGTTAAGTCTTTTCTTTCTGTTTTGTTTTGGGATGATCCCATTAACAGGCTGGAGTGCTGACATATGGATCTTATGTAAAAAAAGTGACTTTGGAACAGCTTTTCTGTGATTAGTGAAAGAAACAGCCTTAAGTAAGGGAGCTATTTGGAGCAGAGAGGCTTTTAATTAGGATGATATTCTGGTGCTGAGTGACAGGGTGGCTCTTGAAGAACAGAAGTCAGGACAGCTTTCCTGGGAAGGTCATTGGCGTACAGCAGCCCTCCAAGCTGAGTTTTCAGGGAGTTCAGCCCTCCACCCAAACCGGCAGAGGCAGGAACCCTTGTCCCAGCTGAGCCCAGTCCCAAGTGGTGTGGACCACGAGCAGTGACCCTGGGAGCCAGGCCACCTGCCATCAACACTGGGCCCCTCGTCCTCGCCAGCCGCAGCGGTAGCTGCGTAGGGTCAGAGTTGATGGATGATGCTCCCTGGCCCCGGACAGACTGCCCCAGGGAGCTGGCCGTCTCATGCCACTGAACCCAGTCTTGAATGAACGCAGGATACGGAAACTCAGGTTTGCAGAGACGTCCGTGGAGCTGAGAGCAACCCCCGAATGGCTAGCATAGTCAACCAGAAGCGAGCGACGCAGGTGGAGAGGGGAGCGCTCGGGGTGGGGCGCGTGCTCAGCGTGCACCGGGTCCTGGGTTCAGTCCCCAGGCCCTCCACTAAAAAATGAATAAATAAACCTAATTGCCTCCCCCTCCAAAAAAAGATCTGATGAAATGTAATTAAAAATAAACAAGTGATGGCATTTGTGTAAAGGCAGTAAGTATTCATTTAAAGACAATTCAAGCCGTGTATAAGGAAGAAAGCACCAAATGACCTAGAGCCCTCCTGCTCAGAGACGACCTGCGGTCAGGGACCTTCTCGGGCGTCCGCCGTTCCGGACACGCAGCCCCGCACGCAACGGCGCGCGCCACGGTGTCGTGTTGCGCTTCTTGTGCTCGTGGACCCTGTGGGCCGGGAACTGGGACTGGGGTGTGTCCCTGCGGCTTCAGCTGGGAAGACCCATGGCTGGGGCGGCCGGGTCCACGGAGGGGGAGCCCCCAGGAAAGGGCCTGCAGAGTGAGTGTTCCCAGAGAGCACGGCACAGCGGCGAGCCTCTTCTGGCCCCCCTGCCCCGTCACACTGTGTCCTCCCCATCGCGAGTGTCTCCCTGAGGCCAAATTCAAGAGGAGGGGGATCAGGGCCACCTCCTGATAAGAGAACAAGGTCGCACTGCCTAGAGCGTCGGGAAGCAAGACATCACCGTCACCATCTTTGAAAACTGCGCTCTCCCTCGGGTGACCGTGGCGTGGACACAGGGGAGTGGAGGGCAGGGCGTAGGGGAGGCGGCAGCCCCTGTAGCAGGTGCAGAATCTACACAGGCAGGCTCGTAGACGTACTGTTGTAAGGGCAGCATTATTTAATCATGCTTTCAAAACATACAAATTCGTAAATTTAACTCCATTTGCATTTAACAGACGGAAGAGAAACTGATACAAAACGGAAAGACTTTCAGAACCTTCAGATCATTTTTTTTAAGCCGCAAGAGATTTTAGTTCCTAAATGATCTAAGAATAGGAAATAAATTATAAAAACCGTGAAAAGCCCGGAGTCATTATTTTTTAAGACACATTTCTTTTGCAGCTTTAGACAGTGAGGACTAACTCACGGCTGGAAAAAAATGCAACGATTCTAGGTTTTGCACTTCTGCTTCCTCTCCCTCGCCCCCTCGCCCAAGTTTTGTCGCTCATTTAATTTTTATTTTGTCAGGGTTTATGACGTCACCATCCTAGTGCAAACGTGCTCCTTGAGTTGCTTAAAAGCCTTAGTTACGTGTGGATGCGGACGCAGGCTCAGCTTTCGATGCCCGTGCGCGCGCGCAGCTGTCCGTGCTCATGGGTGGCTCCCGCCCCCCCCCCCCCCCACCGTGTCTCCCTCACTCCCAGTTTCTTTTCTTGCTTCATCTCCCGCCCGGATGCATTTTATGTGAGTGATTTTTATCAAGAAGTGCTCATAGGGGCTTTAGTTTCCAAATTCTTTCATGTTGGAAAATGTCTGCAGGCTGCCTTTAATCTGCAGCCGCCTCCGCCGGGGTAAGCTGCCCCTGGGCTGCACACACGTCTGCCCTCAGGGTGCGGGGCTCCCCTGCTCCAGCCCTGGAAGTTACGCCCACGCCCCCTGTGGCAGCCCGAGTCCCGGAGGGCCGCTCACCTGCCCTCTCTCCTGGCTGCACTTCGAGGGCGGGTGCTGCTTTCCAGCGGGGCTCTGAGGGCTGAGGACACTGGCGGCAGTGGAGGCTTGGTGGGCGGACCAGAGTGTGGTCCGTGGGCCCCATCCCGAGGGTCTTGGCCCTGTCCCTCCTCGGCTCAGCGCCCTTCCTCCCTGAGCTGGCCCCTCTCTCCGCGAGCCGTGGTCTCTGCTTCTGTCCTCAGTGCTGCTTCTGCGGCTGGGCACCTGGAGGCCGGGAGCTGAGCTCTAGGCGTCGCACAGTCCACCCCAGCTCGCAAAGGACAAACTCGTATGAGACCAAGTGGAATTTGGGACCATGGCTCCCAGCTCTGCCTGGGGTGGGTGATGTGGGCCTCCTGGGGTCCTCAGGGTGGGGTGGAGGCTGAGGCAGGACAGGCTTAGAGGTTCACCATCCTCTCTACACCTTACCATGCCTTTGGGGTGAGTTCAATACTTCATGCTTCTCTGTGCCTCCGTTTCCCCCTTTGGTAAGACGGGAACCTTCACAATCCCCACCTTGAAGGCTGGTGTGGGCATGGACGCATGGTTACGTGTGGAACGGTGGGCACAGAGGTGGGCCTGTGAAATGCAGGCTCCCGTCTCCAGCAGGTCAGCGTCATGGTCACCGTGTCCGGGTTTGGAAGCACCATCACTCACATGGTTACCCTGGTGCCCGGCCCCGGGACCCTGCTGCCCCAGGGGGCCCTGTAGTGGTGGCTCCCTCCCTGCTCCTCCTTCAGACTCTTTCTGGTCTGAACTCTGAGTGGGCCTCTCAGTCCCTCCCCTCCTGGGGCCTCTCCCCCCAGCTGGACCCCGGTGTCCGCTGCGCTCCCACGCGGCTCCCAGCCCTGCGCCTCTCCCTGAGCTGCACCCTGCTGGCACCTTTGGTCTTAAACACGCACCCAGGGCGGCTGCGCGTTGGCCTTTACTCACACACTGCCCGTCGAGGCCCTCGCTTTTTCCACGGTGTTTGCAGTGTTAAATGATGCTCAGGGCCCAGATCCCATTTTCCCCCCATCAGCTGCCTTATTGCTGTTTTAAATGATTTTTTACTAAACGTCTCTAACCGGCTGCCCATAAAATAATGGAAGGGAAAGTATTCTCATTAAAGAGGAGTTTATCTGGGTTGTAAACGCGGGGCCACTTAGTGTGTTCTAAATGCTGAGGCGGGTGTGTTGACTGTTGCTGATGGAGAGAGTGTGTGGTCAGGGCTCCGTGACACCAGGGCCACGGGAGGGGACAGTCCTGGGGCTGCCCCGCCTGGGCTCTAGTCTCTGTGCAGCTGCCTTCTGCCCACAGACCTCACGACCACCTGCCCACAGAAGCCCCTCCCAGCACCTCCCCTTCTGCTCACAGCACCCCACCCGCTGGGGATCCGACAGGAGGTGCCTGGAACCAGGGAGGCTCGACCTGAGGGCTGGGATGTTGGGGACTGGGCGACGGGCCTCAGGGGCACCAGGAAGGCCGCCTGCTGTGGCGTCACTGCTGAGAGCACAGGCTTGCAGACAGACAGACAGACAGACAGAGGTGAGTTGAAGCGTGTGTGCTGCGTCTTGAGCTGCGGCCCCCGGGGAGACACTAACCTCTGTAAACCGTATTAAACCTCCTTTGTGCAAAGGAGGGAATCACTGCTTCTGTACCGGGGGTCTGCAAAGTACCCCAGTCAGGCCTCGGAATGTGGGGGTTCTGCCCCCACCCCCCACAGCCCGTTCTGCCTGTGTCTGCCCCATCCACACCCCACCAGCCCGGCACACACAGGCATGGACTGTGCTCCCGGCCAGGCCTGATGTTGGCTTCTGGATTGTTCTCCACGTGCAGGACACGGCGCCTGTCAGCAAGGAGCTCACAGCCTCTGGGGGTTGGTGCACCCCAGGGGGAGCGGGGCCAGGGCTCACAGGGGGAGCGGGGCGCAGGCAGCCAGTAAGATGAGCGTGTGTTGTCTGCGGGTCCTTGCCGAGCACGGCTGAGCCCATGGAGGGAGCCACAGAGCATGCCTCTGTGACACCCCCCGGGGGAGGGCGGGGAGGGAGCTTCTGGTTAAGGGTTTCCAACCTGGAGCACTGGGTGGGGTCCCTCAGTGGCATCAGTTGGGAAGCCATCCATCCATTCATTCAACACTCAGGGACTCCCTCCTGGACCAGCTGACTTCCAGACTCAGAGGCCACAAGAGAAGACAGAAGGGGATGCTGCCTGGAGTCAGGGGCCTCAGGGCGCCCCGGCGACGTCCCAGCTGCCTGTGACTCCAGCACCCACGGCCGGTCCCACTTGGTCCTGGTTTCCCTCCGGCTGGGTGCCCAGGGTTTGGACGTGACCTACTTGCCTTTGCTCACAGTCAGAGCTGCAACGGCTCAGCACGTGAACTTGAGATTCTTGTGGGTGTCCACTCCCTCCTTCCTGCCTGTGGCCCCTCCAATCAGAAGTGGGTTTCGTGTGGCTGTCGGCAGATCTTGCCTTGAAGTCTTGCCTTGAGAAGTCTCAGTGTGAGACAGGCGGGGACCTGGGACCTGGGGCCTGGGACCCTTTACCGCAGAGCTTACAGGGGGACAAACGTCTCCTCCGGCAGCAGAACAGAAAGAAACAAAAGGGATGGAAAATAACTGCATGTGTGAGCAGCTGGGGTGAGTTATGAACAAGATACAAAAAGACCAAAAACCGAGCTGCCTCTTCTGAGATGCCGGGAGCAAAACAGGTCCCGCACGTGACCCCTGCACACGGCCCCACCACGGGGCAGGCAGACCTCCCGAGCCACCCCTCACCCGACCCCCGGATCTGTCCCCACCCTCACCCCATTTAAGGGGCCAGCTCACTGCTCCCTGGGGAGCGAGCAAGGGAACCTGTGACTCAGTTTTGCTTCCTCCTGCTGCAGCACGAGTCCCAGGAAAGCCTTGCCTGACCTCCTTGTCTGGCCTTTTATCAATTTCTATTGATTAAGGAGGCCAAGGACCTGATTTGGAGACACTAACGCCGTCCCACTGGGGGCTGGAGCTTCCACGTGGGGGTTGGGGAGGACACAGACATGAGCCCACAACCTCCCCATCTGGCCACTCTTTCATGTGGGCGGGGACAGGAGGGAACCACCTCTAGACAAGGTCAGCTCTGCGCCTTGGTTCCTAATGGCCTCAGGTGGTGCTTAGCGGCCTTGACGCAGGTGGGGTGGCCCTCAGATCTCCCAGGACCACGTCACGGGATGGGCTAACGTCCTTGCTCCTGCCCCCTTCCTAGCCCCCCCCCCCACGTTGTGCGATCCCGGGGTTGGGGGGGGGGGACTGCTGGTCATCCTGGAAGCCCTGAGCTCTGGAAGCTTCTCCCTCGTTCTGGATGAGCCCAGCCAATTCTGGCCTTCCCTTTTGGAAAAGAAAGAAAATATTAATTCTGAGTTTCTTATCTATCAAATCAGGATCAGAATATCTGACCCACAGCATGGCTGTGAGGGTTAAGCTAGGGCAGCCCCGTGAGGCTGCGGCACGCACTTGACCAGCATCGCCACCTTGGCTGGTGCTGTCACCGTGCCACCGGCATTGCCTCTGTGTTTTTATGACTTACAGTCAACATGGCAAACTGAATTGATACAGGATGTCTCGCCTGCTTCAAACATGCCGCAATGACAGATAAAGTATAAGAGGAAACTGTAAATGCATGCAGACCTTGAAAGCAAGGGGAAGCCTCGGGGACCAGGAGCAGACGGGGTTCGAGACTAGCGTAGGGGTGTGAGTTTCAGGGCAGAGTCGGGAGTAGGGGTGGGGGAGAGCTGGACTGGGCCCCCTTCACAAAGCCAGGGTCTGACGAAGGCTGTCGCTTCTGGGAATGAGACAACCGAGTGAGTGCCTGCTCTGAGCTGTGGGCTCCTGTTCTGTGATGCCAACCCTGGATGCATAGCGTTCTTATTTATGCCACACAGGCCTTGAGGTGAGAGGTCAGGGCTGGGTCTGGGAAAAAATGCATCTGGAATGGGTCGAAGTCACTTGTTCCAAAGAACACAAACCCAGACCGCTGCACAGCGGTGCTCCCACCACCTAGGGTGCTCGGGACGCCCCCGGACAACAATTCTCATGCAAGACGCTCTCAGAGTAAAAAGTACAGAGACCACACAGCACACACTCAAATTCACATCCCAGAACTACAGATGACGGAACAGTCTGAAGAAGATTTAAAAATAAACATGTTTAAGTTTTTCAGCAAGATGAAGGAACGGACTGCATAGGCAGAATTAGGGCATGGTGAAGAATTAAATAGGTATTTAAAAAGAGAGGACTCGCAGGGAAATTCTAAGGATGGAAAAATGGGATCCTGGGAAGGAGGAAGAGCTTTGATGGCCTCTGGTCCCATTCCTAAGGCCGTTGTCCTAAGCATATAGAATTTGAGCTGGTTCCAGTCTTTGGAAATAGGATAAGAAAGCAAAAGATATGGCCAAGCTCCCATCTGCCATCTCCATTGTGAATTTACAATCTCCCGAGGGAGACAGGCCTTGGGAAGTAAAAATAACGTGGAGCGTTTATTCATAGTTCCCTCTGTCCAGGAACGGAGCCGAGCCTTTCACGGGCACCTGCCCGATTAATTCTGACAGCCCTTCCAGGGAGTCAGCTATTGGCCCCGCCACAGGAGAGGAGGCTGAGACCTGGGGATGCAGGGGACTGTGCTGTCCCAGTCCTTGGACTGAGCCTGGGTCTGAGGACTGCACGGCCACCTTGTGTCATTGTCACCCAACTCAGGGTCAGCTGCTCGTTGCCCAAGAATCCAATGCTGAGAGACAAGTGTTGGGTAAAAGGAAAGATATGTTTACCGAGGAAGCAGCAATCCTGGGGAGAAGGTGGGCTCATGTCCCAAAGAACCAACTCCCTGTTGCTGATTAGGAGGCAAGAGTTTTCAAGGGGGAGTCCCAGGGGCGCACAGACGGAGGGAGGGGCCACGCACAGAACAGCACGGTCGGCTCTGACACCCGTGTCAGTCAGTGACGGTCTGAGCTGCGTCGTCTAGATTGCTTTACGTGCAGTTAGTCTTCAGCTCCAGGCTCGGTTTGTTCCCATTTCCTTGAGGCCAGTTCTCGGAACTGGGGCCGCTTCCGTCATGGCTGCAGCCTGGTCATCCTGTAGGTAACTCCTTCCACCTGGGGTGGGGTTCCTGCAAAGCAGCTCAGAGGACGGGGCTCAGAATACGACCTCTAGCCCTGGGGGAGGAGCTAGAGGCCCCTGACTTTGTTTAATGACCGAGCTGTTATTATTTTGTCTTGCTTGACTGGTTTCCTATCTTTCTGCACTTTCTCGCTTCTCTGATGAAATTTATTCTTTGGCTAAAGTTTCTCTGCAGACGAGAGGCAGGTGGAGGACATGAGGGTTCTGTCCGGGGACACCCCGTAGGGCCCTGCTCCGTGACACAATCACTGCACGATCAGTTCTGCAGCAGGACGTGCCGTGGAGGAACAAAGGCACCAGCACGCACACGGCTTGGCTCTGACCGTGACTGCATCTCCCATGCAAAGCAAGGTCACTTTGCCAAAGGCATAGAGATCAATTTCCTCAATGATTAATTTGGCAACATTCAGCTGTTTCAGGAAGGCTCTTTGGGGGCATACATTTTATCCTCCCAACCCTCTGACCACAGCCCGGGCCTTAACCCTTGACCGTGTCCATTATGGGAGTGCTCCTGCCTCCAGGCATCCTGTTTGGGTGGCATGAATGGCTTTATGTGAAAAGCTTGCATTCCTAAGGGCAAATTCCAGGGCAAAAATTCAAGTCTGGGAGCAGCTCCTGGTGGTCGCCTGAGGCTCCAGGGACTCACTGACTTATTTGCCACCAGGACCCAGTGAGATGCGCGGGAGGAGGCATCCATTATGCAGATTGATCAGCCTTCAGGGACTGGATCGGGAATGCATGGAGCATAACAATTGATGGAGTTAATTGTAATTAATGACTAAGAAGCCCTTTAAGGATTCAAAATTAATTCAGAAAGCCACGTATAAGGATGCAAAACAGGTCCCGCCACCTTTAAAGACTTCACATTTAATACATATTTATCAGAAGCACTTTTTTTTCAGACCTGCTTTTGGAAGAATACGTGAAAAAATGTTCTTAAAATATCTCAAAGTACAACCCCCTTCCGACCAAAGGGAGAAAAAAGATAGGATTTGTAGATGCATATGAATGTGTTATAAAGGATGCTGAAGTTTAAGTCAGCTGGGAATTCATCTATACATCATTAGGAAAATTGCTTTATGTTTGGTGATTTTGGGTAAAGAAGTGGTAGGACCCCATCCTAGGCATGCTGGGCAACTTATTTCAAAAAGGAAAGAGAAAATTTGGAGTATGAGGAAGGTAGGATTGTGGGCACCCTCAAATGCATTTCCAGCAAGAAGTGTTTTAAAAATCTAGCATGTAAAAGAAAAGAAGATCATGGTGAATTAAAGATGGCTGCAAAATCTTTGTTGGTCATCCCATTTAGAGTCATGATCTATGCCCTCGCCCTTTGAACCTGGGCAGAGTATGGCAGAAATGACGTTGTGTCAGTGTTCGGGCACAGCCCTTAAGAGGCTGGTCACTTTCACTGCTCTTGAAATGCTGGTCTTTGGCACCAAGCTGCCATGTTGTGAGGAAGCCCAGTTGCCCATGTGGAGAGGCACCAAGGCCCCCGGCAGACAGCACTCCAGCCAAGCTCCAGCATCGTGCCAGCACAGCCTATTGGTCAGGTGCACGAGCCATATTGGACACGAGTCCTCCAGCTTCTATCCAGCTGTCCTAGGTGACCCCACCCAACAAAGACGTGCCATCGCTGCTGGCCCAGAGTGTGGATGTGGAAGCAAGGAAAAAGTGTGTTGATGGCTCAAACCACTAAGATTTTTTGGTGTTTTGTTGTGCAGCAATAGATACCAACAAATCAGAAATACAGTGAAATGAGTACATGGGAGGATTTCCCCAAACAGATATAAATGTGTTAAAATGTAAGTAAATATTTATTTATTTGTTTGTTTGTTTATTTGTTAAAAAAATTTATTTTAAAAGTATTTTTTACTGAATTGTAGTTGATTTACAGTGTTAGTTTCAAGGGTACAGCGAAGTGATTCAGTTACACATATACATACACATATATGTTTTCTTTTCAGATTCTTTTCCATTGTATGTTATTACAAGAAATTGAATATAGTTCCCTGTGCTCTACACTTGACCTACTCAGAATTCTTAAGGGGCCTTTCTCCCTTTCAGGATAATATCCAAACACCTTTCAATGACATTTGGGGCCTCTGCACAGCTTGTTCCCAGCCTCTCTGTCCAGCATCACAGCTCTGCAAAAATGGCAGAGGTTTAGGGGCTCGTTACCACGCCCCAGGCATTGTGCAGAACACTCGTGGTCTCATTTATTCCCCATGACAAACTTAGAAGGTATGATGATGGTGAGTTTAATTAACTTCAAAATAATATTTGTTGGAATAAAACACATCTCTCTCAGGACACATAGCTAGCAATTCAAAGAAAACCAGATGCAAAACCCAGGCAGTCATATTTTTTTCCATTATGGTTTATTACAGGATATTGAATGTACTTCCCTGTGCTATATGGTAGCAATTTGTTGTTTATCTATTTTATATACAGTAGTTTGTATCTGTTAATCCCAAACTTCTAAATGATTCCTCCCCTACCCATTTTTCTCTTGCATAACCATAAGTTTGTTTTCTATGTTTGTGAATCTGTTTCTGTTTTTATAAATAAGTTCACTTGTATCATTTTTTAAAGATTCCACATATAAGTGATATCATATGATATTTTTCTTTCTCTGTCTGGCTTACTTCACTTAATATGATAATCTCTAGGTCCATCCATATTGCTGCACATGGCATTATTTCATTCTTTTTTATGCCTGAGTAGTATGCCATTGTATATATGTACCACTTCTTCTTTATCCAGTCATCTGTCGATGGACATTTAGGTTGCTTCCATGTCTTGGCTATTGTAAATAGTGCTGCTATGAACATTGAGGTTCATGTATCTTTTCAAATTAGGGTTTTCTTTGGATCTATGCTGGGCCATCACATTTTAATGCACATGCTCTTCCCTCTTGACCTTCTGTGACTGACTCCTGCCACCCCTATCCTGCTGGCCACAATCTTATCTTCTCTAAATGCTTTTTGTACTTCGTGCAATGGGCAATGTGCTCTCAAGCTTCCCCACGTGTTGCTCCTGATTCTAACCCTTCTGATAGATCTTCTTCCATCCTTTTCTTCCATCCTTCCTGCTCCTTGAGGTTTTGCAAGTTTTCTTGTAAATAGCATATAGTAGATAGATCTTTTAAAAATCCAGTTCAATCAACTTTGTCTATTTCTCTTCCTTCTTCTGTTTCCTTTCTTACCATTTCCTCCTATGTATTATGGAATTTGTTTTGTTCATTCCATTTTTCCTCAATGCGTCTTAGGAGGCTTTTGCACTTTTATTTATTTATTTTATTTCAATCGTTCCCCAAGAAGCCTTTACTTTTATACCCAACAAAGTAAAAACTAGGTCATGAATCTGCCCTTTCCCCCAACAACTCAAGGGTCTCAGAATACTTTACCTTCCAGCATTCCCTTCTCTACTTAGGTGTGATTTTGTCCAAATGTTAACAATTTGTATAATTTTAAGCCCCCAAATTAGGTCATTTTGGTGCTGTCGTTGGTGCTTTTGTTGTTGTTTAGAGTTTATGTAGCTTAACGTCGTGTAGACTTATTTGCCTACTTTTCCATCTCTTTTCCCACCATCCCCTCTGGGATTCCCAAGTTATGGTTTTACATGACACTGTTGGTTGTCCATCAAGGTAACTGATGGCACATCATCTTAAGTTATTTTACGTCTGAAAGGTGTCTTCATTTTCAATGGTTGTTAAATGATCGTTTTTCTGAGCACTCTGTTCTCTCTCTGAAACACGCTGAAGGATAACTGCACTTTTTGGCATCCTCAGCTGCTGGTGAGAAATCAACCCTCACTCTGACTGCTGGTACTTTGTGGGTGGTATTTGTTTTCTTCTTGCTTCTCTGAATATTTTTGTCTCTTTGATATTCTCCTTGCTTGTCCTGTGGTTTGCTGTGATGTATTTGTGTGTGGACTTCTCTTTAGAAATGTATTCTTGTTGTGTTTGGTTAGACTGCCCAAATCTGCCTTTCTTCTGTTTCTGAAAACTCCTACCCAGCACCTAATGAGTCTGGCCTCTCCCCCCTCCTCCGTATTTGCACCTTGTAGAACTCTGATTGCATCCCCTCCCCGCTCTGTCCCCTGCTAACCAGCTTTCACCTCTATCACCTCTTTTTGTGTTGTGCTACAGCTTTCCTTCCAGTTTAATAATTGTTCTGTCAGCTGTGTATAATCTGCTATAACCTGTCTGTTGCGTTTTTTATTCCAATTATTATCTTTTATTTTTTCAATTTCTAGAACTTCTAGTTACTTTTCAAATCTGCACCCTTCTTTTTCAGAGTCTTTTGTACTTTCTGCATATTTAAAGTGTGATTTCTTGAAGCATATTTCACTTGCTTATTCTTTATTCCAGCCTTTACAGATGCAATAGCTGGAGTCTTTGAGCTGCGATTCTGCTGCCTCCTGCCCCTGCTGGCTCTCATGCATGCAGCCTGCCTTTTTGTTCCTTCTGTGATTTTTGACCAAGGCTCATTTTCCTTATAACTTTACAAGTGAGAATTGTGTGAGGCCTGTGTTGAAGGCCTGTATTTGATTCTGTAGGGGCTTTGGGTTGTTACCAGCTCAGGATAGGACAACTTTAAAATAATCTCTCACTTGAGGTTATTTTTTTTTTTTCTTTTTAACACAGTTGGTATGAGTTGAGGCTGCAAAACCACGTGGGGACTTGCTTGGGGTTCCAAAGAATCAGGGGAGATTTTGATTTTCCATCCACTGAACACCAAATTGGAACCAAAGTAGATTCTTTGTTGTCTTTACCTGAGGTCTTTCCAGGTCAGTGTTATATGAAGGTACAGCCCTTGGAGGACCAGCTTTCTCGTAGGGTCCTCTCGACTCTGTGCTTTAAGAGCTGTCCATGCGGGAAGCACCTCCAGTTCACTTCTCATTACTGAGTGTGGTTTTGCAAGAAGCAGTTACCTCCTGCTGTTCATCCATCCCTGCAGATGGGCACTTGGGGGAGAGTAAAAGGGTCAAACAGGCACTTTAAAGCTGTTCTTTTTAGGCAGGGTGGAAATTGGTTTTGGTGGGATGGGACTTAGAATAGTGACACTGGACTCAGACTCATTTGATTTGGTTTTAATGGCTAGCTGAGCATCTGGGGCAGCTGGATGAGTGAGCCGCTCAGAGGGGGGTCTGTCCTGCATCTCAGTGCTGGTGGGCCTCGTTGGCTTCTCTCCTGTGGCACCAGGCGCTCTCCGCTTCAGGCTGGAGCTGTAGCATCTGTCTTAGGGGGTCTCCATCATGGAGGAAGGTACCACTCCTCCATGCTTCTCCACTTGCATTTACTGACTTACATGGGACCTGAAGACACTCTGAGCAGGAGCAGAAGTCACTCGTGTCTACGTGGACATAGAGAGCTGGGTCTGCTGGACTGATGGATCCAGCTGGGACCCTTTGGGTGGGAGGGTGAGGATGTGCAGAGTCAGAAGTCAGGTTGTGAGGAGGGTGGGTGGAGCCCACCTTAGACAGCTTTTGCTAAATTGTGCCGTGGCAACACACAACGTCGCATCCAGTGTCTCACCGCAAAAAGACTTACTTCATATTATACGTCGGGTGTGACCTGCCCATGGCTCTGCTCCTTGTATCTTCTCTCTTCTGGGAACCAGGTAGAGGGAGGAGCTATTTGTTCGGGTTTTCCGTTCTTAAAGCAGAGGGAAAAGTGCGAAGGCTGATGGAAACACGCAGTGTCCTTAAAGCTCTCTGCTCACATTTAATGGGTAAAGCAAGTGACGTGGCCCACAGGGTGGGGGGTGGAATGCGTCCCCCCTCCCCTGGGGAGACACCACAGGTCACATGGTGACAGGGGTAACCGTGACAACTTGGAAAACATGACATGATCTACAGCAGAACCCAAGGAATGCTCCCCAGGCAGTGAGGAGCAGGGTCAGGAGGCAGCCGGAAGGTCCACGGGGGTGGTTTGGGCACAGTGTGGGTCTGGGATGCAAATGAATTCTGACCTCACGATCCTGTGGCTACAGAAAAGGCAGGAAGGGCCACGTCAGGAAGCCCACAGCACTTTGGAGCCCAGGCACCACTGCTGGGGGCCTTCCCAATGGCCTGTAACCTGGCATGGAGACTTCTGCGTAAGGACAGGAGCTGTGTCTCATGCGGACAGTCTGGATGGGACAACTGGAGGAGACGGTGGGCTGTGGAGCAACAGGCCAGCCTGCAGGGGCAGCTCATCCTGATTTATTGGATCAGTCAGGGTTCTTCAGAGAAACAGAACCAATGAGAGAACGACAATGAGAGAGAGAGAGAGGGAGGGAGGGAGAGATTTATTTTAAGGAACTGGCTCACATTATTAAGGAAGGTGGTAAATCCAAAATATGCAGGGTGGGCGGGCAGGCTGGAGGCCCAGGGAAGAGCTGATGTTGCAGCTCATGTTCAAAGCCCATTTGCTGGCAGAGCTCCCTCTTAGTTGGAGGAAGCCAGTCTTTGGTCCATTTGGGTCTTCCCCTGATTGGGCGAGGCCCACCCACATCGTGGATGGGCATCTGCTTCACTCAAATTTAAACATTAATTTAAATTTAAATATTAATCTTGTCCAAAAGACACCATCGCAGCCACACCCAGAATAGCGTCTGACCAAACATCTGGCCCAGCCACACGGACACACACCACTGACCACCATATTCAGGAAGCCAAGAGAGGCTGGCTGGGGGTGAGAGATGCTTTCCGTGAGCAGATGAGGCTTGGAGCCAATGCGCTGAGCAGACTCCATCCATGTCCAGCAGAGGGTGATGAAGGGGACATCTGATCTCTTACGGTCCCTTGTGTTGTTGGTCGGCCCTCCCTGCAGACTGAGGGCCCCTAGAACCAGAGCCCACTCCTCCAGGGGACCCTGCAGGGGCTGGTCCAGGTCTGCACCCACACACGGTGTTACGTGTTCTCACAGATTTTCTTGGAATCGACTGTGTCCTGCCAGCGGCTAGGGGAGCCTGCTCCCGCTCTCCCTGCCCCTGTCACCTGGCTCACTGTACACACACGTGTGGGGCACTGCTGGTGCAAGAGGCCAGCCAGACCCTGAGGGAGGTGTGTGCTCGGAGCGGCACAGGCGCACGGGAGGGCGGGCACAGGTCCCCTGCTGGTAGGCGTGCAGACCCGCCGCTGCCCCTGGACCTCCTGGCTCCTCTGCCAGACGTGATGCAGGAGCCACGGTCCTGTGGGGAGAGGATGCCTGGGAGGGAGGAGCCACTTCTCTGCCCTTCATCGTTTGCATCCGTTCCCGCGTCAGGGAGCGCAGTGGGAGGGAGCGTTGTACTCCTGAGTGCCGTTCACATGAGGCTCCTGCGTGCTCAGAGCCACTCCGGCCTGTCCCCCACTTGTGAAGTGCTCCAGCCAGGCGTCCCAGGCTCTGCACAGTCGGTCACCCCCCATCCAGCCTGCATTCGGGCTGTCCCGCCGTCTCCTGCTCTAGGTCCCCCACTGTCATGAATGAAATGCTTTGCTTCCCCCACTGTCACCGGGGCTCTCCCCTTGGTCTGGGAAATTCTCTTCTTTTCTTTACCTGGCGAAATCCTATTAATTTCTTTGAGCGTGAATCCAGTCTCCTCGAGGAAGCCTTCTATGAATGCCCAGGCTGGACTGAGTGTCTTTCTCTGAGCCCCAGGGACACCCTGACCTTCCTCAATGGCACCTGAATGTGTTGGGCTTCCGCGGTTTACATGTGTCCTCACCGGGGCCTGGAGGGTGGGAGCTGTGCCCAGCTCTAGGTTCCCATCCCAGGTCTGCAGTGTCCCAGGTGCTCCAGAGCTGACTGGGGGAGGGGATGGTGGTCCCGCCCTATGCGGGACAGGAGGGCGGGCTGCCCACAGGGGTCGCGTCCTTTCCCTCCCAGGAGCCGCTTCCACGGCTGTGAAGAGCCCCGGATGCTGAAGCAGCACGGTGAGAGCCGACGGCACCGGCTAGGGGTGCTCGACGCCATGGCGGCGGGGCCCTGCGGGGGTATTTATTTGTCTCATAACCGCAGAAATGGAATCCTGTTTCCTCGCTTATGTTTATGAGTAAAGTGTCCTCTTAGGTTGTTCAAAAAAGCAAGTTTTAGACCATTAAAGTTTTTTTTTTTTTTATTTTACCTTTTATTGGAGTTTAAATAACCAGGTGAGCTTGAGCACAGCGCGGGTGATCATGAGGCAGTAAAAGGCGTTTAGAGCGCTCTCGGGGCCGGCAGTGGGGCTGGCAGCCAGCGGGAGAGGCAGCCTGCCGGCATCGACTCGGAGCGCAGCGTTTATCTAACCTTTCCTCTTAATGGAGTAACTTGTGGAAACGAGAGGATGGAGGCGAGGAGCTCGCACGCTGGCTGCGGTGATTCTCCAGGGCAGGGCAGGGCAGGGCAGGGCAGGGCAGGGCAGCCCCAGCCGTGGACGCCCCCTTCTCCCCGCCGTGCGGCACGGAGCGGCGTCCTCCTGCGGCCGACCGGGGAACAGGCACGGGTGGGTGCCGGGGGTCTGGGATTCGAATTCCAGCTTTCCAGCAGCCGACCTTGAAATCCCCCGCATCTCAGCGCGACGGGAATGAGAGTAGTTCTCTCAGGTGTGTTACGACAGGTGAATGGGCCAATGAATATAAAGTTGCCCTGACAGTGAATACAATTATAGAAATGTTAACTATTTCTTAAAATGGCATTTTATCGCATCCTTCACCAGTACTTACACTGCTGGAGAAGAGGGAAGGGATGGAGTTGAGGACAGCTATGCTTGGAGCCTGGACAAAAAATACAGGGTCGTAAGCACATCCCGCTTTGCTGCAGTCTGCTTTTCCCCTTTGCGTGAACAGTTCCCTGGTTTCTTTATGATGGTAACACCTGCTCTGACATCCCGCCGGCTGCAGTCATCTTGCGTTCCCCTTAGAGAGCTGGAGAGGCGTCCTCACCTTTACCTCTTTACTGCGCGGACGCCATGCACCTGCGGTGCTTGGCTTGTGCTGATGATGATCCTGGTGAGGACACAGACATCTGAATGATGAACTTGCACCCGAGGTGTAGGAGCGCCTGGACCCATTTGGGACGGTGCAGGGCGATGTAAGGGCGCCGCCTGCCACGAGCTGCAAGTCTCGCAGGAAGACGGGAAGAGCTCTGGGTGATGCATCCAAAAAGCAAACTTCAGATCTCCTTTGCTCTCCTTGCTGGGGGGTGCCCTGACTGTCTCTTGTGCTGGGGGGTGTTGTGATCACGGAAGGGAGGGCTAGACTGGGAGGCAATTAAAGAAGAAGGTGGGGAGTGGGTATCCTGGGATGGTGAGAGCCTTGTGTGGGAGATGCTGAGATGGCGAGAAGGATGTGTGAATGGACAGCAGGAGGAGATGAGTGGGTTCTTCACCACACACTTTACGCCGAGACGAATTGCTCTGTGCCAGAGCTCCGTGCCAGAGCTCCGTGCCAAATCCTGGGGATGTACAAGAAGTCAGTTTCATGGGCCCCCGTCTTGTCGTGGTAAGTTACATTTTTCAACACTCCATTCATTCATTTTTTAAATTGAAGTACAGTTTGTGTCAGTTTCCGGTGTACAGCACACTGCCCCAGCCACACGTGAGTATACGTATGTTCGTGTTCACATTCCTTTTCACCGCAAGCTGCCACAAGATATCGAATATAGTTCCCTGGGCGACACAGCACAAGCCTGTCCGTCTGTCTTATATACACCAGTCAGTATCTGCAAATCTTGAACTCCCAATCCATCCCCCACACCCGCTTCCTGTTCTCTATGTCTGTGAGTCCGCCTCTGTCCTACAAACAAGCTCATGTGTCTGTTATTCATTCTTCTAACACATATTTGCTAGGTCCTGCCTCTGCCTGGCCGTTGCTAGCCAATGGGACACAAAGATGAAGACATGAGTGATACTTACATGTGAACAAATAATTTAAGTAAAATATGATAAGCGTTCTAAACCAGTTATAAACAGGGGCTAGTGATGTGGACACAAAGGGCGTTTATTCATTTGATGCTTGCTGAGCACCTACTGTGTGCTGGACGCCGGAACTGAGCACTCAGGAAGACAGACACCATCCCTGACCTCATGTGTACAGTCTAGCAAAGGAACAAAATATACAGCAGGAGGGTGAGATGTATTTCAGTAGAAGGCTAGGGTAAGGAAGGGGGACAAGCTGGGGTGACTTCTAAGTGGAGTGGCTGGGATCGTCTTTGTGAGAAGAGGTCTATGAGTAAAGATCTCAGGCAAGTGAGAGAGTGAGGCAAAGGGATACTTGAGAGAGAAGTGTTCTAGGTGGGGAGACAGCAAGTGCAAAGGTCCTGAGGTGGGAGTGTGCCTGTGGGCTTGAGGCAAACCAAAGGGATCAGTGTTGTTAGAGCAGGCAGATAGCTAGAAACGAGTAGAGAAAGGGGGACACAGACCAAATGGCAGCAATCGGGCAGAAAGGAGGGGCACAAGCCAAATGCAGGAAACCACACATCATGTAAGCACCAGGGGTCCCTGGGCAGAGAAAGAAAAGCAGGAACCTTTGGGCTGATAAGTGGTCACAACTTTTGGGGTGATGAGTGGCCTGGAGACAAACAAAGAAAGGTGAGAAAAGGCAGCAATCTCCAGTGTCCGAATGTAACCTTTTTGCTCATTATGCCCTCATTTCGATAAAATTAGCCTTGCAGATCAGAAGTACCCATCATGCACTGACGCCAGGACACTTCCGATCCAGACTAAATAAGGACAGAAATCCCTCCTCCCTTTGGGAAGGTGGAGTTGGGATGATAATCAGGGAACACGACCCCAAACTCTTCCCTCCCCAGTGAATAGTCCACCCATTCATTTTTACACCCCATGTAACTAACTTGCCGAAGAAACACAGGGCAGCCGCTCACCTGAGCCTGCCCGCTCTCCCCTTGAGCGGGTACTATCCATCCTTTAATAAATCCTCACTTTACTTTTTTTAACCACTACGTCTTATCTCTGAATTCTTTCTGCGACGATATGAGAACCTGGAACACCAACTGCATCTACTGGCAACAGTGTGACTGAGCACAGTGGGGGTGGGGCGGAGCAGGAGCAGCTGGGGTCAGAGAGACTGTGAGGGGCCAGGCCACGGTGGGGGGGGGCTTTGAGGTAGGGTTCACCGTAAGTGCTTCTGAAGCACTGGTGGCTTTGAGCAGAAGAACGATGCCATGTGAGTTAAGGGTTTTAAAGTCTCGCCGTGACCACACAGCTGATACTGCATGGCGTTTCATGATCCAGTCGTGCCCACTCCCTTGGCTGTACCCTCAACTCTCTTGCCCCTCTTTCATTTCATCATCCTCACTTGGGCCAAACCACATCTCTGATCATCTCCAACTAGATACCTACTCACCTGCACCTGCTCAGGTGAGTGTAGCTGGAGAAAAATGCAGCACCATGCTGAAAGGTCTCATTTTAAATTCTTTTTAAAATTAAAGTACAGTCAGTTACAATGTTTCAATTTCTGGCATGTAGCACAATGTCCCAGTCATGGAAATACATATAGGTTTTTTTCATATTCTTTTTTATTAAAGGTTATTACAAGATACTGAATATAGTCACTTTAAATTCTTGATCCCTACCTTTAAGTGGGCTCTTGAAACTGCCCAGAAATTTCCACCACATTTTCCAGTCCATTCTCTCTCCTGCTTTCCTAGATGACTTTCCCTCCTCTTTTCTCCTCACATTCCCGATACCTCCTGGCTCCCCCTCTCATCCTAGGGCCTTGCTTAGTATCGCACTTTAAATACATGCTCCCGTGGACAGTTCTCCAAAGAAATATTATTTGCCTTAGTATAGTCTCACTTAACTTTTTAAACCAGCAGGAAGGAGGGAGAAAAAAACCCCACAAGGCAATTTCCAAATCTACTATGATAGCTGTGCTCAAATCTAATTGCAATGAAATTGTAGTTGATTTAATTATCGGCATTTAGAAAAATAAATTTTGCTTGATACATGTGTGTTACATGGAGTTCCAAAAGAGCTCCAAATTCCAGTAAGTGATTAGTTCATTATGTAGACTAATTGCTTTTACAGTTATAAATAAATTCAGAACATCACAGACCTAAAGCATACACCTGTGCACTAATTGCTTTTCTGAGAGCTGTTTCCATGGCTGCAGAGCAGACGTTCCGCCACCAACAGACAGGATGGTACAGGTGGATCCCAGAGACATATTTCAGAGAGGGCACATTCATGCCAGGGCTTTGGCAACAACAAGCTTCAGCACTGCAAGTCTCTGGACAGCTCCACCCCAAAGATTCTGCACTAACTCAGAACTTCAGAAGCATACTAATTAGGTCTGGAAAGGATTTAGGAAAAAAAAAAAAAAAAAGCGCTGGTGAGGACACTGGGCCTCAGAGACTTTAAGTAGCACCCTCAATCCCCCACGGTAGATTAAGCAACAAAGTGGAGCTGGCGCCCTGGCTCACTTGAACCCAAATTCTTAGCTTTTTTCCTGTACAACGGCAATTGGTGGAAACAATGCTTCCTGGGGAACATTTTTAAAAGAAACTAATGACCAAAACTCTGGATGCTTTAGTTAAATATGTGCATTTTAAAAGGCTTACTTCTGCCTGAATTTGCATAATGGTCCTTTCCCACAGGCCAAAGTTACCTTTTACTCTGTTTAATAGACTCAATGTTGCATTATTAAGAACCATATGCAAAATGATGACCTCAGGAGGCTCCTCTCCCCAACATGACTTCTTCCCTGATCACTCACCTGTGACCTCTGTGGCCCCGTCAGCCTCCTGATGGGGCTGTAAGTGTTTCTTTGGTCCAGGTGTCTAAATGGAGCCTCATTACCTGATGAATCCCCAGGGCTGGGAGAAGAAAGCCTGAATGGTGTAGAAATGACTTCCTTTCTTAGCCTTGAGCACACACAAGCCCTTTCATCAGAATTTAGCGCAAGCAAGACCATTTCTTTTCTTTTCCTTTTTATTTTGAAACAATCTCAAACTTGCGAGAAAAAAGTTGCAAAAATAGTGCCCATCACTGGAAGACCCTACTCAAGTTTCACCAGTTGTCCCAACGATGCCCTTTAATAGCAGAAGAACCCAATTCAGGACCACTCATCACAGCCTCTTACAATCTCTCTTTAGGATCTTTCTGGAACAGTTCCTTGACTTTCATGACCTTGGTATGTTTTCAGATGACAGGCTGGTCATTTTGTAGTATGTCCATTAATTTGGGGTTGTCTGATGGTTCCTTATGATTGGACCCAGGTTATGTATCTTTATCCAGAATATTACACACACACTGCTGTGTATGTCTCATTACATCTTATCAGGTGTCATGTTATCGATGATAACTTTCATCACTGTTGCAGTTAGCTATTGCTGTGTGACAAACAACCCCAGCACTTAGTAGCATAAAACAACCATTGTATAAGCTTGATGGTTTCTGTGTATTGGGACTTCAGGGAAGCCTCAGCTGGGAGTTCAGATTTGGGATCTCTCATGTGGTGACAGTGAGAGGTGGCTACAACTGGTGGCTGGACCTTTCTCCCTTTCTTTCTTCCTATAGTCTTAGGACCACTCCATGCAGGCCAGTTTAGACTTTCCAAGAGCATGCCATTCCAGGGCTGTTGGACTCCTGACGGGGCAGCTGGCTTCCTCAGAGTGCATGTTCTAAGAACGCAAGGTGGAAGTGCATGGCATTTTGATGACCTAGCCTCAGGTGTCACACTTCCACCATATTCTGTTGGCCAAGGAAGTCACTAGACCAATCCATATTCAAAGGGAGGGGACAGACCTCACCCCGTGATGGGGGAGTGTCAGGTCCTGCAAGAAGGGCAGGTAGGATGGGAGATACTGTAGAAGGCATCTTTGGAAAAAACAATCTGTCACATTATTTGATTAAGATAGTATCTGTCAGGCTTCTTTTCTGTTGGGTTACTGCTTTTTTTTTCCTGGTTTGTGTTTGCAATTTATAAGTATTTGGGAGATACTGTGTGACTATATGAAATAATATTCCTCATTCCATTATCACCTATTAGTTTTATCATGTCTTGATAGTTCTTATTTGAATTACTTATTTCTGTATAGGTCGATAAGTGACAATTTTTAAATTTTATCATTTTCTACTTCATTTACTTATTCATAGTAAAGTATAGTTGACTTACAATATTATATTAGTTTCAGGTGTACAACATAGTGATAATGATTCAATATTTTTATAGATTATACTCCATTTAAAATTATTGCAAAATAATGGTTGTATTCCCTTGTGCTATACAATACAGCAGTGTGGCTCTGCATTTATTGTTAGCATTCTTCTATAAGAAATAAAATTCCCTGCTCCATAATAATCGATTAACTAATTGGTATGAGTGTAATAGATGTTGACATACACTTGGTATATACTGATAACATGAACTCAGAAGTTCCTGTGCTGTTCAAAGGATTCTAATATGTCATGATCAGAATTTACTATGATGCTGAGATGTTCTCAGATTTAGCCTGTAAGAACCTCTTCTGGCTTTTGTGCCTTTTTTTTTTTTTTAAAAACAGCTTGATTGAAATATAACTGAATATTACAAAATAAAGCTGCTATGAACCCCCACGCACAGGTGTTTGCATGGACCCACGCTTGCCTTATCCCTTCGGCAAATACCTAGGGGTGACTGACAGGATCGTACAGTCCACGTGAGTTCAACATTTTCAGAAACGTCAGTTTTCCATGGCTTCCAGTTTCTGCTTCTAGAGGCTGTGGTTTCTCACAGCACCCTCTGCACTTGGGAAGGTCACTCGTCTTACATGTAGCCCTTCTGGCATACGCGGAGTGGTATCTCCTTGAGGTTTTTAATTTGCATTTCCCTGATGACAGTAATTCTGAGCATCTTTTTATGTGCATAGCTGCTAGCTGTATTTTCTTCCATGAAGTGTGTGTGTCTGTTCATGATGTTTCATTCTGCCTTCTAAAAAAATTAAGTTGTTCACATTCTTGAGTTTTGAAAATTCTCTACATTGTCTGGATACGTGTCTTTTGTCTGATACATGATTTGCAAATATTTTCTCCAAGTCTGTGGCTTTCCTTTCCATCCTCTTAAAAGTTTTTTTCAAAGAGAAGAAAATTTAATTTTCTTTTTTCTTTTTTAGATTTAACTTTTGGCACCATATCAAAGAAAACTTAGCCTAATTTAAGGCCACAAGGTTTTTTTTTTTTTTTGCTCCTAGAAGTTTTATAGTTTTCAGTAGCACATTGAGTTAATTTTAGTACGTGGTGAGAGGTATGGATTGAAGCACATTTCTTGCATATGCATATCCATTTGTTCTAGCGCCATTTGTGAGAACAGTTATCCCTTCTCCACTGCACTGCCTTTACATCTTTAAAAACACTTGGTGGCCCACATATGTGTGGGTCTTTTGGGTCTATTTCTGGACCCTGTTCTGCCCCATTGATCTGTTTTCTTCTAATTTGCTGCCAATACCAGCTTGTCCTGGTTATCATCATAAGTCTTGAGATCAGGGAATTTTAGTTGTCCTATTTTTGTTCTTGTTTTCCTTTGTTTAGTTGTTCAACAGTCTTTGAATTTTCATAGAAATTTTAGAACAGATTGTTAACTTCTACAAAAAAAAACTGCTATAAAATTTTTTTGAATTGTCTTAAACCTACAGATCAATTTGGGAAGGACTGACATCTTAACAGTATCGAGTCTTTCAATGAATTAGCAGGGCATATCTTATGTAATTTGTCTCCTTTAATTTCTCCTGGCAATGTTTTGTAGTTTGCAGTTTATAGACGTTGTACATCTTTTGTCAGATTTATCCCTAAGTATTTCATACTTTATGCTATTGTAATTGTTATTGTTTTTAAAATTTTAAAATTTGATTGTTACTAATACGTAGATACACAGCTGACTTGTGTTTTGGTCTTGTGTCTAGTAATCTTGCTAACGTCATTCATTCTAGGGGTTCTTTTGCTTATATTTCATCCAATTTCCTACGTAGACAATCATGTTGTCTGCGAACAAAGACACTTTCACTTTACAACTTCCTTTTGTTTATTTTACTTGTCTTATTTCACTAGCTAGTATCTCCAGTGGAAAGTAGACTGCAAGCCGTGAGAGCAGAAATCCTTGTATTAATGGTGTACTTGGTGGATATAGAATTCTGGATTGGCAGTTTTTTCTTTCAGTACTTTTCTCTGTCTTCTTGCTCACATCATCTTTGATGGGAAATTTCTTGCTTCCACCTTTTGTGAAGAGAAATTTGTCGTTATACTAACCTTTGCTCCTTTGTGTATGACGTGTCCTTCATCTCTGGCTGCTTTTTGGGTTTGATTATGATGTGCCTCGGTGTTTTCTTCATCTTTCTTACACTTGGGGTTCATTGAGCTTCTTGGATCTGTGGGTTTATAGTTATAACACTTGAAATATCTCTGAAAATATTTCTTTCTCCCTCCCTCCCCCAGCATCCTCTTTCTCAGAACCTGAAACAAATTAGGCAGATTGAGGCTGTCCCAAATCTCACTGATGCTCGGTTCACTTTCTAAAAGTTCTTTTTCTCCCCACTGTGTTTTATTTTGGGTAGTTTCTGTGGCTGTATCTTCAAGTTTACTAATCTTTCCTTCTGCCTTTAATCTTAGTCAGTGTATTTTTCATCTTATGCTTTGTAGTTTCATCTCTAAATGTTCAATTTGGGACATTTTGTTTTCCATCTTTCATGAACATATGGGATTAGCTTCTTGAACATATGGAATGAAGTCATAATAACTGTTTTAATGTCCTTCTCTGCTGATTTTAATATCTGTGTCAGTTCTGGGTTAGTTTCAATTGATTATTCCCTTATCCTAGGTCATATTTTTCTACTTCTTTGCACGCCTGGTAATCTGGTTGGATGCCAAACATTGTGAATTTTGCCTTGTTTGATGCTGGATAATTTGTACTCCTAGAAGCATTCTTGAGCTTTTTTTTTTTATGGGATGCAGTTAAGTTATTTGAAACAGTTTGGTCTTTTCAGGTCCTGCTTTTAAGATTTCTTTGGGAATTGAAGCAGTGTCCAATCCAGGGCATAATTTGTACTCCTAGAAATATTCTTGAGCCTTTTTTTAATGGGATGCAGTTAAGTTATTTGAAACAATTTGATTTTTTCAGGTCCTGCTTTTAAGATTTCTTTGGGAATTGAAACAGGGTCCAGTCCACAGCTGTTTATTCTCTGCTGCTGGGGCAAGGCTCTCCTGAGTATCCCCCCAAAGCCTGGTGAAAGGTGACATTTTCCAGTCTGGCTTGTGGAGAGGCACCATTCCCAGTCCTGTGTGTGCACACTGGTCATTGTTACCTTTACTCCTCCTTCTGTGGTTTCAGGTTGTTCCCTCATATTTATGTGCCAATCAGTTTTCAGCCGACTGGTGGAGGGACCCTCTGCAGACCTCTGGAATTCCTCTCTGGGCATCTCCCTTCTCTCTGGTGCTCTGTCAAATGAACGCTACCCTTCTTGGTTTCCCCAGACTGTCTGCTCTGTCTCCTCCGCTCAGGGAGTGCCCCTGGGCTGGAAACTCCCTCCGGGTTGTAAACTGAGGAAATCCTGGGACCTCTCATTTGTTTTCCCTCCCTCAGTATCACTCACTCACATCAAGGCCTGATGTCTGAGGTCCTGCAATCCTTTATTTCATGTTTGTTGACCATTTTTTAGATTGTTTTTCGGGGCAGCATAAATTCAGTCCCTGGTAGCAAAAGTCACTTCTGTGTCTTTTGTGACATGTCTCTGGCATTCTTTGACCCCTTCCTTGTGTTCTGGCCCATCAAGGTATTTAAGCCTCAATTTGTGCTTCCCCCGTCTCAGCCCTGGAATCGACCATTTCTCTGAGGAGCCCTGGTTCCTTTGGTGGAGAATGGTATTCAGACAAGATCTGGGCACAAAGTACGCTCATTGCTGCTGGAATGTCACTGCCGTCAGTGTCTCTCAGCGTCTCTCAGTTTGGGGATTGTATGTATATATGCACTTACATCTGTTTTTTTCCGATTTATACACAGATTTTTTTTTTTTTTTTTTACTTTTTAAAAATGAAGTGCAGTTGGTTTACAACGTTAGTTTCAGGTGTACAGCCCAGTGACTCAGTTATATGTGTCCATATACACGTATTTTTTCAGATTCTTTCCCATTGTATGTTATTACATGAAATTGAATACTGTTCCCTGTGTACAGTAGGTACTTGCTGTGTATCTGTTTTATATATAGCAGTGTGTATATGTGAATCCCAAACTCCTAATTTACCCCTCCCCTGCCCTGCCCCCTTTGGTCACCCCGCGTCTATATACAGTGAAAACCTCCAACCCCTCCCCACCGCTCGGCTCATCCCAGAGCCCCTCCTTTCCTTGTCCGCACTGCCTTCTGAACTTCCAGGTGTGTTTTAGGGCATCACCTTAAACAAGATGGAAGGTACCAGTAGTCCATGAGTCCTTTGGCGGGGGCCGGGGTGTGCTCGGTAGGAAAGGGAGCCGTTCCTGTGGGGAGCAGGGCCCCCAGGCAGCAGCCCCAGGTTGGAGCTGGGATTACGGCTGTGTGAGCCTGGGACAACCAGTGACTGGGCTGAACTTCAGCCTCCTCACCTGTAAAACCAGGACGTGATACTTCCAGCTGCATCTCGGTCCCTCTGTGTGAGGGTGAGAGGTCGCTGTGGAGATGTAAAGGCTGCTGCTGCTCCTCGGGAGACAGTCCTGCGTGAGGGCTGTGGCTCACGGTGTCGCAAGCCTGACAGGGCCAAGGTGAGAACGGAGGGGTGCAAGCGAGGCAGCTCCGAGCCTCCGTGGTGCAGAGTAACCCTGGGGGGAGCCGCAGACACTGGGAAGAGGCTCTGCCCTTCACTCACTGGTCCTGCAGGTGTGTGCTCGGCTCCAGGCCCCGTGCTGGTCCTGAGGGCACCCCGGCACCCCGTTACAGGGGAGGAGTGTGTGCTCTGGGGGATGGTGGCGGGGAGGTTGACGGGTGGGGGGGTACCTGGGAGCCTTGCTTTGACAGACTTTGCAACCTGTGGGGTGCTGTGACCAGAGGCTTGCGTCTGGGGGGGTGATGGGAGCAGGGAGCAGGTTCTGAAGAACAGGAATCCCTTTCCTGCGTAGATGGTCACATGCTTCCCTGAGCCTCAGTTTACTGATCTGCCCAGTGCTGGCCGTGGGGGGAGGTGAAGAGCCAGCAGGACCAGCCGAATCACGAGAGCCCTTCGAACACTGATGTCCTGCGTCTAACAAAGACCCTGGCATATTCTGGTGAATGAACAAGTGATGAATGTTAAAGTCTTGCAGCCCCGATCCTAGCCAACCACCCGATTAGTGATGGACACCCTAGCCCCACCCTTTGGCAGTTCCTGACCAGTGATTCCTGCCAGCCCCGCCTCCCCTCCCCCTCAGAGGGCAGCAAGCGTGGTTTCCTGCTCCACAGGGAGTGACCTGATCCAGGGGTGATGGTCCGCCCTTCGCCCATCCTTGCCTGCAAATGCCCCACTGGTGTTTCTCTAGACTCACGTGTCCGAGCCTCATCTGAGCGCTTCCCGTCTTACCATTTCACTGCCTCACCCTAACAAGGGGTGTTGCCGTCTTCCCTCCCGCTGTGAGGACAGGGAAACTGAGTCCCGCAGAGACCGGCTAATTCTCCCCGGGTCAGGAGGCCACTAGCTGGCGTGAGGCAGCTTGAGGGCAGGGCTGTGAGGGTGTCCGTCTCCCAGGGCTGCCGGGACGGCCCCACCTGGAGAGAGCCGGGCAGGGCTGGGCGCACGTGCTCTCGTCCGCACCCCAGCGTTGGGAAGGGAGCTCCCGGGAGCCCGCGGTGGGCAGGCAGAAGCTCAGAGAGGGTCGTGAGCCCTTTAGGAATGGAAAACACTGTAAATATTAACCCCAAGAAGCCCCTTTCCGTCGCCTCCTGTTTTCCATTGTGTCGCAAATTCCCATACATGCTCTCGCTCTCTGGGAAAGAGGAAGGCAGCCCTTTAACACCCGTACTGTTAGCAACTTATCAAGTATCTGACTGCATTTGCCAGAAAGCCCCTCTGTGGCTGGGGGGCCGTTCCACATCTGCCTTTCCCACTCCCACCCAGCATTTCCAGCCTCGCAGGCAGCACTCCTCAGTACAAACCTGTCTGCGTATCACGGTTGAGGGAAATTATTTTTTAAAGGGAGGAAAGGAGGATCCAGTTTACAGATGTCTGTGTGATGCACAAAGCAACCATGGGTCTTCCCGGCCCTGAGTGTGGACGGGTTTAGCAGCGTCAACAGAACGCCGGAACGGCTGTCAGATGGCTGCAACTTCATAAACGCTCTCAGTAAAACTCACGCAGGTAACTTTTGGTTGGAGTTCGGAGACTTACATCCCCTCCACCCCTTCCCTCCACCACGGGGGTTCTCAACACTTTCTGGAGTGACCGTGGGGGTGGGGAGCAGCGGCCTGGCCGTTCCAGGGGCCACCGTGCTCTTGGTGCTGCCGGCTGCCACCTCCCCACCCCACCTGGCCTCCCTGGTGCAGGGAGCTGAATCGTGGCTCAGACAAGCGCACGCCCACCGAAAACCTCAGGATGTGACTGTCTTTGGAACTAGGGCTTTTGAAGACATACTTGAGTAAGGCTCTTGAGTTGAGGACATCACCCGGGATTGGAGTGGCCCTAAATCCAGTGACTGTCCTTAAGAGAAGAGGAGAGGACGCAGACACACACCAGGAGGCCCCGTGACCATGGAGGCAGAGGCTGGGGTGGGGCATCTGCAGCCAGCGAGCACTGAGGGCTGCTCACAGCATCGGAAGCTGGGAGAGAGGCCTGGGGTGGGCTCCCCTCGCAGCCTCCAGAAGGGACCAGCTCCGCCCACACCTTGATCCCGGACTTCTGGTCTCCAGACGGTGAGAGAATCAATATCTGTTATTGAAGCCAATCCGTTTGTGCTGCCTGGTTATGGGGTCACAGGGAACCACTGTACCTGGTGAACCCCGGACGGATCTTCCAGGCATGAGCTCAGATTCTCTGGGACACCTTTCCCGGCCACCATGACGCCCTGGCAGCGGTCACCCTGCTGCGTCTCAGGCCGCCCACCGCGCCCCCACTTGCTGGCCACTGGCCGCCACCGCCTCTGCTCCTGACCCTGTGAGCCGCTCGGGGCAGGGCTGCCCCAGCCCGTGGTGCGTCCTCGGGCCTCACTCCCGGCCTGTCACACATCAGTGCCTTTGGAGGCTGACCGTGTGCTTGTTAAGCGGCGAATCTCGCTGAAGGAGGTCATGCTCGACTGCCTCCTAAGGCCTCCTCGCCTGCAGAACGAGTCCCCGAATCTTCTGTTCGGTGCTCAGTTTTTCCTTGTTGGATCACAAAAAGCTTGCTTTGCAATCATCTCATTAACTAACAAACATTTGTGGGGTTTCTCTTCTGAGCCAGGATCTGGGGTGGCAATGAACGAGACATGGCTGCCACCCCCCCTCCCCTGTCCCCCTGCCCCGGGGGCCTGCTTCTCCCTATCCTCTGGGACCACCCCCTCCTTCCTCCGCACATGCCACCCCCAGTGGGCTCCTAGTCACCAGATTCCTTGCCCCGCCTCCTGGAACCTGCAGTCCTCCGTCCCGGGCAGGATGGCCCATTCAGCTCCAGTCTCAGCCTGGAGGTCTTCCTGTCTGAAGGGGAGAAGTGAGGCCACCCAGGGCTGAGGACCCCCGCACGAGGGCCTTGGCTGCTGCCGTGTGTAAGCACGTGTGGCTCTGCGTGTGTGTCTCTCTCCCTGTGGACAGCCAGCTCACCAGCGAGGGCCTAGTAGCCCTTGCTTGGCCCTGAGCCCATGCCCCACAGGTGCTCGGCACGGGGGGCTCAGGGGACTGGCACGCGCAGCGCCTGCCACCAAGGGCTCTCGAGGTGCCTGTCCATCTGCTCTCCAACCCCACACCCAGCCCCGCCTCCCCGCCTGTCGGTCTAGGGGCACTGCAGCCCCAGAATGGGGACATCTTTCCTGACCCCTTCCCCTGAGCCCCGTTGTGCTGAGCAGCCCAGGGCCCTGGGCGTCGCTCTGGAGATGCCCTGCATCCTGTCCCTGAACCAGGGTCCTGCTCTTATGTTCTCAGCCACGGAATCTTTCCTCTCAAGTCGAGTAGATCCTCTGCTTGTGGGAGCAAGAAAGATGTGCTGTGCGTTCATCACGTTCCTCATTTTCTCCTATTTTGTAAGGGTTTGACACCTTGGCGGGGGAGGGGCCTTGCTGGCTAGGAGAGGCGCCCCTCCCCGGCTGGCTAATTCCTCCCCCGTCCCTTCCCTCAGAGACTCTGATGCAGGCTGGGCTGGGCCCCCCTCCCTCCTCCCCGTCTCCTGTCAGGTCTGGTGCTTCTCCCAGTGGCCCCGCAGGGCAGCACGCCTCCCGTTTCCAGGGGACCGTGAGCACCACTGCATTTTTCTTTGCATGTCGTCACTCTGCCCCCTTTAGCGGTTAAGACCAGGCACAAGTCCTGCTGTTACCATTCTGGTTTTTTTTTTAATTGCAGTGTAGTTGATCTGCAACGCTGTGTCAGTTTCTGGCGGACAGCACGGTGGCTCGGCCATGCACGTGCATGTGTTCTTTTTCATACTGTTTTCCACGGTAGGCATCACAAGCTATTGACTACAGTGCCCTGTGCGCTGCAGTAGGTCCTTGCTGTTCATTTTACATTCTGCGGTGTGTATCTGTTAATCCCAAACTCCTTTTCCCCTTTGAGCCCTTTCCCCTTTGGTAACCATGAGTATTTTTTTTTTTTTTTTTGCTCTGTTTGTAAATCTGTTTGTTTCGTAAATAAGTTCATTTGTCTCTTTTTGTCTAGACTCCACATGGAAGTGATACCACGTGACATTTGTCTTTCTCTGTCTGACTTACTTCACTTACTATGATCGTCTCAAGCTCCACCCACTCTGGTGCAGACGGTCACCATTATTCTTACCACCCCATGGTCTGCAGGCAGGTAAAGCAGTCTGAGGGGTAGGGTGAACTTTTCCAGAAAGGTTGACCTGAGTCGAGGCAGGGACCCTGGCAGGAGCCACTGAGCCCAGCACGAAGGGTCTCCCGCCCTGAGGGAAGGCCTGCTGGGCCTGGGGCTTCAAACAGCCCCCACATGGCGCTCCGCGGCCCTTCCCAGCTGGGCCCCACCATCTCAGGAGCCTGCCCTCCCGTCCTGACGACTTCACTGTGCCCGCATCAAGACGCGCACCGGCGCTTGGGCGGGGTCCTGGTTTGGTGGGCCGAGCCCACCGCAGACCCATGGTGGTTTTGTCTCCAGCCTCTCTGATGACATCAGTGTATCTCCATATGATAATAAGCAATCAAAATTCAATGAATAAAACAGTGAACCCTCTTAATAAAATGCAATGTCTGCATTGGCAGAACCATCCTCCGGGCACGCGGGTGCTTGTTCTGGATTCCCCGGGGACTGGTGAGGAACGCCAGCCGGGCTGCGGGGCTGGCGTCCCTGCCTTGCCCGGAGGTGGCCCAACTCGGTGGTTGGAGCTGGCTGCTTCCATTTTGATGGCTTCAGCTTCCACAGGGTAACCCCGGAAAGAAGTCTCTTAAAATGCATCTTTGAAATTCTGGCACTGTCGCCTCCAATAAAAGCCGTAGAAGGGAAATTTCAATAAGATAACTCAAGAACATTTAATTTTCTGCTCCTTTGGATTTGCTATCTTATTACAGCCATTCAGTTAGCTAATAAATGTCCAATCCTGTCCAATCTTCAGAGCAAGCGAAGAGGCTGGAATTTAAATAATTGGATGGAATGTCTAGGGGGCAGCTTTTAGCTGAGTCTGCCAAAGAAATTGGGGGGGGGGTGCGATGTCTAACCCTATTGTGGGAGCCACTTCCTCTAGTCCAGGCCCATCACCCCTGCCCCGCCCCGCCCCCATGGAGCTGAAGTCAGGGGCCTGAGTGGGAGGGGCAGGGGCAGGAGTGGAGCGCCTGGGAGTCCTGAGGTCATTCTCAGATCGGGGGGGTGGTCTGGGCTGGGAGCTGGGGTGGGCCGGTGAGACCAGCCACGCCCGAATGTCTTCCTTTACTGGTCTTGACACAGAATCAGTATCCTGCCGGGCTTGGCGGTGATGGACGCAGGCTCAGCTGCCCCCCTGGAGACAGCGGACATGCTCAAGTCTTAATGTGAATGAGCCCCGTCCCTCTGCTGGGGCCTGGGATCAGGTGCCTGCCTCCAGTCAGCTGGACCTTTGGGGTCATTGTCAGGCCTGGCCTTGACCACATCCACTTGCTCCCAACCACCCTGCTCAGAGGCCACTCCATCGAGGCAGGGTGTCAGCTGAGGTCACTTAGAGGTTCCCCGGTTAGGGTGGGCCTCCTCTCCCCAGCCCTCCCTTTCCTGCTCACTCTTGAAGGCACACTCGGCCCTGGGGGAGCTGGTCTGCAGGGCTGCGCTTACCTGTCCAGGGCGCTGTGCAGGGACAGAAGCAGGTGCACTGAGCATAAGGGGACCACCACGCCCCAGACCTCATGGTAGGTGCTTTCTGAGGCCACCCCCCGCCCTGGGGACAAGGTCCCTGCTGTTGAGGCTCTACGCGGCAAATGTGGGACTGGTCCTGGGCACGTGGCCAATGCTGCTGATGCCACTGAGCGCCAGGACGGCAGAGGCAGGAAAGGAAGGGCTCGCCAGAAGCAGCGGACGGTCTGAGGGTGGAGACCACAGAACCAGCAGCCCCATGCTGAGTGGCGACTGTCCAGGGCCAAGGGACTCGAGGCTCGGGGCCCAGGGATGATGTCTCCCCAAGGCTCAGCGCCGGCCCTGGGCCGAATGGTCATGAGGACTTATTCTAGGGCTGAGGGGCCAGAACACGGGAAGGTGGAAGGTGGATTTGAACCCACACCTTCTACGTCCACACCCCGGGCACCCGTCACCAAGTTGCATCAACACAGGACACAAGATTTAGGAGTGAAACCCCATGTGGAGCCTCGGGGAGTCCCTGTGTACTGCAGTGGGGCCGTGAGCCGGGAGGGAGGGCGCTGTGTGCGGGGCACGGGGAGCTGGCGGTGCGGGCAGGGAGGGACTTTGCAAACGTGAATAAGTTAAGGACCCTGAATGAGGCAGGAGGTGACCCGGATTATGTGGGTGGCCCAATGTCATCACAAGGGTCCTTACAGACGAGAGCTCAGAAGAGGAGAAGGCCCCATGACACAGAGGGCGGGGACGCGCGTGCGGGCCCTGAAGGCGGAGGAAGGGATGCAGGAGGTGCAGCTCTGAGGCTGGAAACGTTCGCCCTAGAACCTTTGGGACCTCCATTCCCCGGAATTGGAAGAGAAGAAACGTATGTTGTGAAAGCCACTAAGTCTGTGGCCACAGCAGCCACAGGACATCCCCGTGTCCCGGCCCTTCAGAGCAAGCAGGGGGCCGTGTTGATTTGGGATCAGTTTTAAGAGTGGATTCTGTCCCATGGGAGGGGGGCTGCGCTGGGACACGCGGGTTCCATGGAGGACAGAACGTCAAGGTGAGGGGGCTGGGTGGTGACGGGTGAAGGGGGTGAGGGTGGTGCGGGGGGCCAGCCCCACAGGCAGCCGGGGCCGCAGGAACCTGTGTGGGGCGGAGGAAGGAGCCTGCTGCTGTGAGCGCAGGAGGAGGTGGAGACGCCCAGGCAGCCGGGGCAGGAGCCGGAAGCTGAAGGTGAGCCCGGGGGAGGGGGGGCGGGGAAGTGAGGGGGCCGTGCCGTGGGGCGGGGGAGGGGGGAGGCCCGGCTCTGCGGGTGCACACACCTGCGCAGGTGTGTGAGCCTCACCGAACCAGGCATTTGTTTCTGAGTTGGTCCACCCCCCATCAGATGTGTGCTTCCCCCTCTGTGTACCAGTCCCTGGGCTCTGCTGGGGCATCAGGGATGAGCCCTGGAGATCAGGGTCCTCCTCCCAAGAACTCGGGTCCCAGGTGGAGGCCGGCTTATAAGGGAGGCCCCTGGGAGCAAAAGTCATGTGTAGCAGGAACTGGAGGTGAGGGTGTCTACCCCTATGTGTGCACACACCTGTCCGTGGGCTCCTGGGAGGTGCGAGCGTGTGTGTGTACACGGCCCCGCAGGCTTTGGGTGGATGTGCGTGTGACCCCTGTGGTCCCAGCGGCTCATCTCTCTGGGCCGCAGTGGGGACCTGGAGCCCAGTTCTGACTGCCCGTCCACACCCTCCCCGGGACCACGAGGCGTCCCCAGGAGCCCCCGCTGTGGACGAGCGGCCCGAACCCACGCGGCATGCTTTGGGTCAGGTTTTTCCGATAACCAACCACGTAAACAGCCTGATGCGTTCAACACAGATCGATGTCCTTCTGCCCCAGAAAGAATGCTGAATGCCCTGCCGTAAGTCCCGCTATCTGTCTGGGCCAGGAGAGGGATGGCTTTACTTCCCCCATAACTCTCAGGAGCACAGGTCCACTGTTCACCTGGTGACACAAGCTTACCACCATTAATCACCCGGGAAGAGAGATGGGGTTGGCGGCTGGCGTGAGAAGCGGGGGGAACTCGGGAAGGGTCCCCGTTCCCACGGCTGCACAGCACGCGAGGATCTGGGGACTCCTCTGTGCCCGTGGACAGTGTCCTTGCTGCCTGGCGCTTCGGCAGCCCCAGGTCCCAGGTGCCTCCAGCTCGGGTGCAGTGCTCCACAAGGCTCTACTGGTCGGCTCAGCGTGACCCCGCAGAAGCCCTCTGCCAGGCTTGTCCCAGGAAAATGGATAACCATTAATTTGCAATCGTCTAAAGTGTGGTGGAGACATTACTGCTAATTGGCAATAAGAGATACTAAATGGAGCAAAGTTTCATATTAATGAGCCGTTTATCAATACCTAACGGCCGGCTGGCTCCTTCCATCACTAGATTGGCTTTGGTTCTATTTGTGTCACAGACGTTTCCCGGTTTATCGAGCCGGCTGTCGGTTCTCCCCCGTTCTCCGCTGCCCTCACCACGGCCCCAGCTCCCCTCCCTCTCCTGGTTTTGTTTCTAAACCTCTGGTGATGGCAGCTGCCCTGAACTGAGTGTCTCCTGCTTGTTGGGCGCCGCAGTCACACATCCATCTCCGCATCGCGTGTCCTGGGTGGGGGAGTCCAGCCGGCCTGCCTTTCTCCAGACCCCGCAGGGGGCTCGGGCCGCAGAGGGGCCGCCGATCTCATACTGGCTTCCCACGAGGCTCCGCCCAGTCTGTGCCGATTTCCAGTGGGGGCGACCTCAAAGGTCACTTCAGTGTCCTGGGACTTTGATGGAACCGATTACCACCAACCAGGGGCTTAAAACAACAGACATCGATGCTCCCACAGTTCTAGAGTCAGAATCCACAGTCGCGGGGGGGGGGGTCGTGGGGGGTCTCCTGCTGGAGACTCCATGGGTGGGAGGGTCCCTCCTGCCTCTTCTGGGTCCTGGCGGCTCCAGGTGGTCCTGGGCTGTGGCTTCATCGTCCGATGTAATCCCCTCATCTGGACGGGACCACAGTCCCTGCTCCGTCCAGCTGGGGCCTGACTGTGAGGCAGGAGCGAGAGAACAGAAGTGGCAAACACAGTGCACCCCTGGGCCCCGCCTGCGTGCGGCGGGTGCTCAGCCGGTGCCAGCTGCCCTCCTTCGGGACAGAGAGGGTGTGGGTGGCAGTTCTGCCATCGTGGGACCAAGGACCCAGCTGGGGCCCAGGCAGGTGGGCAGAGACGACAGTCCCAACCCAGCGGTACAGGTAAGAGCAGCACTGGTGCTGCTCCCCTGGCTCTCAGGATGGGCCGGGATGGAGGCCCCCAGGGCCCCCAGGGGCCTGGGAGGATGCTGGCGTCTGCTCCAGGAGCCAGCGTCCCCCTGGGGGTGCCCTGGCTCTTCTGACTTCTCCAGCTGGGAGGGAACCTGGTTACTCTCTGTCTGCCCCCCAGATCCAGGCCTTGCCCTGCCCCGCGCCCCAGTGCGTGCAGCCACTGAAAGTTCTGGCAGGAGATGGGGCAGGAGCAGAACTCGGTGCCTCCTCCCACCCGACTCTTGGGCTGCGTTCTGGCTGAACCCCAGAACAGCCCCTCCTTACTCCCTCCTGCAGCTCCAGCGGCCACTCCTGCCCCGTGTCCCTGACCCGGGGTGGCCGTGGCTTCCTGCAGCCGCCAGCTCTGGCTTCAGTCTCCGGGGCGGCTCCCAGACCTGCCCTTCTTTCTGTAAACAGTCCGTCCATCCCCCCAGTTCAGCCTCTGAGTGGAATTCTGCTTCCTGCTGGGAACCTGATTTTTCCAAAGTGGCACCATGATTAATTGCTGTGTTTAATTACTAAGAGGACATCATCCCCCCTCTGCGGGGCTCACCGGCCCCTCCTTCCAGGCTGCCTTGGCTTCCTCTGGCTGCAGAGAGATTTCCCTGCCCACACCCGGTCGGCCCGGACGCCTGTGCCACTGATGGAGAGCTGCTGGGGGTGTTCAGAGGCCCCGGTCACGCACCCCCTGCTGCATGTCGCCTGCGGGTCTGCAGCCTCTTCACTGCAGCGCCCTCCGCCGAGCACACACACCCCTGCTTTGGCCATCTGGTCCTCCAGGGTCAACCTGCCCCAGGGCCCGCTGGGATTGGAAACCTTTGTCCGAAAACCCTAGGACCCGGGACTGCTCTCCTGACCTCTGCTGTGGGCACAGAGGGCCCAGCACCTTCCACCGAGTGAGCTGGTCCAAGCGTGGGTGCGAGGCTGCCGCCCCGCGGGGCCCCGCACACGACAGGCTGCTCCGCAGTGCGGGGCACAAACGGAGGAATTAAAGCGTGCTTCCAAGTTGTAATTACCTCCGCCCAGGATGTGGATTCTGGCCCTGATCACAGTTCACCTCTATGGAATTGCCAGCCCCGGCGGGAGAGGGTCTGGGTGAGTCCCTCTCTTCCTTTCCAGTCACCAGCCCAGATGCCAGAGGCCTTCTCTGGGCTGAGCTGGGTTTACTGGGCAGCTCTGTCCTGTGTTCTGTTGGCCTGGGGAGGGGGCAAGAGCCCTTTTCTTTTGTGTGAACTTGATAAAATGAGGACCATTTGTAAGGTGCTAATAACCTTCTGAGGGCTTCTCATGTCCCAGTTCAACCTGTCTGAGCAGACGCACTGTGGGGACGCCGAGGTCCCCGTGGGAACCGTGGAAGTGGCCCCTCTTACCTGGAGCCCCAGGGGTGAGTGACTGACTCCTCGAGGGTCTCCTTCTGCCCTCCCTCTCCCTTTCCCGTGAGTCCCCAGAAGTTCATTCACTTGGGCAAAGGTGCCCTCATCTCTGGACTGAAGGAGATGCCCAGCCTCACTGTCAGTCCTGTGGGTCAGGGGCACGCGCCCTCGGCAAGCTCAAGGTCGTTATTCCGAGCCCCGCCTGCCAGCTCTGGTGCCGGCGGGGCTGACAGCACCCACAGGGAGGGCTATTTTGAGTCCCGCACCCCGTGCATCTGCTCCGATCACCCGCAGCCCTCGGCACAACGTGGAAAGGTGGCTGTGAGTCAGCTGGGAGAGGTCTCCCGCTGGCAGAGTCCTGCCTGGTTCTGCCCCGTTTTCCCTCTGGCAAAATCAGTCTCGTGCCTCCCTTCCAAGCAGCCCGCAACAGGGCCTCGGGAATGGATAATCAATTTCCACAATAAGTTAGACGGGTTTGCTTTTGTCTCCAGAAAGTCTCCCACTGGGAGGGGATTTTATAAAAGGCCCCTGGGAAGAGTTTTACTTCTGAACATGGGCCTCCAACGGTGTTGGAGGGAGTGGAGCACCGAGTGTGGATAACAGGGCGGGGGCCTCGCCTCCCCACCCACGAGGGGCTGGCAGCGCAGGGGAGGCTGGGACGAACTTGCAAAGGCCTGCCCGGCCCGTGCGGTCAAGGACACTTCATGGTGTAGCTGCTCTGCCACTTCTGTTTAAACGTCACTTCAGAGCCAGATGGCTTCTCCTGGAAACACCACGCATGGCTTCCAGGACCTGGGGACAATGTTTGTCAAACACAGCAGACCCGAGCCATCGAGGTGGGTGTCGCAGAGCCGAGCCCAGAAGCTGACTTCATTGTGGCGCTAACCAGGGTTTGCAGCCATCTGGAACCCCCGTTTCTACCGCTGTGGGCATGTGGCTTGGCCTCCCTCCGCCTTCAGGGCTTAGGACAGATCACGGCACCTCGTGTTCAGAAAGCGTTTACTGGGTGGATGACTGTGGAACAGGGATCATCTCTCAGTCATTCCGTGCTCCGTTCTGAGGACGTGCTTCTGTGGGAAAGCCAGCAGCGCCTCTGGGAGCAGGAGCAGGCCGGGCGTATTTCTCAGCACACGTCCCGCCCGCTGCGCGCGCTCCATAAACACCGAAGGAAAGAGCATCAATCGTGCGCTGCCTTCGAGGAGCTCCTTCTGTGGGGTTTAAATTCTTTGTGATGACAGAAGTCCTGAGTAAGCCAGTTTCCTTTTGATAATTCCTCAAAGCTTCTATAAACTTCTTTGCAGTGTGATCCCTCAGAGGGTTACAGAGCTCTGACTGGTGGGTCTGTCTTCGGTTGAGAACTTGATAAAGGCACTGGATTGCATGAGGGGCTATTTTGTATTAAACACTGTCTTAAATCGCTGGACTCACACACAGCTGACCAGCTGCTTGTATCGTGAGGGCTGTGCGTGAACGGGAAGAAGGGCGAGTTCTGTCTCCTGTCCCACCGGCTGGATGGAAAGGCAGGAAATAAACCACACACCACCCGAGTTCTTTTCTTTTCCTTTTCTTTTGTGCCAAGAAAATAGAGCAGAAGCGACACAAATGAAGGTCCTGTGCAATGTGTCTCCACTGGAAGCGCTCAGTTCACACCCCCTCACTGGTGCAGGGGGAGCTTCCTGTTAGATTATGAGGGTCCAAGTGTTGTCGTTTAGGGAGAAAACCGCTAACCAACCACCCCTCACCCATCTACCCATCGACTAACCAGCCAGCACACCTCGTCTGCACCGGCTAACCAGCAGAGGCGAGGGCCGTCTGTCCGGAGCCGCGCGAAGGGGCTGCACCTTCTCTAAGCAGGAACACGTTGTGGGCCGCCCGACGATGGCAAATGCCCTTGAAGAAAAGCCTGGCAGCCTCTGGAGCTGCCAGCTCCCCTTCCTCTTCACATGGGGCTTCTCTGATGACACGTCTCCGGGGCCTGTCACCGACCCTCTCTGTTTGTTTGTTCCCAGTCTCCTCTCCTTGGACTCCCCGTCATGTGCGTTCCCCGTGATTCTGATCAGTGTCATTTCTCATGGCAATTCTTTTCCTTTCTTCGGATTCTGTGGCTTTTAAAGTGAAAGTGATGGTTGAAGGGAGCATCGATCCACTCAGCAGGGACACGACGAGCTCGGCATGAGCTGGGCTCCCGCGCGGACCTCCACGCTTGGAGTGCCCGGTGCGCTGGGAAGTGACCGGGGCTGAGGACCAAGCTGACACGGGTCCGAGCCTGAGAGGAAGCCACAGCACGGCTGGCGGTTCGGGGTGTTTTCTTAGTCTCAGCGTCTTCGGCTGTAAAAGGAGACTGATGCTGCACGCAGTAAAGGGCCTGTTCTGTAGAGTCAATGAAAGTTTCATTGGAAAAGTTCTAGTAAGTGGTCAGAGAGGCTAAGTGACTGGCGGAAGGTCATACAGTGAGAGAAGGCTGGAGCCCTGACCCAAATCTAGCTGACTCCACAGTGTTGGAATAATGGCGCGGAATCCCACGTACCTGGACCCAACCCCCCGTCTTCCAAGAACTCCACGACTTTGGGTTTTATTATTCAGCCTCTTTGAGCCTTAATTGTATCTCCTATTACATGGAATAATAATAAACAGTAATAATAGCAAACAATGCCCTTTGATGGTCATTGCCTATGGTTCCTTCTCCTCATTTTGGTTCTGTCGAGTCTGTCCTTGAGTTCAGATTCACAGAGCACCAAGCGTCGTCCTGGAATGTGCCGAGTCTAAGTGTGGGGGATGTGCAGAAGAGGGGCTCTGCCCTGGGCCAGCAGGAGAGACACGTGGGAAGTGTGCTCAAGCCACCGTGGGGGGCGAGCAACGTCCTTCTCCCTCACCCCCACCCATGTCTGCAACGGGGTCCATGCATTCCTTCCAGCATCCCTGGATGTCGCTATCTGCCAGAGAGGAAGAGACCACGCTTGTCCCGCCAGCTGGCTGTTGACCACGCCTGGTGTCTTCCCACGACCAGAAAGACAGCTTCTGGCTTCTTGATCCGAGCAGACTAGCTCCCCACGGCCTGCTCTCCACCTGGTTCGAGTCGTCTCTCACCCCTCCACTCCCCCTGTGTTAGCCACATTTGCCCTCTCACGTTATGTGCCATGGCTTGAGTCTTCCAGAGCCATACCTATTTGTGGTCCATCTCTCGCTTGGATTTCTCTTCCTACCACCCATCTTTCAAGCCCCAGCGCAGTTCCCGCCCCTCCTGGAAGGCCTCTGGAGGCTCGTCACCACTGCCAGTCCACCTCCCTCCTGCTCCCACTCTTCCTCCGTACCCCAGCTCTAGAGCACTCGCAGTCATCCTAGAATGCGGAGGTCTGTGCATGCTTCCAACCCCCCAGGCCAGGGAGCACAATCCATTCATCTTTGCAGTGAGTGTGGAGGCCCAGGCAGGACGGTCTGAAGACGGCCGACGCTCCCGCGGGTGACGGGGCGGCCGCCGTGTCTCCTCCTGCAGCGCGAGCTCCCCGAGGGCAGGGCAGCGCGGCCGTGCGTCGCGTGTCCTTGGAGAGCACGAGGCTCCCGGGGAGGCCCAGTAGCTATGTGCTGGTCGTGCGTGTGTCCGGGAGGCTGAGCACGTGGCAGGGGGCCTTGCCCTTGGCCAAGGCTCTCCCTGCTGTTCTCATTCAAGCATTGAAAGTCTCTTCTTCTTGGGGTCTCAGGCGGCCGCGGGCAGGCGAGCGTGCCTCCCGGGGGCGCGGCCCCAGCCTTCTGCCGCCTTCTTGCACTAGCGTTGCTTTGTGGGGCTTCTGGCTTTCCCGGCGGGGGCGGCCCGCTCTCGGCCTTCTCCTCCTGGGAGGCACGTCGGGCCCTCACCCTGGAAGGTCCCAGGCGGCCCACGGCCTCGGCGCTCCTGCAGGTGGCTTGAACTCCGCCTTGAATCTCCTTTGTAGCTTTTACTTCATTCAGTAACAGCACCCCCCGGGGGGTCCCACAAGCCCCTGTTGGGAGGGGTGGGATGCAGCCCGCCCGCCGCCCGCCGCCCGGGGGCTGGCATCCCAGGTGCTGGCGCCCTCTGGCGCGTCTCCCCAGGCCCTCAAAGCTGCTAGTGGGTTTCTTTGCTTCCAGTTTTACCCTTTCAGTAATTTTCTTTACCAGGCAGCCATAGCGGATTTTGAAAAATGCAAATCCAATCACAGCGCTGCCCTGTGAGAAGTGCTCTGTCTCCCCTGTGCCTTCGGGAGGCACCGAGCTCCTTGGCGCCTTAAAAGGGCGCCGTCTGCCCTCCTGGCGCCTGTGCTCCGTGAACACCAAGCCGCCTGCTGTCCTGACAGCAAGCACGCCGCTTCCCAGCTGTGCTTTCAAAGGCTGCCCTCTGCCTGGAATGCCCACCCCCATCTCAGCACCTGAAAGGCTTCTTTTCAGTTTCCAGGCCCTATTCAGCCCTCACCCTCTGTCTGAAGTCTCTCTTGAAAACCCCAAACAGAGATAATCACCCCTCTTTGTATTTTCCCCTCGCCTCCGACACCCTGTTGTCACTACGTGCAGCACTTGGGATGTAATTGCTTGTTTACAGTGGAGCTGGATCTTTTATAGAGTTTGGTCCTAAAGTCACCTAGGAGGTGAAAATTGCTTGTAATCAAAATTACTCCTGAAATTTCCTTCAATTGCCCATAAAGAGCGGCGCACATGGTTTGGTGTCAATAGACCACAGCGGGTCCTCCGAGCCGCTGCGTCGCGGTTCACCAAGACCCGCGGTGAGCCTTCCAGTCTCGTCATGGGTGTCGAGGAAGCCTCTGCCTGTGTGCTGAACAAAGCCGCCTGCCTGCCTTCTGCTAAAGGCCAGGGGCAAGCCGAGACCCCACCTTCTCCGCAGCTTGCTGCCCAGCCTGGCCGGCTCCGGCCGGCCCACGCTGTGCTCCGGGGCACCGCTCGCCGGGAGCCTTGCTGGGCAGGGCCCCCTCTCCCTGCCGCCCCTCCAGGGACTAGACTTCGGCGCACGTGAGGTCAGCGAGCATCCGGTGTGGACGCGGGGGTGCGCTCTGTCTCCGGCTAGACTGGAAATTCCCGGGTTAGAAGCTATGTGTTACTCGTCTTCAGGGACCCAAAAGCAAACGACTGGGACAGCAGCCTCTCGATCTTCCGCCGGATGCCGGAACGCAGGGGGGCTCCCGTGGCTGTTCACGAACACGCCGAGACAGAGCGCGCTCCCCGGCGAGCGGCTGCCAACCGGGAGCCGTGCTGGCCCAGGACGGGCAGCCTCCCTCGCTCTCTCTGCCCGTCTTCCCGGCAGCTGCGTTTGCTGCTCTGTGCGGCTCTTCTGGGCACGTGCTTCCTTTATTACTCCAGAGTAATAAATAAAGTCAGAATGACTTTCAGAAGTCTGTGCAATGCAACAATACTCTTCCACGATAATCCCGCTTGAATTCCTTGAGGGTTAGTGTTTCCGGATACGCACTTACTGACATGCACTGCCACTGCTTTCCAAGTACATTTTCAAGCCTGATTCCTTGAGCTTTTCAGGAAACGACCCTGCCCCAGGGACGAGCAGGAGGGAGGAGGCTGTGCTGCGCCTTAGTGACCGGGGGGTGCTTGCGCCAGGAGGCAGGGGCTGAGTAATTCTTTTCAGAAGCTCTGCCCAGCATCTGCTTTCTACAAAGGAGAGACAGTCTCCTGTCTTCAAATCCGCGGACCAGGACGCAGTGGTCTGGAGAGCTTCATTAAACGTGTTAAGATGGAAGAGAGGAGTGCTGTAAATAGACACTAAGAAACTCAATCTCTACTTGCCAGGAAGGTTTACTTCTGACTGGTACGCATCCTCTAATCTGAAGGTCCTCACCTCCCTCACTCAGTTTACACCACTTTGGTGAATGCAGCCAATGCTACACCAGCCTTCGGGCCACGATGCATTTTCTATCTCCCACTTCTATTAAGCTGACTTCTGCCATTAACTTTGTCTTCGCTGACAATGGCAACAGGTAAAATGGAACGAGTTAGTGTGCTCCCAGTTACAGCTCTGGAATAAAAGCTGCCCCAGGATTCAGCGATGTTTCAGCCGACATTCTAATTTATCCAGCAGGACTGTCAAGAGACAACGGGTATCACTTTTTGTCACGGAATATGGTACAGCTGACTTAAACAGTCTTCGCTGGCTTACCTTGGTAGAGAATTCTAGGCTTGAAGTCACTCTCCTCACGGACTTCTGAAGCTCTTCTGTACTGCCTCCTTCTCTTTATGATTTTCGTCTGGAATTCAAGTGAGACCCATGTCAGGATTGTGTTTGTTTAGTCTCAGCTTCCTCCAACCTCAGTTGTGCTTTCAAATCCTCCTCCTCTCCGTGCTGCGTTCCAGGCTACGTCCTCATTCCTGCCTTCCAGTTCACTGATTCTCTGTTCAGCTGCTTCAGTCTACCATTGAAATGACTGTCGGACTTTGAAGTTTAAATGATGGTCTTCTTTGTTCTGAGAAACTCTATATGGCTTTTTTCTAAATCTGCTTGTTCTTTCCAGAATCTCGTGTTTTCCACATGGTTTCTATTCCTTATTTCATCCCTGTAATTATTTTAAACATAACCATTTTATGGTTTTGCAGAATCCTCACATTTAGTGTGCTGCCCCCAATTATTCTCAGCCTTTCTAAGAGGGTTGTAGATGCTGAACAGATGCTTTCCCACCCCCCAACATCAGTTTGGGGATAACTTTGGCTAAATGAATACAAGCAAAAGTGCCACATTTTAACAGTAGGCTTATGAAACTTTGCCTGTGAGAACATGTCCCAAATAGTGGCTACTCACGCTAATGGGCTTTTAGGATGACAAAGACACGTGGACAGAGTCAAAGCCAACCTGCAGGATGCCACATAGTGTGAGTGAGGCAAACATGCTTGCTTCTTTCAGCCACGGGGATTTGGGGGGTTTTGTTACACAGCATGGCCTAGTCTAAGCCTGCTGACACTGGCACTAACTCTTCTTTTGTGGTATCTGCTCGTGCTGGCTCACGGTGGGTTAATTACTTGTGTGGTTTGTCATTTTGTTGTTGTGAATCTGTCTTCACTGTGAGTTGTTTTTGTTTTTGGCCGTGGGAGTCTCACGGACTCTGAGTGGTGGGTGTGTCTCTGCTGATATATATTTTGTTTCTTTTCTTCCTTCTGCCCAGAAACCCCAGGTTTTCACCAGTCTGGGGCCTTTGTTCTTTGCAGACTTTTACTCTATATTGCTCTTCTAAGTTCAGACCCCAAACCTATATGTGGTCAAGGCTTATGTGTTTAATTTTCATGAGAGCCTTTGTTTCTGAACACATCTGGAAACAAGGTGACCTCCTCCTTCAGCCGCCTACTTGGGGGGCAGTTTCTGTCCACTTTTCTGGGTGGGTTGCCCATCTCGGATCCTGCCTTTATGCAGGGACCTCGCTTCCTTGTCCTGACTTTACACAAGGCCGTGTCTTCTGCCCAGTGTGGACATGAAAGTCCTAGACCCAGCCCCTGGGCCTCGTATCTGGTCAGATGCCCCGCAATGCCCCGGCCTCGAGTTCCCACTCTGTTTCAGGGACCTGGCTCCTCTCATTTTAACCTTAACTATGTTTGCAACTTTTAAAAGTTACACTTGACACAGGTTTCCCGTGTACTTGGAGTGGAAGAGCCTGGCTCAGCTCTTTCTGCTAATTTTGTTGTCTGTTTGTTCACCGAGGCTTGACCCCCGTGAGGGCAGGGACCACTTTCATCCTAGCCACTGTCATTCCACGGTGCCTGGAGCACGCCCAGGAATGGAGGTGCTCAGCAGGTCTTTGTCCACTGATCGAACAAATGACACTTTGAAAGAAGAGGTTGGAGGGGACCTGCAGAGGACAGCTGGTTGCTTCTGTCTGTCATGATTCTGCTCCTCTGCCCTTTCCAGCAGTCGGGCTGTTACAGGATAGGTTTGTGCAGGAATTGGAAGAGGACTAGAAAGCACCTCGAGGGGAGAAAGGTTTTTCCTGTAAAAGCCTTGTTTGGGTTCACTGGGGTGTTCCATCTCCCTGTTCCCATGGGGGCAAAAGCAAGCCTGGGTCCCTGCCTTGGTAGCTCCCAGGGCCACACATGAGGGGCACACAGACTGGCAATTACACCCGGTTGGTAAGCACTGCAGTGGAGAGGAGGATGAGAACGTGAGCGCACAGGAGGGAGCGCAGGCCCAGGAAGGCTTCCTGGAGGTGGTGACAATTAGACCTGAGCTGTGGCAGACTCTGGGCATTTGTCAGGTGGACACAGGCAGAGGAGGGAGGGAACGGGCATCCCTGATGGGGACGCAGCATGTGGCAATGCTTAGGGGCGAGAGCAGGGTGATGGGCTGTGGGCACCAGCAGGCTGGGCAGAGCTTTACTATTTTCAGAATGGCATGTCTCCCCTTCCACCTGCAGACGTTAATTTTCTCGGATTACTCTTACTCAACCACTTTGAAACCACAGATTGTCTTCTCAGAAATAGCACATTCGCTCAGCGTTCAGTGTGGAGACAAAGAGGGTGACATCAGACCAGGGTTCAGGAGGGCTCAGGAGCTCATCTCTGCAGAGAAGTTTGGATTCCAGATGCCCCTAGAATGTTCTGGGCCAACTCTGACTCACGCCACCCCCAGGGACATCAACACAGGAGACTTTCGGGCAGGTGGACTTCAGGGTCTGAGGAATGAGGCTGTTTCTGGGCAGACACAGGCTCCAGCCCAGCTTGACGCGTTGGCGTTCTGTGTCCATGGGCAGCGGGGTCCCCCCCGCCGTGGCCACAGTGCCCTCCCCCCGCAGGGGGCCGATAGGACTGTCTCTTCCTGCGGTGTTTTAAATGCTGCGGAGGGAAGACTGAACGTGTTTGCAGATAAATAAACGGCACTTGCTAAGTCTGAGCTATTAGTATTACTGATACATTTCAATTCATCTTTCTTCATTCTTAGTTAACTGACTCATATTCTGTTTATTTTATTCAAACCTGCCGGTGACGATCCAGGTTGAGGACACTGGTCGGTCCCCCCTCTCCAGGGGCTCCCAGGATGACATCCCATGGGGTGGCTCTGTTTCTGGAGTCCTCTGAGCTCCTGCCCTGGGGGGCTGGCCAGTGCTGCCCCGCAGGCTGGGGAAGGAGTCAGGAGGGCCATGAAGCCATCGGGTGCCTCCACGATTTATTAACTTTGACTTGGAAATTAAACCCTCAGCGGCAGAGATTAGGGATGAGCAGAGGAAATGAGAAGTTGCCTTTCCTCTTCTCAGCCTTGAATCAGAGCTCGACAACTCTAAATAAAAATGGAAAAATTTTCAATTACGTTGCAGATGGATTTTAGGTGTCTGGTGTCTCTGTCGTCTTGACTCTAAATCTGACATGAGAAGCCCCAGCTGCTCCCATGGGGTTGGACTCTGCGGTCCAGGCTGCCCTGGCGGGAAGGGAGGTGCAGACTTTGTGCTGTGTCCTTGGGCCGCGCAGGTCAGAGATGAGCCCCCGACCACGGCCGTGCCAGTGTGCTGCATGGAGGGGCTCAGAGGGAGACCCCTGGCCTCGCAGACCCAGCTCCACCGTCCACACTCCGAACTCAGAGCCCAGTGCCCAGGATGCGCTGCCTGTCGTGGGGTGCAGGGTCCCACCATTCGCTGTTCGGAGCCCCACGGGTCACACCTCTGCCTCTGGGGAGCTTACACTCTAACTGTGGGTAACAGACCCCCAAGAGGTCGACACAGACAAAAACAGGGAAGCTCCCCTCCTCCAGGAAGCCCTCCGGCCTCCCTGGTGGGGTCAGGCAGAGCCACGCCCCTCGCCTCCCGGCTCCCTTGGCGCCTCTCTGGTTGCTTTGTTCTGGGACCTGCCTCGCTTCGTCTTGTCCCCAGGTTCCCCTTGGTTTCGCCTCTTGCTTTTCCTCAGTCAGTCTAGGAAGAGGGCGGGGGCCCTGCTGGTCGAGGGACCGACTGAACTGGGGAAGGAGCAAGTTTCTGATCAGACGTGGGACTGAGCTTTGAACAGGCTGTGGCTTTTAACTGAGGCATTAGGAAATAAAAGGGTTCCCACACGCAGAGCAGAGAACTCAGGCCTCACAGTGAGGCCCGGCGGCCCTGCGGCCGTGGGGCTCCGAGCGTGGCCATGGTGGCCGTCAGGGTGTCCCCACGCATGGCCTCTGCATCGGTTTGTTCACCAGGTCCGCGCCCCCGCACCCACGGGAGGCCTGTCCTCTGCACGGGTGCGCCCGCTTGCCTGGCTCTAAATGCTCCGTTGCGGCAGGGACTGTGAGTCGTGTCTACGAGGCTGCCTCCCTCTTCCTTTTGTCTGAGTGGGGTCAGTGAGAGCGCCAGATTCCTGCTCCAGTGGTCACCTCCAAACCCTGGGGGGCCCCAGGACGGCTGTACTCCTTACGGGCCCCGCTGCCTCGCTTTCCATCCTGCCTCCTCCTCCCTGAACGTGTGCAGAGATTAAAGAGTGCAAATACCCACCAGGGTGACGTGAACGGTGAGACCGAGGGGGCCTGGGTCTGACCACGCTGGGGAGATGTATGAAGTGAGTGCTGAAGGGAGAAGGACGTATCCCGGAAAGTCAACGACGGGGACTGTGCAGCGGGGAGATGGAGTCCCGGGCGAGCCGGGGGAGCGAAAAGAGGACACCAGAGGCTGGGGCGCCGGGGCGGCGAGCACCGCCTTCCTCATCGGCGCCCCTCTCCGCTCCACCTCGAGGGGGCAGCCAGAGCCATTCGGGCACGTTCGGGAAAGTCTGGGCATGCCCCCATCATGCCCTCCCCCGTGACCGTGCAGTCACTCGCTGGGTCCGTGGGCAGGTGTGGCCAGGTGTCCCCGCTGCGTCCAGAGCTCCTGCTTTACGTCTTCCCTCTGCCCCTGCGCCCGGCCCCGCGAGGGTCCTGGAGGCTCTGCCGGCAGCCGGCAGGGACGGGGGGCGGGGGGCTTCGGGCAGGCGGACACTCAGGGCGCGCTCTCCTGGGCGCTGCAGAGAGATCCACGGGCCTGCCTGGCGCGCTCGGCACTGTGAGCCGCCGGCCTGGATCCAGTTCAGATGCTGGCTCGGATCCCGTCAGCTCTCACCCTGGTCTTCTGGTTTTCCGTGGGGACACCCTCAGGCACGTCTCACTGGGCTGTGGGGTCTGCAGATGGAAAGCCCGGGTCGTGGGGGGCAGGAGCGCCGGGTAAGCCTGGGACACCCCCGGGGGAGTGAGTGGGGGGCGGGCTCTCCCCGCTGCGGCCCCAACCTCTTGTCCCTCCGGGCCACCCCATCCTTGAGCTGACCCTTGCTGGGCCCACCTGCGCATCTGTGTCTGGGCAGCTCCTCACCTTCCTGGAGGGGACACCTGCTCTGCTCGGCGGCCTGGGGACGGCCCGGCCCCGTCTCCGAGCTGGGCCAAGCCCTCCGTCCCTGGACCTCATGGTGCACGGCCTTCCGCACGCTTTCTCTTTCTTCCGCCCCGGCCCTCTGCTGGGAGGGTGCCTCCCGGGCCTCTGGGGGTTTCCACGAGGGTGGGCCCACCCTGAGTGTGTAGCTTTCCAGTCGAGCACAGACCTTGAACTTGCCTGGTGCGCACACGCGGCTGATAAATCAAGCGGTGGCGGTGGAGGGGGAGGGTATGGCTCAGTGGCTGAGCGTGTGTCCGGCCTGCGTGAGGTCCTACGTTCAGTCCCCAGTACCACTATTATAAATAAATAAAAACCTAATTACACCCCCCCCAAAATTAATAAAAATAAAAACAAACAAAAATAATGTTTTAAATGAAAGGTAATGGAGAGCTGATTTGAGTGCCGTGAATGGAAAGGACACTTTAGGACCCAAGCTCCTGGGGGCCTACAGTAAACAGACCGCAGTGCCCAGCCCCCTGCCCCCCAAGGGGCCTGCTCTGGGGGCTTTCTTTGCAGCTCCTCCATGAGACCTAACCAGGAGCCAGCAGAGAGGAAGGGGTCGCGCTGGGGCTGGCCGGTACTGCTGGCCGCTGAATCTCCAGGAGCTTGGCCTGTCAGCTGGTATCACATTGGGAGCTTGAAACCAGCCCCCGTGGGAGCCCTGGCGCCGCAGATGCTGGTGGGGACGACGGATGCTGGTGAGGACCCCGGTCCTACCCCCCCACCCGGCGGGGACCGCAGGCTGCCGGGTGCCTACCAGCACCCCCGCCTGGGCCCAGGGCTGCTGCCGCCGGATCCTTCCACTTTGCTTTCTCCTGCTTCTCTTTTGTGTCTCTTTCCTAACAGTCTCTGTGCCCCACGGCACCGCCTTCCTGCACTTGGCGTTCTGGGAAGCTGGCCTCTCCCGGGCATGCCTCCCCCCTCCCACTCTGCCCTGGGCCAGTGGACAGAGGACCAGGGGGCACCCTCATTTGCTCTGCTGTGGCCTATCCAGGAAACCGTGGTGGGGAGGGTGGCCTTGCTGTCGGGACAAACCGATTTCCAGGTGACTTGGCCACTTGGGGTGTTTGGCGAAGTTCCCTGGCAGTGTGACTGAACCAAACGCACATCTCAGTTTCCAGGCAGGCCGGGGGGCTCGCGTGGCCTGGGCTTGGATGTGCCCGTCCAGCACGGCCCCAGGCACCGTCAGCACTGGGGGGCCTCCCACCCAGCGGACCCTGCGAGGCCCCGGCTCCTGGCCCCGGTGCCCCTGGCTCCCTGCTTCCCGATGGCCCTGGAGTCCTCCCACCCTCCCTGCGAAGTCTGCTGCTGGTGTCCATGCTCCGGGCGGTAAAGCATCGGGGGCGGGAAGGGCGTCTGCTTCGCTCTTGGCTGTGTCACCGGTCCTGTGCCCCGTGCCTGGCGCCCGGCGCTGTGACGTGCTGTCGGAGTCCACGCGGGTGGCGTTGTCGCTGTTACTCTGCGGCTGGTGTGTCGCTCTCCCTTGCGTGTGCCAGCACCCCCACGGCTGCGATGACGTCCCTCCTACTGGTGAGTGTGTCCCCACCCCCGCTGCAGGCTGCGGTCACCTCCACTCCCACGGCGGCCGTCTTGTTACAAAGACTGTCTTAGCTCCGGTCACTCCAGGTCTGGCATTTCTCCATTACATCGAGTTTATAGTCTCACCTGGAGGTTTGGGGAAAAAAAAATTAATCAATGGTTTTTAATTATGTCCATCTTGTAGACTTTACATTACAGGAACCGCTCGATGATAGTTTATAATCCAAACAGCCGCAGGAGCATTGCTCCGAACAGAACAGAATGCCAGGGTTTTCTTTTCCTTCAACCCGTAAGCTCTGTAAAAGTGCTGCCTCTTCCCTCCCGGTCCGGTCGTTGCGCCCCCTGCGCGGCCCTGCGCGTGGTGGGGGGGCCAGGGTGAGCGCTGATTCTGCGCTTGGCTCGTCGCCGCAGACCCGTGTGCAGGCAGGGGGCCGGCACGGGTCCGGGAGAGGGGACCCCGGACAGGGGTCTCGTCCTCCCCCCCCCCCCCGGCTCTGTGTGTCTGCGCTCCTGCCGAGCGTCTCCGAGCTCAGGCAGCTTTTCTGTGGGGCTGGGAGGGGCGGCGAGCGAACACCAAACAAGCATGCTTGGGCCAGCTCTTCCGGACAAGGCGAGGCTGGGCGTGCCGTGGGCTCGCCGGGCCAGGACGCAGCTCTGCCCCTGCTGGCTGGGGGAGCCCAGGTGGGCAGCCCAACGTCTCTGCTTTTAGTTCCACTGATTATATTTTGTCTTTTTAAAAAATTTTATGTTTACTAAACAACTATTTTGTCTTTTGTTTTTAATGTTTACTTAGCAACCCTTTTTATTTGGGGGGGGGGGACAGGTAATTACATTCAGTTATTCGTTTTTTAACGGAGGTCCTGGGGACTGAGCCCAGGACGCCATGCATGCTAAGCACGTGCTCCACCCCTGAGCTCTACCCCTACCCGCTAGTTCCATCGAATATAAAACAGGCAAAAAGTCTCGCGTCTCAGGGCTGCTGATGGATGAGATGAAAGGGCCCAAGCACAGCTGCTTGCACAGGTAGAGCGGGGCTGGGGGCTCTAAAGGGCGTGGCTGCTGCCCTACCGCACAGAGCCCGGCGCCCGGAGAGCCCCCTGCACCTCTCGTCTGCTCGTGTCGCTCTGTTTCCCAAATTGACAGGGAGTCAGCTTTTACCTTCACTCTGTTCCTCCAACCCCTGGTGCTTCTGCGGAGACGAGGGTGCTGCTGGGGGGACCGACCCTGCTGGGGGGCTGAGGCCCAGAATCCCTCCCTCCTACTTGAGAGATGACAGTAGGGAGTCCCTCGTCTTTCCTGTCCAGAGATCCCCGAGAGCTCCTGCCGTCCTGTGCACATGAGTGTGTGTCGCCGCCAGCCCTGCAGACTTGGGGGAGGGGCAGAGGGAGGAGGCCCGCCCGCCCCAGGTGTCAGGATTCGGCCAGACCCACTCTTCCCCCTAGTCAGGGGCCCCAGTTCCAGGACACCCCCGGGAGGGCAGATCTGGCCCTGGAAGGAAGGGAAGGACACTTCTCCAGATAGCCTTGGCAGCTCCTGGGGACTCGCTGGCCAGGCTCTTGTTGCGGGGAAGAAAAATGCCTCTGCTGCTTATAAAAAGGCCCAGCAGACCCCTGCCGCGAGGGCCCGGCTGTTCAAAGGCAAGAAAGATGCTTCCTGAGAGGGCCCGGCGTGCAGACAAGTTTAAAAACCCACTGCTTCAGAGCTATGTTTCTCAGTGAGCACGGATATTGGGCACCATGCAAAGAAAATAATCAATTTCAGCCTGCAGGCGCAGGCCAGCGGGGGAGCCGGCCTCGCTTCTTTCTTTCTTTACTTACTTCGTTTGGGAAGGAGCAGTGAAATGTGAGATTCGGAGACAAGCCAGCTCTCTCCTCGGCCTCGGAAACCGAAAAGAAACAAGGCCTTCTTTTCCAGGGGAGTCCAAGGTAGGTGTGGCCCCCAGTTCCTTCCCTGGGGCTGGGGGGACGGGACGGTGGGTGTGCAGGGTGGGGGCAGCCCTGCCAAGTTCACACACTGGGTGCTCGGAGCGGTCCCAGACACGCGGAGGGCTTGGGCCCTGCGGAGTCCTCCCTGGCACGGTGTCCTGAGGTCCCCAGGGCCCCCAGACTCTGCCAGCCCGAAGCGGCCGCAGAGGTGGAGTGCTGGGCTCTGAGACGGCCTGGGAGAGCCGGGGGAGCCCTGCCCTGGGCCTGGCTCTGCAGCCGTGAGCGGGGGTCCTCGCCGCGTGGCTTCCTGGCTGAGCCTCCCTCCTCTGCTTCCACAGGGAGTGGGCACTCTCACTGTGCCCTCCCAGGTGCGCACCGGAGGATGGGCTGTGACACATGCTTTGATGTTGGCCAAGCAGAGGCTGCCCCACGGGCCAGCCCCGCCGCCCCGCCAGGCTCCTTGCAGACGGTAAAGGCTGCTGAGGGCGGGTGGTGACACCTGAGCCAAAGGAGAGGGAACCCGGGTACAAAACGGTCAGGGTCCTGCCTGGTCAGGGTGGGTGCGCTCGGCTCACCCAGGAGCCCTCTGGCTGGGGCTCAGGGGGTCGCCCAGGGCTGACTGCCCCACGGCTCTCCTGGGTATGGGTGTTCTGAGACCGCCCCTCAGCTACCAGACGGGCCTACACGGCGTCCGCACTGCCCGCCCCTGCCTGGGCCCCGCCTCTGCAGGGCCCGCTCTCCCGCACCTCCCAGCACCCCCACCTCTGTCCCTGTCTGTTCTTGCTTCTCAGGCTCCCCAGCGCCTACCCTTCTTCCCTCAGCATCTGGCTATTGGCCTCTTCCTTGATGAGACTTTCCCCAAACCCCTCCCCCTGCACCTTCACACTCTAGTCAGAATTAGCCCATCCGCCTCTGTGCTCCCAGCCTTCTTTGTGCCTTTTCTGCAGCCCTCACTTCCTGGCCCTCCAAGCAGGGACCTCGTCTTGCCCCAGCAGCCCCTCATTAAAAATAAATATTTGGTGACTTTTTAACAAACCTACGTGGGTCTCTCTGGGAGCACTCTGTGCATTATGAGAGGGGTGAAGAAGCCGAGGTTCAGAGCAGCCCTGACACCTGCCCAGGGTTCCCCGCCCGCTCCTCTTCCTCTTGCTCCCGTGGAGGGTGGAGGTGAGGAAGCATCAGCATTCAGGACCCCAACCCATGCAGCCCGACAGCCCCCTACTCCTTGACACCGGGTGCCCTCTAGTTCCAGAAGAAGGACCCAGCCCCAGGAGAGGTGAGGAGCCCACGACCCGTCTTGGCAACAGTAGGTGTTCTGCAAATGTGTCTCTGCCAGCCGGGCTGCTGGGCCGTGGGTGGGGAGATCGGGGGGCGGGGGGGGGGCGCAGCCAAGCTCCGGGCGGGGAGGCGTGGGGTCCCGGGCGCCCGGTCGGCCACCCTCCGGACATGCCGCTCTCCTTGCCTCTGTGCTGGCTCTGCCGGTGGAAAGGAAGATACGGGAAGACAACTTGAATTTGTAAGTCCAGTTCCAGTGGGGTTATGGATGTGCAAAGAAAAGAATACATAAATGTGTGGCCAGGTGTACACGCGATCAGCTCCTCGATTATTTATTTATCCCCGAGAAGCGCTTACCGGGGGATGGCAAACATTTGTTCTGTAGATGGAGCCCAGAGGACTGACCCTGCCGAGAGAAACCGGATTATTAGCGCTCCGACAATTGGGTTTACATAGACTTTTACCTCCAGTTATTAAGAGAAGCAGTGAATTTATATTCATGCGGCACCAGGAGCCGGTGGGTGGTGGGTGGCGGCTGGGGAAGGGGCGGGGGCGGGGGCGGGGGCGGGGGCGGGCCCTCCCACCGCGAGGGGGCTTCCCCGGGCCCCTCCGCGCATCAGCGCCTGGAGCAGGCCCGCCGCCCCGCCCCTGGCCCCCGAGGCGGCGTGGTGCCATCCCCGAGTCTCCGGGGGGGGGGGGGGGGGCGGCTACCTGTCGGGACGAGGCACCAGCACTTCCAGTGAGACATAAGCCCGCCCAGCAGGGAGCCGTCCCCTCTGCAGGGCGGCAGGCGCGGTGGCAGCGACGGGGGAGCGATGACACTCAGCGTGAGCCCCCCCAGCAGCCCCCGGGCCGGGTGTGCGGGGAGGGCCGCTCACGACTCCCCCTTCCCGGGGGCGCTCGGCTCCTGGTCGCTGCCTCGGAGCTCCTCCCCCTCCTCCTGCTGCTTCAGGGCTCTGCGACCACCGCTCTGGGCGGCTCCCGGGGCTCCCCCTGAGCTGAGGGCTCCTGGTCCTGCCACGGCCACCGAGCGACCGTGCCGTTCCCCTTCTCCTGCCTGTCGCCCGCCCCCCGTGGCGGGGGCCCCTGCTGTCTTGCCTGCGCCCCTCTGCATCGCTGTGCTGCGGGGACTGTCCTCCGTGCCCGGGGCCGGCTCTGCCCACGGGGCTGGCGGAGGCCCCGGGCCGGGCGAAGCCGCTGGAGGGATGGAGGCGGCGTGCCCGGGCCCCCAGCTCCGTGGGTGGGACGCCTCTGAGGCCTGCTCTGCGATGTCTCCAGGAGGAATGGCTGCTGGGTTGAGGTTCTCACCAACACCCACATGCTCATGCTCAGGCCGGGAGTTCAGGGTTTTTGAAGGATTATTTCTACAAACACATCTTGGGCTGTCACACTTATTTCTGAACTTAAAGGCCACAGCACAGGAGTAGGGGCATTAAAAAAGAAACCTTTCTGTGCTGTGAGCCCCAGGAACTTGCTCTGAGATTTCACCATTCCTGAGTCGCTTCCTTAGGCCCCTGGTGTTAGTGATCAGCCACCTTCAGAGTCATCAAAGGAAAACCCACAACCAAGAATCCTCTACCCCTCAGATTTGAGGGAGAGAGAGAGAGTCTGGAGGCCTGTGAAAGCGGAGAGCGCGCGTCGCTGCTGAACTCGCTTTACAAGAGATGCTGGAGGCACGTGTCTAAGCAGGAGAGAAAAGAGCGCGGCTGGAAATCTGAGGAGGGGAGGCGGCCAGTCCGCAGAGGGGCCTGGGGCGGGCGGGGGGAGAGGGGGTGTCCCGGCCCTGGTCCTCTCCCCCAGGGATCTCCCCCACCCCCAGTGACCCGCCTTGCCTCCGAGGCCACTCTGCCCTCCGCCCATGCGCATCTCAGCTCTCTGCACCTTGTAAAGTGTGTCATTTGTTTTTAAATGTTGTTTATAGTATTTTTGCAAAAAATTATTATTTTTTTAGTCTTTATGGAGTGAAACAGTAAATTTTTCTCCGTCTTGCCCGTTAGGGTGTTTTTCTTTGATGCTATGCATGGGACGGGCTCCTGTCCTGAGTCAGGAAACCGTTTGTCACGTTTCCTCCTGGTCTGTCACTAGCGTTTGTCCCCCACTCCATACACCACTCGAATATTTAACTGGCAAATGGCGGGAGGTCAGAGTCCAGCCCGGACCCGGATGGTCATGCAGTCGGTTTACGGTCCCATCTGATTTGGAATGTCACTGGCTCCGCGGCCCCAGCCCTTCCCCCTTCCCCCTTACGCTCCTGCGCTGCGAGGACAGGAAGCTGATGAGCTCTCACACCCAACGCGCTCTGAACACCCGTGGTCTTAACTGTGCCTCCGCCCGTGGCTGATACTCGGGTGTCACGTTTGGCATCGTTTTGCCTTGTGTGTCCCTTAACACACAAGCCGCTCACCGTGGCCATCGGTGGTTTCCACCGCTTTTGTGCCCTCGCCTCCCTCCTGGCCTTGTAAGCCCTGATGCCCCACTTACCACGCATTTGCCTCCACCAGCGAGATGATCCTTTCCGTGATTTTCAGATTTCCAGCCGCGCTCTTTTCTCTCCTGCTTAGACACGTGCCTCCAGCATCTCTTGTAAAGCGAGTTCAGCAGCGACGCGCGCTCTCCGCTTTCACAGGCCTCCAGACTCTCTCTCTCTCCTGCAAATCTGAGGGGTAGAGGATTCTTGGTTGTGGGTTTTCCTTTGATGACTCTGAAGGCATACACCCCCCCCTCCCCCGGCCTGCACTCTGCGCTGGAAGGGCAGGTGCCCGCCTGACGGGGGCTCCCTCGCGTGTCACTGGCGGCTTTTTTCTTACTGCCTTACTTTTCCCTCTTTGTCTTCGGTTTTTGCCGTGTTAATTGTGGCGTGCCTCGGTGTGGACCTCTTTGGGTTGATCTTGTGTGGGACTCGCTGTGGTTCCCGGACCTGCGTGTCAGTTTCTTTCCTCTGTTGTGGGAAGTTTTCAGCTATTTTTTTCTGGAAGTAAGTTGTCCGTCCCTTCTTCCTTCTCGTCTCCTGCTGGGACCCCTGCAACGCGAACGTCAGTGCTCTTAACGCTGTCCCAGAGGTCTCTCAAACTACACTCATTTTTTTCTGAAAATCCTTGTTTTCTGCTCAGCTTGGGAGATCTCCACGGCTCTGTCTTCTGGTTCTCAGACCCGCTCGTCTGTATCAGCTAACCGACAGCCGGTGTCTCTGAGGGTGCTTTTGTTTAAGTTACTGCATCTTCAGCTCTGTTTGGTTCTTCTCTGTGTTTTCTCTTTGTACCCTTCTCGCTCTTCACCCAGGCTGAGTCTGCGAGCATCTTCATGAGAGCACCGGGGCTGTTCACCTGGCGGATCGCTTGCCGCCACTTCACAGCGCTTCTGGGGCTTTGTCTTGTTCTTTCATTTGGGACGTACCCCTCTGTCTCCTCACTCTGCCCATTTCTCTGTGTTTATTTCCGTGTGTTCGGTAGCTTGCTTACCTTTCCGGGTCTTGGAGAAGTGGCCCTGCTGAGGGAGACGCCCTGCTGGGTGGAGCAGCACGCTCCCCTCTGGCCTTCGGAGCGCTGTGCTCTCGGGGTGCCCCCACGCGGGGTCCGTGGGCCTCGCTGGCTGCTCTGGGTGTGCTGTCGCCGGGGCTGGCCCCCGGCCTGGCTGGCTGCCGGGCCCTGCCTTGTGCAGTGGCTGCTGCGCTGCCGGGCTGCCGGTGGGTGGGCCGGATCCTGGCGTGGCTGGCTGCATGGCCTGGGGGGTCCTGAGGCTGATGCCGGGCCACTGGTGGGAGGGGTCGTGTCTTCGTGGGGCTGGCTGCACGGCCTGGGGGTGTCCTGGCTGTGGGGGTGGTAAGCCCCTGGTGCTACTAGGTTAGACTGAGGACTCCAGAATGGCGCTTTTCGGCAGCAGTGTCCTTGTGGCAGAGTGGGCCTTTGTCAGCATCCATGTCCCCAGAGAGAGCCCCAGGGGCCTCCAGCCTCTCCAGGTGGCTCTCCAAGACCAGCAAGCGGGCTGGCTCCTTTCCAGTGACTGCTTCTGCACTGGGACTCAGAACGTGGGAGATTTCGTAAGCACCCTATAGGAGCCGAGTCCGTGTTTCCTACTGCTCTCGGGCTCTCCTGAACGCAGGACCTGCTGGCCTTCAAAGTCAGACGTTCTGGGGGCTCATCTCAGTGCAGGACACGGGCTGGGGAGGCTGCTGTGCGGCTCCGACCCCTCGCTCCCTGGGGAAACTCTGCAGTTTTAACTACCCTCCTGTTGGTGGGCCGCCTACCCGGGGGCGTGGCCTTGGCTGCAGAGCATCTCCGCGCCTCCTGCCCGTCTCATTGTGCCTCCTTCTTCACATCTTTAGTCGCGGAAAATCTTTCCTGTAGGCTTCCTGTCATTTTCAGAGAGAGCTGCTCTGTAAATAGCTGTAATTCCGGTGTAATTGTGGGGGTTGGGGAGCCCAGGGGATTCCTGCTCTGCCATTTTGGCCACACCTCCTCTTTTTGGTGAACTTTTAATTTGGGTCTGTTTTTTCCATGACCAACCATCACCCTTACCCGTGCCTCCTTGCGAGCAGGTGTGGAGTTCCTGCTGTGTATTTATCTAGAGGAACAGTTTCTTTCTTTCTTTTCTTTCTTTTTTTTTTTTTTTTTTAACATTTTTCACTGATTTATAATCACTTTACAATGTTGTGTCAAATTCCACTGCTCAGCACAATTTTTCAGTCATTCATGGACATGTACACACTCATTGTCACATTTTTTTCTCTGTGAGTTATCATAACATTTTGTGTATATTTCCCTGTGCTATACAGTGTAGTCTATTCTACAATTTTGAAATCCCAGTCTATCCCTTCCCATCTCCACCACCCTGGCAACCACAAGTCTGTATTCTCTGTCTATGAGTTTATTTCTGTCCTGTATTTATGCTTTGTTTTTGTTTGTTTGTTTGTTTTTGTTTTTTAGATTCCACATATGAGCGATCTCATATGGTATTTTTCTTTCTCTTTCTGGCTTACTTCACTTAGAATGACATTCTCCAGGAGCATCCATGTTGCTGCAAATGGCATTATGTTGTCAGTTTTTATGGCTGAGTAGTATTCCATTGTATAAATATACCACATCTTCTTTATCCAGTCACCTGTTGATGGACATTTAGGCTGTTTCCATGTTTTGGCTATTGTAAATAGTGCTGCTATGAACATTGGGGTGCAGGTGTCATCCTGAAGTAGATTTCCTTCTGGATACAAGCCCAGGAGTGGGATTCCTGGGTCATATGGTAAGTCTATTCCTAGTCTTTTGAGGAATCTCCACACTGTTTTCCATAGTGGCTGCACCAAACTGCATTCCCACCAGCAGTGTAGGAGGGTTCCCATTTCTCCACAGCCTCTCCAGCATTTGTCATTTGTGGATTTTTGAATGATGGCCATTCTGACTGGTGTGAGGTGATACCTCATTGTAGTTTTGATTTGCATTTCTCTGATAATTAGTGATATTGAGCATTTTTTTCATGTGCCTTTTGATCATTTGTATGTCTCCAAGGCAATCTACAGATTTAATGCAATCCCTATCAAATTACCCAGGACATATTTCACAGAACTAGAACAAATCATAACAAAATTTATATGGAACCATCAAAGACCTAGAATTGCCAAAGCATTACTGAAGAGAAAGAAAGAGGCTGGAGGAATAACTCTCCCAGACTATCTAGAGGAACAGTTTCTGTTCCACGAGGGACAGACTTCCTTGCCTGTGCTCTCGGTGACCTGGTCTGCAGAGCGGCTGCTCCAGCCGACGCCCCGCCAGAGGCGCCCCCCTCTCTCTCTCGGCCCCGCGGTGGGAGGTTTGTCGGGACTCTCAGGATTTCCGAAGAAGCAGCTTTAGCTTTGTGGGCTGTTTCTATTTTACCTTTGCTTCCTGTTTATGAATTTGAGCTCATTACCTTACTTCCTCTCTTCTATCTTCTTGAGTTCATTTAATTTTTTTTTCAGCTTCTAAAGCAGAACACTTAGTTCATTTATTTTCAATAACTCTCACTTCTGCAGCGTGTGAACCTCTGCCTTTTCCTCTAATCACCCTTCGGTGCCTCACTTTTCTTGCAGAGCTAGGCCGCTGATAACGCCCAGAGCACTCGCCCACTCTGCTTTCCATTTATCCACCAGCACTCACTGTCTCCATTGTTTCCTTTCCTCTTTCTTCCGCGACTCACCTATTCTTTTTCAGCCCCGAGGGTGGAACATTAATTGGTGAACTTCCAGCCTCCCCTACCTGCCCCAGCGCTGTCTGCGGCCCCCACGCAGGGCCCCACGCCCACCTCCACGGCCAGGGGCCTCCCGTTCCAGCCGCCCCTCCCCACACCCCTCTGACTCTCCACACCAGACACCCCAGCTCTTTAGGGGTTCGCTCACCACCCTTTCACATCTCCTTCTCAAGCCTTCACAGGATCTGGAGTTACTGCATCTGGAGTTTGTTAACTTGTAGTGTGGTCCTCCCACCGGGCGAAGGCTGCAGGGGCGCCGGCCCTGGCTGTGCGGCGCACCTCTGGGTCCCCGGCGCTCGGAACACTCCCTGGTGCTTCGTGGACCCTCGGAAATGTTGGGGGGTGACTGACTGGACAGGGTTCTTGCACCCATAGGCCAGACCACTGTCTCACAAATAGTAATAATGCCTCATTTTTTAAAAAAATGTTAAAATGTTTTAGTTTTCTTTTTATTGGGGCCAAATACACATAACATAAAATGTACCAGTTTAGCCATTTGTCAGTGTACGATTCAGTGGCATTAACGATATTCACACTGTTGTGCAATGATCACCACCCTCCGTCTCCAGAGCTTCTTCATGTGTCCAGACAGAAACTGTGTCCCCACTGAAGGACAGCTCCCCCTGCCGCTCCCCCAGCCCTGGTGACCACCCTCCTCCTTTCTGTCTCTGCGGACTTGCCTACACAAGGGACGGCACACAGTGGAATTGTGTGGCACCTGTCCTATAGTGAATGCATTCTATCACCTAATACAAGGCAGATGCCTCTTTAAGGGTTTTAAGGTCCATCCATGTATCAGCATTTCCTCCCTGTTTGCGGCCAGACAAGACTCCGCCGCGTGGACGCGCTGCACTTCGTGTGTCCGCTCCTCTGTCCGCAGGCGCTGGCTGCTTTCTCCTCGTGGCAGCTGTGAGTACTTTGCACAGAACTTCACTGCGATGGCGCGGCCCTGGGTTTCAGGAAGGGCCGTCTGAGCTGTCCTTGCTTCCACTGCAGAGCTGAGGAGTTAGACTCCCGGGAGTCAAGGTGAAGGGGCGAGAGTGGGAGCAAATACAGCTGGACGCCCCCCACCAGGATGTGTGCTCGTGGACCCAGCGACCTGGTCTGCCTTACCCATCCCGGCCTCCCTGGTTCTAGACCGGTCCCCTGAGGCTCCACAGAGAGTCATGGACAGACTGGGCCATTGACCCCCAAGCCCCTCTGAACTCTTGCTCCAGAACTTTCTACCGAACCATCTCCCCCTGTGCGTCTTTCTTGCAGGGGTTCCCTGACGGCTGCCCACGCAGGACTTTGCAATGAAGACAGCTGAGCCTCGCAAACCCTCTCTCCGTGTTCCGAGGTCCCTCGCCGAGGTCCCCCACCACAGGGGATGAAGGGCGGAGCCCGCCTTCGACCCCCGGGGGTTGTGAGTACAGGTAGCTCTGGAGGCCACACCTGGCAGTGCTGAGGCCGTGGCTGCGCAGAGTCACAGACCCCGCTTGCAGACGGGGGCTGAATGCTGCTCCCTGGGAATAACTGCGCATTTAAATCATCTCAGGAAAGGTAACAGATTCCCATCAAGCTTCCAGCAGACGTGGACCCTGCAGCCCTGGAGAAGCAAAAGGGGAGAGCTGGTCTGTACGGTCACCGAAAACAGGCGGCATGTTTATTCAGTGCCACAATGGGCAGAAACGGGGGCCACGCCAGGCGACCGTGAGCCCCCCGGCGGCCTTGGGCGGGAGCAGTGGTTCTTGCTGTGTGACCTCCCTTTCCTCCCCATCAGTCTAACGAAGGTAATTCCGGCCAGACGACGGCCCCACAGGAGACGCCGGCCCCTCAGAGCTTTCTCACTGGATTGATCTTATTTGTGTGGGCTGAGTGTGGAGGGGAATTTTTCATTCCACAGAAGGCGTCCACCTCCCTGAAGGCCAGAAAGCTGGGACAGCCGAAACCAGGGAAAAGCTGAAGGCGACTGCAGTGCGCTCCCCACGCCCACATCCTCATAGCCGCGGAGCCCCCGCCCCGAGTGCGGCCCCTGCCGGCAGTGTGGACCGCTGCTGTGCCTGTGAGATGAAGTCTGCACGTGGCTCCTGTGACACAGCGATGCCTGCCGACTTCTCGTCCCTGAGCGTGTCCCTTCCTGGCCGGCTGCTTCCCCAGCAGGCTCCTGAGTGCCGGGGGTGCCCAGCCACGTGTCCTTTGCCTGCTCCTCCTCTGTGTCCTCACCTCGTCCTCCCACCTGGCTCCTGACGCTTCTCCTCTGCCACATTCCCCGTGGCCCCGCGTGCCCTCACCCAGTGACCTTTCTCCTGCTCCTCAGACATACCCAGACCATTCCTAGCCTAGGGCCAATGCCTCCTCCGTTCCTTTGGCCGGTGAAGTTCTTCCCACAGAGATTCTTAAAGCTGGCTCTTTCCCAACATCCAGAACTCACGGAGAGCGTCACGTCGTCCTGACCATCCTTCCACGCCAGCCTCATGCCCGCTCGCCTGTCTCCCCAGATCCACTCTTCACTGTCCAATGTGGCGGCCACGAGCCACGTGTGTCTGTGGCGCACATGGAACGTGGCTGGTCGGCGTTGAGGTGTGCTGAGGACACACACACTCTGGATTTCAAACACTTCTTTTGAAAAAAAAAAAAGAGCTCAATAATTTTTTTCATATTGCTCCCTCATTGAAATGATAATATTTTGGATCAATTGGGTTTAACGAACTTTGCTACTGAAATTAATTTCACCCGTTTCTTTTGACTTTGTGAAATGTGGCTGCTATGAAACGCAAAAGTGCACACGACTCTAAGCGCGAGGCGAGCTGTGAGGCCTGCGCCGGGCAGCGCTGCCCCAGAGGCCGCCACCGGGGCCTGCAGCCCCGCCCGGCTGGGAGGCCTGGCCGCATCCGTAAGCTCCCGGCCTCGGTCTCCCCTCTGCTCAGCGGGGAGCAGGTGGCAGGCGCGTGCCGCTGGGCGTGGCCGGGGGACTCGCTCGCAGGGAGTTTCCGGTGTTCCTCTCATCTGTGTTCTCATTCCCTTATCCTCCATCCCGCCCGCCGGTTTCCAGCCGCCTCCTGCATCGCCCGTGCACCCACCTGTGTCGCCTCCACCGTGTGCCAGCGCTGGCGGCTGCTGTGCTCGCCGTGTGTCCTCGGTGGTGCCGTCCCGTCCCGCACGCAGTAGGGGCGCAGGGAGCTTGTGCTGAGTGAATGACGGGACTGAGGCTCCTCCGTCGCCGCTTCCATCCTCACTAGCGCTTCCACCCGCGCCGCTGCAACGGGGCCACGGGCGGGAGTGTCAGGGCACGTCCGCTGCGTGAACGAAGGCACGCGCGCCCAGGGGTGGGGGAGGGGAGGGTGAACGATGCTGTGCGTGGCTGATGGTCCCAGGGACCAACAGGAGGCCCTGGTCCTCCAGCTGGCCCCCTCGGCAGGGGACGGTCCCCAGGACGGGGTGGGTGAGGGGAGTTGGGTGCAGGGGGTGGGTGTGTCACAGTCCAGGAGGGCCCGCTCAGGGCCGACCTTCCCCACCAGCTTCAGCTGCTCTGAGTCTTTGCCTCTCCGCTGATGCATCCTCTCAGAGAGGCGTCTGTGGGCTGAATAAAAGAAAGGGTGGATCAGTCAGAGCGCCGGTTCCCGTGAGACCGCACACAGATATGTGTAGATAACCCCGTTTTGAAAAGGCAGATGACAGCAAAATAGTGTTTAGCAATTACACTCTGAAGATGCTTTTTAATAAATCTGTGAGAATGTCTCTTTCCCACTGACTGATGGGCTGCACGGCCTTATCGCTCCCCGAAGGATGGCTGTTCTCACAGCTGCATCTGCTGTTTCATCCGCAGGCTTCCCTCAGGGCCCGCTCGGGGCAGGACTGGGCTGGGCGCAGGCCCAGGGACCCTCGGCCCGGTCCTGCTCTCTGGTCGGGGAGGGCTGGATGGGAGCGGGGCGGGACCGAGAGGGACAGGCGGGGTGCAGCGGGGAGGGCGGGCAGCTCTGGGGGTGGCCAGCTCCTGCTGCTGAGGCTGCTGGGGGACCTGCGGCCCATCCCCCCCAGGGACGCTGGCCTGTGCCTGCTCCCTCCCCTCGGGTCATCTGGGTGCTGGGCTCGGCACCACCCCCTGCCCTGTGCAGCGTCCTCCTGGTGGCCACATCTTCCTGCTTAGTGAGCACTGACCACCGAGCTCCCTGTCCCGGGGCTGAGATGGGTCCCTGCTCGCGTCGGCTCAGCGTCCTTGGGCAGCTGGTGTCCCTGTTATAGCTGCGATCATTACCCTCTCTGCTGGCACAGAAGCACAGTGGACCAAGGATGCAGGAGGAGTGACGAGCCGCATGGGGGCCCGTTGGGTGGGGGTCAGGGGCTGTCAGGTGTGCCACCCTCTTGGGTTGGTCCCCAGCAGCACCCGGAGCCTGGGGTGGGAGCAGAGGTGCGACCGGACGAGGCCCTGGGCATCCCAGGGGACCTCGGAGCGGCCAGGGCGTGGGCACAGGGCTGGGCAGTGAGCCTGCCGTCTGAGCCTGGCTGCTGGCTGGGTGGCCCTCCACCCGCTCTGCACCCTGATCCAGGTCAGAGGCTCTTGGTATCTTCAGTCTCTCCTGCCCCTCTCTTTCCCCCGCCGCCACGTGAACATGCCGGAAACTCTTCCACCAACAAATCAAAACAAGCCAGGTCACCACAGCCAACAACAAGGAGCCTCCTCCGACCGGTCCCTGCCCTGGGATGGACACCGGGACCTCCCTCTCCTCCCGGGGGCCCACTCCAGGCTCCTCGTCCACCAGGGGCCTGTCATCAGCCCTGGCTTTGAGTCCAGGGCCAGGGAAGGACGAGGCAGAGCGCATCCGAAGTGCCAACCCAGGTGGAGCCTGGCACGCCACCCGCCACGCCACCCGCCACTCCGTCACCAGGCACTGGCCGGGCACCTCGTCCAGGATGTGTGCGGTGGGGCGGGGGGAACAGAGTCCCAGGTCCCCCTTCCCAGAGCGTGAGTCCTGGAGGGAGGAGACTGACAGCCACGAACACACCGCACATCTGCCGAACGTCAAGTGCATCGGAGGAGGGGGCAGGGAGGAGGGGGTGTGGGGGACGCTGAGGGTGGGAGACGCCAGGCGGCCTGGCATGGGGGTGCTGGGGTGCAGATGCGGTGAGGAGAGGCTGTCTGGGAGGTGCCCTGAGCACAGACCCCAAGCTAGGTGGATCTGCTCAAAGCACAGAGCTTCCCCCCATTCCCCCCCCCCACCGGATCACAGAAGCATGTCGCTCTTCATTTCATGGGGGAGTAAACCGACCTGGGGGAGCAGGTGACTGAGGACAAGACAGCAGAGAACGTCAAGAGGAGGCGGGCAGCCGGCTGAGCGCTGCAGGCAGGAAACTAAACGTCCTTGGCCCTGGCCCGAGGGGGGCCCTGCGTGCTGTGGGGACGGGATGAAGTGAGCCGTGCCCTCTGACGGGGACATGCTTCTGGACCAAGAGAGAGCTGCGCCCCTCCGGCCCTTCTCAGCTGGGCCTGGGCCTTGGCCGGCTGAGCCCAGTTTGAGCGCAGAATCCTGCTGGTCCCTTTGCTGAGTGTCCCCCACCTGGATAACCGATCATCTTGGCCCGCCTTCCGCAAGAGTCCCGAGGGGCCACTTAAGCAAGACGTCCCCTTTCCTTGTGCCTCAGTGGGTCCCTCTTCACGACTGTCCACCCACTGACCGCCTACCCCTGCGCTTTGGTTTTAAACCCCCTATACTGGGAGCTGAGTTCAATCTCTTGGCCCATGGCAGGGATCTTGAATAGAGCCTGTCTTGCTGGTTTTAACAAGTGTCTGGTGAATAACTTTTCTATTATAATGTAAAGGGGGTAGGGGAAGGGGGATGGCGGTGCCTCCTGTAAAGAACACAGCGGTGCAGCCCTGTGTTAAACGCTGACAAGCGCCGGGAAGACCAAACACTAGGCAGCTTCTTTGGTGGCCCCGTGGCACCGCTGCCTTGCCGGGCGCAGCCCTGCCACGGGCGCCAGGCCCCTCTCTAAACTGCCCCTCTGCATCCCCACCTGGGCCTCAGTTTTGCCGTGTGGGAAACGGCCCAGTGGTGGGAGCTGCCGGCATTTCCTGAGTGCTGCTGGCCGGGGTCCCTCAGCACTCACGTGCCAGGGAGCCCTGGGGGGCTGCTGAGAAGACAGGCAAATAGGTGCAGAGCTGCTGGTCCCCTCGGTGCGACCTCCCTGAGATACAGTGAGCCGCGGGGCTCAGAGCGGCGGTCATTTACAGCAGTGGGGTCCCGAGAGGTGGGGGGCCAGCTCAAGGGCACACAGTCACTTAGTGGGGGCGGGCCAGCCCCTGAACCCTCTGTCCAGCCCCCTCTGCTGGCCTCCTTATTGGCCGCTGGGCAGGAGGGCGCTCCGGGCCTGGCCCCGGCTCTGCTATCGCACCTGGAACCCAGCCGCTCCTCTCTGTAACTCCATCAGAATCTTTTATTCCTTCTGAGCTGTGACCCAGAAAAACCCCATTTGTGGCGCACACAGCTTCCTGCCTGCTTGCAATTCACGAGCACAGAACCGCTCGCTTTGGGCGCCCCTGGTGCTGGGTGGAGAAGGGGGAGGCCCGGCCGGCGGGAGCCAGGCCCAGGCTGGCTGGAGGCACAGGCTCTCAGCGGCCCGGGCTCTGGGGTCTTGGGACCCTGGCCAGGTGGTTTACTTTCTTGCTCTAGATAAATAAAAGGCAGAGCCCTAGAAGGAGGTCAGCGTGGGCGGAGGAGCTGGCCCACGGGAGGACGGGCCTTGCAGCTGAGCCCTCAGGGCGCAGCCTGTGGCTGGGCGGGGCCCTGCCTTGTCCAGCCTGACGCTCGGGGCAGAGGGCTCCAGGGAAGGGCAGGGGTGAGAAGTCCTGGGGATCAGCAGGGGCTGGCTGGGGCTCTACCCCACCTCCTGGGCACTGTCTGGAAAATGAAGGCAAACCTCACGCCTGGGAGCGGAGTCCCCCACAGGCACTGAGGACCCGCGGAGTCCTGTGCAAAACCGGAGCCCACGCTCCTAGCCCCTCAGACACCAGCCATGTAGTCTCTCGTTCCTAGGCTCCACCCGGGGGCCGAGGGTGCATCTCACCGTCTGTGTGGCTGCAGGGCCAGGCAGCTTGTAGCCCTGGGGGTGGGGGAGACCACGGGGTTCCCCCAACACCAAACAGGTATGTTCTGTCAACATTAAAACAGGAGGAAGCCACCTGTTAACCCCTTCCCAGCAGCAGGGCCCCAGGACAGCCTGGGCGAGGGGATCCTGGCTATCAGGGGAAGAGTAACTCAGGTGAGTCATCCTAGGCGTCCACCCGGGTTGCCCCTGGCAACCAGAAGCGTTCGCAAACTGCCTCTGGTGTAACCTGTTCCAAGAGAAAACCATGTGCTGCCAGACCTGCGAGGCCCCAAGACAGACCATTTAGAAGAGCCTCCCACATCTTCCAGGTGGTGAAAGCGAGCACAAAGGCAGGAGCTGGCACAGGGGGGTCCCAAGGAGAGTGAGCTGGCGCAGGGCCCAGGGTACCCACTCCACACCCCACATCCCCTCCCTACATGGTGACCCCCAAAGGGTCGGGGCGCTGTGGAGACAAAGCACAGGATCTGAAGCCACACGGACCTGGCTCTGAGCCCTAGTCACTGGCTGTGTGATCCTGGGTCCATGATGTAAATGCTCTGAGCCGCAGCTTCCTTGTTTGCAACCGGGAGGTAACGTTCACTTCCTGCAGGATTGTCAAGCAGGTTAAAGACACAATGTTGAGTTCCAATTTTGAGCAAGAAATATTAAGTGCATCCTGTCTTGTTATCCTGCTGAGCACAAATGTGAAGCTTGGGCAGAGGTTACGTGGGGCTTGGAGAGGGAGGTGGCAGCCAGCAGACCGAGGAAGCAGACAGGTACCAAACAGGCGGGGAGCTTCCCATTGGTGTCTCCCAGCCTGGCGTTAAAGGCAGCACGAAACGTGGACGTACAGACCAGGTGTGGTCTGAAAGAGCCTCAGGAAAAACCCCTGCACTTCGGCCCGAGGGACAGAAAAGGAGCCCCCCGAGGCTTAGGGGCAGTGAGGGGAACCCACTGTGTTGCTTTCCCTCTTATCCTTTCTGTCTTGCCACAACCCAAGAGGATGCAGCGGAAAAGACGGGGCTGGGCGGGCACCTCAGAGGCACAGGGAGGGGGTTTCCCCCCTCCTAGATGTGGTCCTAACAGCAAGAGGTGAGTTCTTATTGCTTTGTCTTCTGTTCTCCTAATGTTCGGTCCAGACCCAAATGCAGTTGAGGAAAATACACAGCGAAGCAGAAAAAAATTGCAGCCCAGGCTTTTGGCTTGAGGACTGCAAAAGGGGCCCCAGAGAACCAAAAAGTGTGAGGCAATCATGATGAGAAAGGAAGTCAAGACAGCTGTCCTGTGAAGTGGAGCACGAGCTCCTGGCTTCTCTAAGCTGTGCACACACGGATCTGATGTTAAGGAGCACGCCTTGGATTCTGAGAGCTAAATTATGAGATACTCTGCTGCCCACGTCCCACACTGGCCCCCGAGTGCACACATGCTGGACAGACCTGCAAAGCACCACAGAGACTTTGAAACTGAGCTGACATTGAAGCTACAGCCCTCAGGAGGAGTGCCTGAGCTTTGTTCTGAACATAATCAGGTTGACTGTCTGCTACACCGAACACCTGCATGATCCAGAGGATTTGAACAGGACCTAGAGCCTCACAGCATAACAATCAAAATGTCCAGTCCAACATCACCACAACCCCAAAGTGACAGGCGCACACACAGAAAAGGGGAAAGCCAGCTTGCAAGACGAAAGCCAATCAGCAGACGTCAGAGCTGAGAAGACACAGATGCTGGCATCTTAGAAAAGTACTTTAAAAACCATGGCTTAAGAAGTAAGGGCAAACCCTCTGGAAATAAATGGTAAGAATGGAGCTCTCAACAAAGGAAAAAAAAGTATAAAGAAGAAGCAAATGGAAGTTTTAGGGCTGCATATAATCCCTGAAATAGAAATTTCACAGATGGAGTCACTAGCAGATTGGCGATGACAGAAGAAAGAGCTGGTGAACTGGAAGACAAGCCAACAAAAGACCAGTTCTGAACACCAGAGAGGAGGCACTGGGAGAAAGTGAACAGAACCTCCAGGCCTCTGGGGCAGTAAGAAAGCTCCAGCATGCGTGCCATCAGAGTCTCAGGAAAAGAGAAAAACAGAACGTGATGCAGAAAAATTATTTGAAAAAAAAATGTTGGCTGAAAACTCCCTAAATTTGGGGAAGACATAAACGTTCGTTCATAGTCAAAAACCTCCAAGAAGGTGAACTCAAAGAAATCCTGGACCAGACACATAATAACTGAGCTGCTGAAAACTAACGACCACCCCGCCCCAAACCCAAATTCAAAGACCAAACAACAAGATAAACCAAACAAAGGTGTTGAGAGAAAGACACCGAACAGCATCTAAGGAAGCAACGAACCAAGTGACTGCAGATCTCTCCTAAGAAAGAGGAACAGCCAGGAGGAACTGATACAACCTTTTAAAAGAACCGGAAGAAGAGAGCTGTCAGCCCAGAATTCTACACCCGGGGTAAAGAAGAGAAGAGACAGATGAAGGAACCCTGGGAGAATTTGCTGCCAGCAGATCTGCTCTCATAGAAATGCCGAAGGAGGTTTTTTCAGAAATAAGGGAGATTACACCAGAGGGAAATGTGAAATACTAGGTAGAAAGGAAGAAATAAGGGAATGACGACTTTCCAAGTAAACAGAATGTTCTCTGAAGTTCTTTAAAATAAGACCACCGAAAGCAAAAATTAGAATGCTGTCTGATGGGATGTTCAAGGTTTGTGGGCGTGATTCCACTGCGGGAGGCAGCGCAGAGGCACTGGGATGCACTCCCATGACGCTCGGGCTTATGCAGGCCACCTGATGTGGTGAGACACAGAGTCAACACGCACCGTGAGACGTTCAGTGCGTGCATTGTAACTCCTACAGCAAGCCCGGACATAACCCCGCAAAAGGCATGGTCCAAACCTCAGAAAGCAGAATAAGGGGGAATATTAAAACAAATTCAATTAATTAAATCCGAAAATGGGAAATAGGGAAGAAAACCAGAATGCAGATAGTCTAAACATACCATCTAGAAGAGAGAGATGGGAAGTCAGTCAGAGAAACCACGTATCGTAGGTGAAACGTCCAGAACGGAGACGTCCGCAGAGACAGAACGTAAAGCAGTGGCCTCCTGGGGTGGGCCCAGGGAGCGGAGACAGACGCTGCTGAGCGTGGGGTTGAAACTGCTCCAAAATCAGGTTGTCAGATGGTTACAGACTCTGTGGATACACCAGAGTCAAGCAGCTGGACACTCCAAGTGGGTGAATTTTGTGGTGTTTAAAATGAATTTCAATAACGCTGTATACACTGATGGCTAAGAAAATAAACATTAGTATAATAACAAATTGTATCTTTTAAAAGTTAGAGATGGTCAGGATTGATTAAGAAAAGACACAGTGGTGGGCCCTTTCAAAAACCCGCTTTGAACATAAGGATACAGGTGACGTGAAAGCAGAACAATGGGTGAACAGACAGCATGTGTTCTCTGATCCAAAGGAACCTGGGCCACACGGACTTCAGGGCAAAGAAGGTGATCAGGGGTAAAGAGGGACATTACATGTCATAAAGGGGCCGATCTACCAAGAGGAGGCAACAGTCTTAAAACACTGAACTTCAAAGTAAATGAAGTAAAAAGTGATAGAACTGAAAGGCGAAATGAACAGGTTAACAACTGTATTGTAGACTTCAACACATTCCCTTGTCAGCGATCGATGCAACAAACAGGCAGAAAGTCAGCAAAGACCTAGGAGACCGAGGACCCTGTCGGCCAGCTGGGTCTGAATGACACTTAAGTAATACTCTAACCCACATTAGAAGAATTGTGGATTCTTTACAAGTGCACGTGGAATGTTACCCCCAATAGACTCTATTCTAACCGTGAAACAGACCCCAATGCATTTTAAAATAATTGAAGTCACGCAAAGTATGTTCTCTGAACAAAATGGAATTAAACCAGAAATGGATAAGAGAAAGATAGCTGGTGAATCTTTAATATTTGATAGTTGAACAGAAAACTTCTAAGTAATATACGGGCCAAAGAGGAAGCCTTATGGGAGATTAAAAAATACTTTGAACAGAACGAAAATGGAAACACAGCGTATAAACCACGAGTAAGAGTCTGTGGGGGGCAGCCAGGGGCGCTCGGAGGGCGATGTATGGTGTTTAGTATTTACGTGAGAAAGAAATGCTCAGAATCAAAAACGTGTCGCCACCTTAAGACTACAGAAACGAAGGGCCTAGTAAGCCCAGATGAGAAGAAAAGGAGTCGTGATGGCTGGGGTGGAAAACAATACGGTGAGAGCACAAAAACAGACCAAAAAAAAAAAAAAAAAAGAGGAATGAAAGCCTGTTTTTTCTAAAAAGATCAATAAATGGATAAACTTCTAGCCAGACCGGCAAAGGAAGAAAGAGAGAAAAACAGAAATGGAGAAAGAGAGAGAGAGAGAAAGAAAGAAAGGGACACATTTTCAGTTTGAACAAAGAGGGGACATCACTACACAATCCACAGACATTCAAGGGTTAATAAGCAAACACTACAAACAACTCTACACACACACATTTGACAACTTTGATGAAATGAATCAATTCCTCCAAAGCCACAAACCACCATAATTCACTCAAGAAGAAATAGATAACCTGAGGAGTCCCATATCCATCAAAGAAATTGAATTTATAGCTTAAAATCTTCCAAAGGAACAAAGGAAAACAAATGCCCGGGCCTAGACGATTTCGCTGGTCAATTCTGTCCAATATTTAAAGATGAAGTAATGCTGTATCAATATGGTTTTCCCCCCAGACAATTAGAGAGGAGGGACCACTTCCTAATTCATTTTATGCGGTTGAAACTACCCTGATAAAAAAGAGAGCCCAAAAAAAAGATCAAGCTTTCATGAACAGAGGTGCAAAAATGACAGCAAAATCTTAACAAATGGAGTCCAAGGGTACAGAAGACGTGTTCAGTATTCAAAAACCAATCACCATGATCCAGCATGAAAAAGACCAAAAAAAAAAAACAAAAACAAAAACAGAAAAAACCCATTTGTCAAATAAAATTCTGCAGAAAACTTTTTGACAAAATTCAGCTCCATTCACAACAGAAGCTGTCAGCAAACTAGGAAAAGTAGGCCACCTTTTCAACCTGATGAAGGGCATTCTCCAGACTTAACAGTGAAAAGTCTCAACGTTCTCCTCCTAAGATCAGGACCAAGGCAAGGATGCACATTTCCACCATTCCTGTTCAACACCACGCTGAGTCCTAGGCCGTGCATGACAGCAAGAAAAAGGAGTAAAAGGCATGCATGCTGGGAAGGAAGAAGGAAAGTTGTAGCCGTTGTGTATGATGCAACTGCATGCACAGAAAATCCCAAGAATCAACAAGAAAGTTACTAGGATAAGTGGGTTTTGTGACAACGTAGGAAACAGATCAACAGACAAAATTAAATCATGTATTTGTATACTAGCAATGAATTTGGAAACCATTTTGAAACCAAAGTTAATAGAAACGCTACCATTTAAAATATTTCCAAACCATATGAAACACTGGGCTTTAAATCTAATGGAACAGATACAGGATCAGTGCGCTGAGAACCACGAAACATGAAAGTAAGGAATCAAATAAGACCTAAGTCAAGGGAGGGAGGCGCCATATTCATGGATGGGAAGAGTCAATGTAGCTAAGACTTAAATTCTTTCCAAATGGACCTAGAGATTTAGTGCAGTTTCAACAAAAATCCCAGTGGATTCTTTTTCTGTAGGCATAGACAAATGGATTAAAAAATGTATATGGAAAACCAAAGGAATTAGAATAGCCAAAGCAACATTTTTAAAGAGAAGAATCGACGTGGAGGAGGCCCGTTACCTGGTTTTAGGACTTACCATAGAGCTGTGGCTCTCGAGGCTGAGGTGTGGCGAAGGGGTGGGCTCGTGGGCCTAAAGGACAGAACAGAAAGCAGAGAAATGAACCAACAGAATACGTCTAACAGACACGTGCTAACACGTAATGGAAAGCAGAAAGGACTCATTTCCAACGAATGGTGCTGGAGCAATTTGACACTCACGTGCAAATCTAGAATCTGGAGTGAAACTTGGCACCTCGCAAAAACTCAGAAAGGTCGTAGATCTAAATGCAAAAGTAAATGGATACATTTTTCAGAAGGTAAACGTAAATATTTGTGACCTGTCATGTAAAGAAATCCAAAAACGTGGTCTAAGAAGAAAAAAACCCCAGGATTTCATCAAAACTAGATACTTCTGTTCTGCGAAAGACCCTGTTCAGAGGATGAAAACCCAAGTTGCAGACTCGGGGAAGGTATTTGCAAATCACATGTCAGATAAAATACTCAGAACATATAAGGAGCTTGCAAAACTCAGCAGTTAGAAACAAACCCAGTGGGGAAGAGAATTGAGCACCAGATCTGAACAGACACTTCCCCCAGGAAGAGACACTGAGGTGCACGAGCCCAGGAGGAGACCGGCACCGTGACTCGCCACTAGGGAAGTGCACATTAGCACCCCAGGGAGATGCCTCCACACGCGATCACAAGCGCCGACACCGCCAAATGCAGGAGAGGGTGTGCAGCGCTGGGGCTCACGCACGCTGTGCTGGCGGGAATGCAGAATGGTACTCACGGCCTCTGGGAAAACTCTGGCAGCTTCTTATCAAGTGAAACCTACTCTTATCTATGATCCAGCAACCGCGTTCCCAGGTAATTGTCATAGAGAAACGAAAGCTCTGCACAGCATGGATATTTATAGAGGTTTTATTCATAATCATCAAAAAATGGAAACCGCCCCTTGGTCCTTTAGCTGGATAAGCAAACTGTGCTACATCCATACAATGAAATATGGTTTGGTGATAAAAAATGAGTGAATATTGACCCACGTACAACCCGGGCGCGTCTCCAAAGCTTGACGCTGTGGGAGAGACGCGGTCTCGCCGTGGGATTCATGAGTGCCATCTTCCCGGAAGAGCAAACTAGAAGGACCGGAGCAGGTCAGGGGGTGCCAGCAGGTGGGAGGGGGGTGGCCACAAAGGGGCAGCCCTGGCGGGCGTTTTGGGGGTGATGAAACCGCCCTCCACTCTGATTACAGTGGAGGTTACAGAATCCATACGTGTGTTAAATCGCATACGACTGTCAGTCCAACAAAGTCAGTTTCACTGCATGTTGATTTTTTTAAAAATTAGAAAAATGATATAATGAAACAAAAATCCACATGTGTACCTTATATATGTTGGTGTCATTCTTCTCTTTATTAATTAAAAAATTGTACAAGTTTCTACTGCAGTGCTATAGGAAGAATGGACGTTTTTGATGGGCAGTGCACAGTGTGGGCAGCGCCCAGCCCTGCTGCCACCCCTTCAACCCTGGCAGGGCTCCCGAGGCTCACCCTGACCCTCCTGCGTCTCAGCTCTGAGGGCCCCTGCTAAGCTCAGCGGGGAACGGTCGTGACTCCCTCGTGGTCTGAAGTGATCGACCCCACCCCCCGCTCTTCGTCCAGACTGTTTACTTCCTCTGCTGTGACACATCCCACCAGCCTCCCCTGCACGACCAGGATCCCTGAGGGGAGGGGAGGCTGCCACTGCCTCTCAGTCACCTCTGTGTCCCTAGGACCAGCCGGACGACGCAGGACCACGCTCAGCAGAAGACCAGCCCTGCTGGAGCTGGAGGTGCACCAAGGCCCAGAGGCGGGTCCTCGAAGGTGGCGTGTGTCTTCTCTGGCTGTGGGAGCCCATGTCGGAGCCCCTCCAGGCTTGAGAATGGTGGTGCCTGAGGCACCACCTGGGTCTGCTCTGGGCTGGGGCCAAGGGGTCAGCGCGTGGCCAAGGACGGGGGCCACGTGTGCAGCCAGACCCAGGCCCGCTCCTCCGCCAGCCCCTGCTGCTGAAGTGCCCTCGTGCGTCCTGGTGACTCTTCACGAAGCGGGAGGCAGAGAACAAATCAGTGCGAAATAATATTTTTACTAAGTTTCTGCTCTCCAGCCTGTGCAGTTGTATCAACTTGTTAGCGGGCCCCTGGGAACGCCGCGGTGCATACTGATGCCGGCTCATGCCAATTACCAGGCTGAGCGATGGAACAGCCTTGTATCGTTTCACCAGTGCACGGGAACAGCAGGTGAACGCTATAGTTTATGATTTTCAATTATAAATCAAATAGACTGAGTTCTCGCTTCTCTTAATAAAGGCTGTAAAAGCACGGAAGTGTGCAGACAGGCTTTGGCTCGGGGAAATAAAAACAGGTCGTGTTTCTAAGCGATCGCTTGTGTGGTGTTTTTGTTTCTGCCACTGTCTGATGCGTTCAGGGTTCAGAGGAACATTTTAGAATATGTGCATTCGGGAGGAGCCGGGGACTTGGGGCCTGGTTAATTACCCCGGATGTGCTGAGACACGCTCCCGACAGACCGGTGATCTCCCGTCCCTCTGGGGGCCCTGCCTGTCCTAACACCTGCCCCGCTGCCCCGGGGAGGTGTCCCAGAGGGCGTGGGCGTTTGCTTGCATCTCTGGGGATGGCGTTCCCGCTGGACCAGAGGTGATGCTCAGGAGAGGATGGGACACGTGTGGTGATGGGGGGCAGGCCCAGTTCTGTTTCTTCTGAGCGAATATGATGGCTTCCTTTGAGGATCCTGACTCTGCCCCTTGACAAGCTGATTAACCTGGGCAGTTTACCTGCCCTCTCTGTCCCCAGGTTGCTCCATCTATGAACAGCGGTGACAGTAACCCCCCTGGTACATCACACAGAGGCTGAAGAGCTGGCCCTGGGAAGCTGCTCGCAATTGCTCCTGGTGGGGGAAGAAAAGACCGGAGAGGCAGAAGGAATGAGAGCAACGTTCAGAGCAGTAGACAGAGTACAGAGAGCGTCAAGCAGGTAATTTATGTGTCCGGTAAGAGCTCTGAAGACACAGAACTGAGCAAAAATGGGAGACATGGAAGATGAGTTTTCTCCTTTGAAGAAACAGCTCATTTATCAGGTAGAAACAGCTTATTACACGAAACTCAAAATAAGACACATCCAGTGAAAAATTTAAATTACAAGGATAAAGGAAACCATGGGGTAAATATCCAGGTAGAAGAGAGACGGTGCACCAACCTGGACGAGGGTCCTGTGGCCTCGGCTTCCTCCCCTCCTGCATTCAAGGCCCAAATGTCCTCAGAGGGGCGGCTTCTGCCAGGGCCTTAGGAGGTGTGTCCGTGGGGCTCCCGGTCAAAGCTGAAGCCCTGGGTTTCCAGCTCCTGCAGCCAGTCCCGCTCTGGGCAGGGCTCCGCCTGGAGGAGTGTGTGCTGGAGGGGGGTGAGTGGTGACCCCTCCCCACACAGGAGTCTGGGAGCTGGGGCAGGGCAGCCTGGTGCTTGTCCTCCACGCCCTCCACACTGCGGGTGGCCAGGTCGGCTGGGGACGGAGCTGGCCAGTCCTGAGCCCGCTGCCCAGTGGGTAGCTCGCCTGGAGTTGGAAACGCAGAAGAGGGTGGTGGGCGCAGATGCCTGACTTCCGTGTGGGAGGTGTGGTGACTGTTCTGGGCCAAACTTTGTCCCCCTCAAATTCCTATGTTGAAATCCTACCCCCTAGGACTTCAGGATGTGACTTTATTTGGAAATAGGGTCTTGACAGATGCAATTAGTTAAGATGAGGTAAAACGCAGAAGGAACCAGCCCCGCTGACACATTGCCGTTGGACTTCTAGCCTCCAGACGGTGAGGAGCTGGATGTTTCTGTGAAGGCAGCCAGGACACTACCAGTGACCACTGAGGTGTGGCCCAGGGAACTGGCCAGCCCAAGCCTCACCCACAGAGGGGAAGTTAACAGGGCCATTGCTCTGAACCCTTCAGACTTGAAACCAAGCCCATGGTCAATGAGGGGAAGTGGCCATCCCTCCAGGCCCGGAGCAGCTGTGACGCAGAAGTGCTTTTCAGAAGACCTCTGGCCCAACCCTCCTGCATTCCTCACACGAGGAGTGCTGAAATGGACAGCGCCAAAGAAAACAGGTCCAGGTTTAGGGACCGCTTCCGTAGGTGAGGATCATTGCAATAATGGAGGGGGACCATCGAAATAGGGAGCATGCTCTCAGGGTCAGATCTGCAGCACCTCGAAGGTCAGGCAGAGAGGGATTTCCTGTTATAGGGAGGGGCAAACGAGGCTAAAAAGAACCAACTATGGGGAATGGGTCATGTGATGGGACAGCTGAGCAGGGAATGTGTTTCCTTGTGGTCAGCTGACTCTCTGGAGGGGCCACGAGGGACAGCTGCCTGCTGGCTCAGGCTGACTGGGGGTGGGAGGGGACTCAACTCCAGTTTGCTGTAGCCAGTTAGCAAGCACCTTGTTCCCACCGATCAGTGGGAACAAGCCACTCACCTAGTCATTTGTGAGGCACGGAATGGGACTTTGAGGGTCTGCATCTGGTCTTGTCCGAGGTAAGCAAGAGGCATCCAGGGGTCTTATCTAAGTCACATGGGCAAGTGGATTCTTTGTAGCAAGCGGTTTCCTGGAATATGGATGGTGGGTAAGCATTTCTTAACCATCGCTGTTCTCCTGGAGCACAGGGCTCTGGTAGAGTTTCACATGGTGGACAGTTTAGCTCTCATGGTGACAATGAGGTGATGTGGTGGTGATGGTGATGGTGCCCATGGTGATAGTGGTGATGGTGGTGGTGACAGTTTATCTCTTGGTGATGGCGATGATGGTTGTTGTGGTGGTGATGGTGTCCGTGGTGATAGTGGTGATGGTGGTGGTGGTGGTGACAGTTTATCTCTTGGTGATGGTGATGATTATGGTGATAATAATGTGACAATCCTCTGAACTCCTTATGTGTATAATTTGAATCATGAGGTAAGTACTGGCACCCACACTACAGAACTGGGACTCAGAAAGACTGATTCGCTTTCCCAAAGCTCTGGCCCGGTTGTGTGTTGCACAGAACGGGGCTCGCACCAGGCAGCCTGGATCCAGTGCCCACCTTCATGCCACTGCTGCCTCCTGCCTCTGGAAGGAGGGCAGCACTTGCGTTACCTCCAAGGTCAGACTGGCCCAGGTGCACCCTCTGTTTCATCCTTTCACAGATCCACAGAGAGGGTCCCACAAGCACTACCAGATGGCAGCCCACGACACCCCAACTTTGAACAATTTGAACTCAGTTTTATTAATAAATTGCCGCTAATGAATCAAGTCCCTGTGTTAGTGTCCTAGGGCTGTTGTGGCAACTAACCACACACATGGTAGCCTAAGGCAACAGAAGTTTATTCTCTCACCGTCTGGAGACCAGAAGTCAGAAGTCAAGGTGCTGGCAAGGCCACCTCCTTCCGGAGGCTTCAGATGTTCCCTGGTTTGCGGCAGCATCACTCAGTCTCTGCCTCTGTCTTCACGTGGCCTCCTCTCCTGTGTCTCAAACCTCCATAGCCTTTCTCCCCTGAGGGTTCGGGGCCCCTCTAAACCCAGGATGCACTTGTCCGAGATCCTTGTTGGTTACGTCTCCAAGTACAGTCACACTCACAGGGTCCTGGGGTTAAGACACTGACATATCTTTTGAGGGCCACTACCTAACCCACTACAGGCCCCAGATGAAATTTCTGCCCAAGCTCAGCCAGGAGGGCCTCCTCCAGAGTCTGGGTGGTGCCTGGCGGTGGAGCAGTCTCTGGGCGGGGGGGGGGTTGGTTCAGCACATCCACGCAGGGGAGGAGGCAGACCCCAAGCTCCAAGGGGTCCACGCTTCTCACTTTCCAAAGGTCAGCGGGACACACGTGATGATCCAGCACCAGCCCTTTACCTGTGGTGCTGAGTAGGGGAGGCAGTCACGGTGTTCAGCAGGGGTAGCAACAATCCCTCCTTGCTGTGGCCATGGCACGGGCCCCTCTGGATCCTGAGATGCTGAGTTCCTGGATGTGAGCTCGAGGTTGAATTGGGATGGTCCTAAGAAGCTAGGGACTTGCCTGTGTCCTGATCTTCCATCCGGACTTCCCGAGGGAGTGATGCCCAGAAGGCCCTGGTCCAGAGAGCTCTGCGCATCTACCTTTTGTAATCTGCTCACTTAGCCATGCTTACAGAGAAAGAAGGAAAGAAAGTGTCCGTGGGTTCTGCCAAGATTTTTAAGAGAAAACCTTTATAATCCAATATCTTGGTTTCCAGTGAAGGTTGATTGAATTAGGTTGGTTGATTTTTAAGGTGTGAAGGCCACAAGCAAGGGATCACTCACACCCAGACACACAGACACACACACACACCCTGTGTAGCCTTTTTAGATATCATTTGGAGATCTGCGCCCATTAACCAACAGATGAGACAAATTAGGAGTTCACTGATGGCAAAGTTATGGCACAACAGGATTTATTTTGAGTATTGAAATTACTTAAGTATAAAGCAGTTTTTTTAAATTCTGAAAGAAGTTTACAAAAATCTTGTAATTAATGCATGAGAAAGGGGAGGGGGATGGTATGGAATGAGTGGGGAGATGTGGGCTGAAGCCGGGTGATGTGGGTGCATGGGAGACAGCGAGGTGAGTCTACCCAATTCCTGGTCTGAGGTTCAGGCTGCTTGGTTGCGTCTTGACCACTGACTGGGTAGAGCTGATCTGGAATTAAGTCTGGATGCTGCAGCACACACCTGTGAGAGCTTGTCTTCTCAGGTAATGTAAGTGCAGACGTCAGAGCACTGGGACACGTGGCCACACCATGAGGCCACGGAGACTAGTCCTGCTCTTTCTGCTGCTCCGTCACTTGGTGCACAGCCTTTGCCCTCAGAGGACCTCAGCATCCAAGATGGCTGCAGGAGCGCTGGCTACCACATCTGCCTGCCAGGCAGCAGGGCACAGGTAAGGGGTGTGGTAGCACTCCCTGGCCATCCCTTAAGATGTCTTCCTCAGGTTTCACTCAGCAACTTCCCCTTACATCTCATTGGCCAGAACTTAGTCATATCACCATCCCTACTTAAGAGGAAATGTGAGTGTTTAGATGGGCATGTTGATGCCCCCAGTAAAAGTGTTTTTTTTTTTTTAAACCAAGGATAGAATGGAGAATGGGTATTGGGTGGCCACCTAGCCACCTCTGCCACGGAGGGGCAATAACAGAGCAGGCAATGGATTCACAGGAGTTCCAATATCAACATCAGACCAAGGGGTGTTCTTGGCATAATGCATCACAAGACAAAGTTATGATTTTATAGAGATGAAAGGTAACCTCACAGACAGAGGAGACCTTATGACCAACAGGTAATATAGAAAGAAAGGGCATTAGATACACATGGAGAAATTGGCAGTAGCTCGATGGTAACAGAATAACTAACCCCTGTACTTCCTGTTTCATCCTATATGCCAGGCAGCGTGCACGCGCCGGGGCGGCGGTGAGGCGACAGGCGTCCCGCGCCTGTGAAGCACACAGTCTAGGAGAGGCGGCTGGAGAGACATCAGTCACTGAAGCATGAATCCTGTAGGGAATGTCTACTCTTTTCCTGAACTGTTTATAAAAACAGATGAACTCTTAAGCTGTGAAGAAGCCAACAATCCACTACAAAGGCAGGAATCATTCAGCTTCCTTTGGCAAAGCACGCTGTCATAGTGCTGAAAAGTAAGAACAAGCTTTTAAACTAAGGAAAGGTAGAATATAAATGTTCTCTTAACTCATTCGTAGCAGAAAGGAAGGGATGAAGGAAGGAGGGAAAGAAGGAGGGAGGGAAGGAAGGAAGACTTCAACTACAGATTATGCTGAAAACTATATACCCAAATTTAAGGCATCCAGCCAGATAACCCTCAAAGAAAAATTGATAACTGGGAATTACCTTACCAGAAAATGACACTATGAACAGAACAATTATATTCGTTAGCTTTAGGTGCATGAGAAACCACCCCAAATCTCAGTACCTTCAGACAACCGTCGTGCTGGGCTCTGTGGGTCGGCTGAGTCCTTCCTCAGAGCTGGCTGGGTGAGGCTGGTCTCTGCTGGGCTTCTCCTGGCGTCCGTGTCCCTGGCGGATACACTGGCTGGTCTAACGTTGCCCTGACTGCTCACCGTGGCTGGCAGGCCGTTGGCTGGGGCACACTGGTTCTGCATGAGCGCTGCTCCAGCAGGTCAGCCTGGGCTCCTTCACGGGATGGGCTCAGGTTCCCCAGTACGGCAAGGTAGGCGAGCCCAGGATGAAGCGCCTTCCAGGTCTCCCTTGTGTGCATCCCAACATCGGCCCAGCAGCCAGCAGATGCCGCGGCGAAGCCCCGGTCAGGCTGGGCAGGGGCTCCCCAGGGCGGGGACGCAGGCAGGGCGGTCGCTATAACCACTGCCGCCAGCAACCACCTGCTTTAATTAAAATGTAAAAATCTACAGAAAAACAATGATACAAGAAAGGAGGACAATCATTAAACACTAAAGATGAAAGTGGAAACAAGAGATGTAAAAAATGGAGAAGTGGCAGAGTTGGTAAGTGTAATTCAAGAACTTACTGTCTGCAACAGAAACAATAAAACTGATAAACTTCAACTGACAAAAACAACAAAAAAGAAAGAAACACAGATAAACACCACTAGCGTCAAAAACAGCGCGTAAGAACAAATAAGGGAAAACTTGAAGTTACTCAAGAATCCTATTGACAGTGATGTATGAATATATTTTTAAAATTGAATACATTTTAAATTTATTAAATAATAAATCAATCGAATGAAGGATATTCTGACGGTGTGTAATTACCAAAATGAACTCAAGGAAATACACACAACCTGATTATATCAATAACCAAGGAAGAAACCTCGAGAGGCAAAGAAAGTCAGAAACGACGGGTCCTACGGTGAGTGTCGGGCCAGGTGAGGGACAGGACGGCTGTGCAGCTGGTAATCCAGCAGCAGAAGCCAGGCACAGCCCTCACACCAGTCAGAACTTACAATCGGTCCCTCAGAGAAGTCAGGACTGGAGACTACACGCCCCTCCAGAGTCAAGGCAGTGTGAATGGTCATTCGGGAACTGCAGTCTCCATTTGGAGCAAGAAAACAGAAGTATAACATAAGCCCTGGCTTGTGCAGGCAAGGGAGCGCCAAGCATGAGCGGCAATGAGCAGAGGAAGGGAAAACAGAACAGGTAAATGTTAAAGAGAAATGATCAACTATCTTAAAAGTTGGGTTTCTTGAGTTATAATTTATATAAAAGCAAGATTTTAATAAAAAATGTGCAGTCCTACAAATTGTGACAGGAGCATAGGGTCATGTAACTTCTTCCTTAACCAAGATAAAGAACATTTCCGTTACCTTCTAAAAGCTCTCTCATCCCCCTTAGTAGACAAATCCCCTCCCTACCCCTACTCGCCGGCACCCCCTGATCTATCTGCTGTCTCTACAGTTTGTCTTTTGTAGTTTGTTACACAAACAGAACCACACACTGTGTAGTCTTTGTCTGTGTCTTCGTTCAACTGAGTACAATGTGTTTGAGACACATCCCTGTTACTGAAGTCGGTAGCACGTACTGTCAGCCCTGACGGCTGAGTAGTATTCCATCTGTAGGGCTATGTCGTGACTTGTTCATCCGCTCACCAGGTGACGGGCATTTTTTTTACTGTATTTTTTCCAGCTGTGAATGAACCGTCTGTGAACATTCACAGACAGGTGTTTGTGAGACCATATGGTTCTACTTCTCTTGGACAAACACCCAGAAGTCGGGTTGCTGGATTTTTTGGTAATTGTATATTTGACTTCAAAAGAACTCATCAAACTGGTTTCCAAAGGGGTGTGCCATTTTGCATTCCTAACAGCAGTGTGTGAGAGTTCTAGGTGCTCCACATTCTTGCCAACAGTTGATGTTATCAGTATTTTCATAAATTTGATTTTACTTAATTATTCTTATAGCTGAGTAATGGTGTTTCATTTTAATTTATATTTTTGTAATGACCAATGATGCCAAGTATCTTTCTACATGCTTCATGCCTATTTGGTACCTGTGTCCCTTTGGTAAAGGGACTGTTCAAATCTTTTGTCTATTTCTTTTTTTAAATTGGGTAGTTTATTTGCTTATCATTGACTTTCGTGAATTTTTAAACACATTTTTAAAACCAGTGTTTCACTGGATATGCAAATATTTTCTTTCACTCTCTGGCTTGTTTTTTTTGTGTTCCTAGGAGTGCCTTTTAAAGAATTTTTCAGTTTTGATGAAGTCCAATGTAACAATTTTTCCTTCACAATTTATGCTCTATGTGCCCTATTGAAGAATTGCTTGAGTAACCCAAAGCTACAAAGATTTTCTTCTATTTTCTGCTAGACATTTTATAGTTTTAAGGTTTTTGATCCATGATTAATTCCCAGATAATTTTTCTATATGGTACAAGGTATGGGCTGAGGTTAATTTTTCTGCAGATAGAGTCTAATTATTTTTAACACCACTTTTTAAAATGGTTATCATTTTCTATTGAATTGACTTAGCACTTTCATTGAAAAACAATTGAATATGTAGCATATAATGCATGTAAAATATATTATATATTTATATATTACTATATATATAGTATTATGTGTGTGTGTGTGTGTGTGTGTGTATATATATATATATATATATATATATATATATATATGATTCTACAGCTTATATCCAAAACAGTTTTGGAAAGGACGAACAGAGTGGGGAGACTCTTGCTACCTGATTTCAAGACTTACTATAAAGCTACAACTTCATGACAATATGACAGAACAATGTTGACAAAAAATGAGCTCTCTAGGTTAGTGGGTAAGAGTAACGAGCTGCCAGAACTTGGGTGGCTATACTCCAGAGAGAAGTTCTAGAGAGAAGCAGAGAGACCAGAGTCTAGCGTCTGGAATTTCGTTTTCCTTCCAGGTAGTTGCTGATTCACTAGCTGTGGCTAAAAGCCTGGGTAGCTGACCAGTTTTTATAGACCCATGGTGCTTTGGGGACAAAAGTTCAATTCATGGCTTGACCAAAATAAGGGACCCTTGTACACATTCTAGAATTTTAATGTGGAGAACTCAAATATCCTACGCTCTGGAATAAGGGTGAATTGGAAAAAAGTAGTCCTCACAGAGACTCAAGCCAACTATAAGACATACATGGGTCACAGTGGAAAGATCTGCTCCCCCCATAAAATAGCCCCATAAACAGAGATGAAAGAGAATGGGGCAACTGCAATTTTTGAAGGCAACAATGCAACTGGGAAATTTTCAGAATTGGCAAAAACATTAAGCTGCAGATTCAAGAAGCACGATAAACCCTCAGTGGATTTAATAAAAAGGAAACCACACCAAGGCCCTTCATGGTGAAACAGTTGAAAATGGAATAAGAGGGCTACTTCCTAATTCATTTCATGAGGCCAGCATAACCTTAATAGTAGAATCTGACAAGTACTTTAACAGAAAAGAGAACTGCAGGACAATCTTTCTCATGAACATAAATGCAGAAATACTAAACCAAATATCAGCTCAACAAGCCAAGCAATATACAGAGATCACACGGCACAGCCGTGCTGGCTGTCGTCCAACAATTTTAGGTCGATTTAACACTTGAAAGTCATTTCATGTAATATACAGTGAAAACAGAATAAAAGATAAAGCTACATGATACAGTAGATTTAAAAAAGTATTTAATAAATTCAACACAAAAGCCATACAAAAATTTTAGAACACTAGAAATAGAGGTATGCCAATTCCTTAATATGTGAAAGTATGTTTATAAAAGAAACCACTACAAACGCATCAGACTTAATGCTGTCGTACCACACAAAGGGAGACGGTGCCTATTATAAAAAAGAGGCAAGAAGGGGAAACTGAACGTGGAATAATTGGGAAGCAAGAAATAAAATTATCATTATTTGAAGACAAAATGATTATATACATAAAGAAGTGAAAAGAAGATAGAAATAAGCTAGCAAAAGTGTGACTTTGACAGGTCTTTTGGGAAGAGGTCGATACACAGACATCAATTGTATTTCCTTAAAATGTTTCCAAAGTCTGAAAATATAGATAATATTTTCTCCTTTATTGTGATCTGTTATCAACAAATCATTCATTACGCATTTGCCTGTCTTTGCATCCTTGGCGGTCTGATGTATATTATAAAATCAAATCTCAAAGTGCCATTTACAATAACATTTACAAGAGCGTCCAAAGTCTAGGGAAATCATGCAACTCCCTACATAGGAAAAAACAAAACATTATGGAGAGATTAAAGGAGACCCAAATAAATGCAGGGCTGTATCCACTGACTTGTCCATAACTTCCTTTAAGAGCCAGTTTTATGTATCTCTTCCCAAGTCTGTGTCCACTAACACTCATGTGTGCTTTGAAAGTGGCTAAGATGACTGTATTCGCAGCACAGAAACTGGCAAATGCTGTAAGACACTGTTATTCACTGTTTTCCAGCACACAGTGGCTATACCATGTTCATGGATTGAAAACTAAATGTTGTAAAGATATCCACTTAAGATACTTTTGTCTAAAGACCTAATGTAATTCCTTTAAAAGTTTCAGTAAATTTTCTGAGGACACTTATAAGCTGTTTAAAGAGTTGTATGGAAATCCAAGGTAGCAAGAATCACCAAGAAACTATTGAACAAAAAGAAGAGTTATGGAGGACTTTAATGCCTGATTATCAAAGTTCATTATGAAGCAGCAGTAATTAAGATAATGGGATATTAAACACAGACAAATAGTCCACCATCCTAAAGGGGGAAATGTTGGAAACATTCTTTGTAACCAGTGGGGAGAAGGCTACTCTGTGTTGCTACCTCTCTTTAATGCTGTGCCAGAGGTCCTGGCCAAGCCATTAATGAGAAAAAGGCAAAGAATTGGAAAGAGGAAACAGAGCTGTCATCATTTGGAGATGACATGATTATTTAAATAGAAATTACAAAAGGACCCACGCACTAATTATCAGAAATAATGAGTGTTTAGCCAAATGGCTTAGTCATGTTAACATACAAAATGCATAAGATAATCAAGGAGGAGACACTATCAGTTAAGAGTATCAAAAAACGAGGATTATGAAGGAAACTAACAGAGGATGTTCAAACTTTTTAATGAGGTATTAAAGAGGATCGAATAAATAGAAGGATAATGTGTGCACAGGTAGGAAGACTTCACGTGGTAAATACGTAAATTACCCCCAGTTTTATCTAAGATTTAATGGAGTCCAAATCAGACATTTTAACGACATTTTCAAGATGATTCTAAACATCGTATGGAAGAGGCAATGGCCGAGAATGCCAGAATGCTTTTGTAGGACTAGGAGGACTTTGTCTACTAGACGAATCAGGTCTTAATGTGAAGCAGCAGAACCTGGCCATCACCATACTGGGGACGGGTAGGCAGACTCATCACAGAACAGAACGGAGACCCTGAAGAGAGACTCACATTTGAGTGAAACCTTGACAGTATGAGAAAGACCTCACCTGTGGGTGGAAGCGTGCCAGCAGCACGTTGCGGGAAGAGCCCCTGGGATGGGGTGTACACCCGCTTGGGCATCTTTGGAAAATGAGCTCTGTTACAGTCACGAACAAAGAATGATGATTATCCAGTTCTGTGCACCTGAGATCCAACACACAGCAAGAAAAACAAAGTAAATGAGTGAAAGAGAGTCAACAAGTTGAACTATCAACAGTAAAATTACTGTAACTTTATTTCTGAAAGAAGGTGAAAGAAAAACTAGCCCACAAAAACAAGGATGGGGTGGTTGGGGAGTGGGTCCCCCACGGACAGGGAGGAATGGATGGCAACCACGGTGAATGACAGAGGAACCTGGTGAGAGCGCGAGCCTGGGCCAGCACAGAGCCCCGAGGAGAGACCTTCGGGAGGGGGAAAGGGAGCTGGGAGTTGCCTCTGCCTCAAGCCCTGCTCGACCATTCCTAGAATTCTGAGTTTGGGCAAATCTCATAACCTATAAGGTCACCTTCCCTCAACTAGAAGGAGGCTAATTACCCACTAATGTCATCAGGTGAAGACGAGGATCAGAGGACATAAAGGTGAAAGAAAGAACTGACTTATCACACCCCCAGGCACTTCTTAATGTCGAGAAGACACTCATCTCAAGAGGCTGGGATTCAAGGTAAACTTAAAAAAAATGCAGCTATGAGAGGAGACCTTGGGCATAAACTGGATTAGCCTTTGTGGGTGGCGTTTGCCCGTTGTTACTCCTGACCTTGGAGAGAGGACCTGCCCCAGTGCCACCTGGCTAGGCTGGGCTGCGGGATGGATGGGTCCCGGGCTGCAGAGGGGCTGGAGGGGTCAGCATTCTCGATGACATCATATCAGCTTCATTGGAATCTGTGGGATGCCCTGGGGGAGGGGGTGGGTCTTGGAGAAGCATCTGGACCACAGGTGCCCCCACCGTCTGCACCTGGCACTCTGTTCAGTGCCAACCTTGGAGGTACAGGATTTTCATTTTCCTTATGAAAGGTGGCGTTTTCTTGCTGCTGCTTTGTGACAAGAAGTTACTCTAGCACTTTGAGGACCAAATGGAATAAAGGGTTTGGACACCACTCAGGAGCCCTAAAGCCACGTGCAGACAGGAGGGCGACGTTTTGTTCTGTAAGCCACATGCTGTGTGTGACCTGCCTTCACCCATGTCCAGTGAATTCTGAAATCAACTCCCTGATTTGTTCTGTGAGCAAGTTCCTAAGGCCTTCCGTCAGCTCTGCCGGGGTTGACGAGGACCCCACGGAAGGCACTTCCCCTCAGGGTCCAAGGCAACTGGCATTTCTAACAGGGCTATTTTTGGAAGTTGACAATTGTATTGACTGGGCTGCATTTCAATTCAACACTCAGAGCTGGCCGGGAGAGGAGAGGCTGTCACTCACCGCTCCTCCAGCGTCTGGTGAATTCCTAGGAGGCCTGGAACTTTCTAAACTGTCCTTTCATTGCCTCTAAAAGCAGCAGATTCTAATGAGATCCCCAGACAGCTCGTCCCCACACTAGCGGGGGTGGACATGCCTCACTGTTCCTCGTCCACCAGGCCTCATGTGGGTTTGAGGAGACACGTGTGCTGGTGGCAGGAGGCAGAGGTGGTGGTGATGGTGGGAGGGAGAGGAAGGCGAGGGTTCAAGCCGGCCTGTTTCCTGTCTGGATGATCGTTTGTGTTGTCACAAGCAGGTGAGCAAGGAAGTTGGAAGGCGTTAAACGGACTGAACGGTCTGGGCCGGATGTGGCTTGGCAAAGCCCCGGGAGGATGGAGACCCCCTGGAGCAGGCAGCTGGCTCTGTGCTGGTTCTGCAGTTCCCATGCCTGCTGGACTCCTAAGGCACTCCCCGCAGACGGTGGCTTGAAATGTCTGAACGTGAATTCCCACTGAGTGTGGTTCTTCCTTCTTGGGGGAGATCTGTTCCGGCGTCCCGAGGGCGACCTGCTTGGCATGAAGCCACGTGGGCAGCGGGGGCCAGAAGGCCGCTCTGCAGGCCTCTGCCGTGAGCCTGCGTCCCTGCAGCCCCTTCTCCTCCCGGGGGCCCCGCTGCCCCGAAGCCCACGGCTGGAGGCGGGCACATGGTTGCAGACGGCCAGGCTCGTGCAGAAACCAGCTGGACTGCTGGCCTCTGTGCCTGTGAAGGGGGCTCTCGGCAGGTCCGCCCGGGAGCTGCCCTGCGTCCTGGGCACCGAGGTCCCTGTGGGAGGACACAGGGCTCTCTCCATGGTGCTGGTTTCCAGCTGGGTAACAAACACTGCACACCGGGCGGCTTAAACAGCAGGACCTTACTGCCCCATGGTCTGGAGGCTGGAATCCGAGATCCAGGTCTCGGCAGAGCTGGTTCCTCCTGGGGCTGCGAGGTACAAACTGCTCCTGTCCTCTCTCTGCTTCCGGTGCTTTGCTGGTGACCTGACATCCCTTGACTTGCAGGTGCGTCTCTCCTGTCTCCGCCTCCACCGTCCCATGACTGATGCGTTTGAACGGTCTCCCTAAGCTGGAGAGTCGTCTCCAGCTCCGGACACAGATGGATGAGTGCAGCCCTCTCCCCTCCAGGGACTAAGCCCACTGCAGGCTCACCACATGGCCAGTGTAGGCCAGGACGCTCCCTCCTTGTGGACGTGTGATCTGAAAGAAGGTCAACCCCAGAGCCCAGCAGAGCTTGCTGGCTGCTTTACTGAAGTCACCCACTGGCTAAGTCACTCCCAGTGTGTGTGTGTGTGTGTGTGTGTGTGTGTGTGTGTGTGTGTGTGTGTGTGTGTGTGTGTGTGTGTGTGAGATACGTGTGGTGCCCTGAGTGCAGCCCTTGCCCCGAGCTGGGCATGCAGGGCCCCACCTGCCCCTTGTGTGCAGAGTTGGCAGCTGTCCTGCAAAGCCCACTCTCCCTGCTTCCTGAGCGACCGGATGACCACAGGCTCCTGGCTGCCCATCTGGACTACATTTCCCAGCACCCTTTGCAGGAGTGGTCATGTGATGAATTTTCCAGGACCCTGAGTGGAAGTGATGGGTTAGCCTGGGCCACAGCTGGTGGGTCTCTCCCCACCTCCCCTCACTGGGGCCACCACAACCAGAGGGTGGCAGGGTCCCCCACGTGGGGGTTGCCTCAGCCCCTGAATCCCTGGGGCTCAGAGCAGCCCAGGGGACGCAGCTCACTTGGGGGCAGAGGGTGACAGGGCACCAGACTTCCTGTCTTTAAGGCACTGGCTTAGCTGTCCTTGCGCATGGCTGGCTTTCCCCCATGGACTGACTTCAAGCATTTACTATTTTCTGCTTGTTTTCATAGAGTAATGTATACACATTGCACGCATTTTAGCCAGTGCGGAGCTTCTGGAGGGAGAATTTATTCCAAACCCTGCCGCCCCACAGCCATTGTTACACTTAGCGGGTCTTCCTTCCGGCCCTTTGCACAGAAACAGTTTTAAAACAAGAGTGGGATTGTCCCTTATATACCATTGTAACCTATTTTTTTTTTTGCCTCTTTTTTGGGGGTGGGAAATAGCTTTATTTTCCCCCTAATTCTCAAAGTATTTTATGCTTATCACAAAAAGACAGAAAAGTCTACAGAAGAAAGCAAAAGTGGACCAGAGCACCACTGACTCTGAGGGCAGGAGTCGGCTGCTGCGTGTCCTACTGGACACTTCCTGAAATGTGAAAATTGCTGCTCAGATGAGATGGACAGATGGGGAGAGAGAGGGAGAGAGCGTGTTTCAAACAAACACGGGGTGCACTCTGTCACTCAGTAAGCAGATCTGAAAAGCCCCTCATGTTAGGAACACCCCTCGCAGGGTCGTTTTCATAGTGTTGCCTTGTGGGAGGGAGTCGTAAAAAATAAATTCAACAAATCCTGTATTTAGATTATTCTAAAATCATTATCAGAAGGGGCGCTCCGGCAAGCGCACTTACACATTTATTTACTTGGGTGAAGTCCCTGCCCTGGTACGCGGAAGGAGGTGCCCATTTTCAGCTTTTCTGGCACCTTCCCCCCGGGGCTCTTGAGAGATTCTGTGCCGGGAAGCGGCCCCCGGCTCGGGCCGGCACGTGCGCGGCCACACCCGCGCGAGCACTGGACAGAGGGTTCCTACAGTCAGGCCGGCGCAACGCGCACATGTCTTCTTATCTCACCTGTGTTGCTTGCCTTCTCGTGGGGCTGAGCTGGGTTTCCTGTACTGAACCTGTGGCCCATTTTCCTTCTCTTGAAGGGCTCCCTGTTACCCCTGATCTGTAAGGGCTCTTCACATATTAAGAAAAATTACTCTTGTCTCCCGGTTCCTCTGCCTTTTCAACTTGTCAGCGCTCATTATTTTCCCTACGCAGTTTTTATTGTCATGTAGTCAAATTACTGATCTGTGACTTTGTAGATTTTCCAGTGAAGTCAGGTGCAGAGAAGCTTTCCTCACCCAGCGATTATAACGGGATAATTGCTTCATAGATTAGAAAAGTAAATATTGCCTCACAGTTTAAGTGTTTAAAAATATTTCAGATCTTCTGTTCATCTGGGATCTATTTTGGTGTACGTATAAAAGAGATCCGTCTCAGTGTTTCCCCAAATGGCTAGCTAATTATACTAATTATATTGGTTGTAAGAAAGCCTTCCCTTTCCCCTTGGATTTGAAACATCACCTTTATCATATTTTCCGCCCTCACCTTTTCTCTCTTTTGTTCTCTGTTTCTTTTTTTTCTATCCTGATGCTAACACCGTACTCTTAACTATTGTAGCTTTGGAATAGACTTTGATACCTAAGTGGACGCAATTTTGTGATTAATGAATCCATTGAAATCATAATTCCATGTCCACCTGGGCTCGGCCTTTCTCCCTAAAGGCTGTTATTTGTAGAAATAAAAATCTGCCTTTCTGTCTCATTTCATTCCGTCTTCCCTCTGTTCCCCTTGCCTTCCCTGCTGCGGCCTGGGGGATACGCCCACCCCGTGTGCCTCGCCGGGAAATCGTGCCCACGCTGGGTTCTCCTCTCAACACTGACCCCTAACCCGGGAGAGACCCTGCCTGGATTTTCCCCTACAGCACCCAGCTCGCTTCCCTCGTTCACTGACACGAGGCATCATTATATACGTACACGCCTGGAACATCCTTAATACTCCCCCTCCCGAGTGACTGGACTTGAAGTCCATGGGGCAGGAACCCTATTCACCACAGTCCCCCCAGCACCTACGAAAGCAAGCATTCACTTAGTGATTTGGAATGAATGAGTGAACCCTGACATCCTCTGAGTGATGCCGACAGCCCTCCGTGGACAGGCTGTGCCTCCCTTTCCATGGCATTTCCCCACGTCGTCTCCTCCAAACCTCTTCCCCGAGGCATCCTTCTGTCTCAGCTGCTCCCTCTGCTTGGGCCCCTCCCCGTTCCTCTTCCTGGCGGGCATTTACTCATCTTTCCAGGTCAAGACCAGCTGTAGCCTCTTCAGTGGAACCTTCCGAGACGCCGCAGGCAGAGCGAGGCGCCCCCGCCTGCCTCCTCCGTCTGGCCCACCCGACTCGACGGCGAGGCCCCAGGAGGACCCCCTCCCACTCAGGCGGCCTCTGGGCCTGCCTGAGCTGGCCGGACCGGCAAAGGCACAAAATGAACTTCCCTCCAACAAAATAAGGTGGAAAATCCATCCAATCAGTCAGATGCAAGCGGCCTTTCCGATTCAGAGTCGCCCATCCCGCGTCCTCTGTTTGTGTCTTTTCCTGGTGGTTGAGGCTCCAAAGTGTTTTACCCCTTGAGAAAAGCCACAGCTTGAACTTGCTCCTATTTGGGATCAATATATGATTTAGTTCTCTTGCCACAAATGTGTACCCCAAATCAAATAACCTGACTGGTATTTGATTTTCTGCTCCCTGCTTGTCTCATCTGGGCTGTCACCCGACTGGCTCTGTCTGCGGCCGGGCGTGCTTTTTAGTATAAAGATTGCAAGCCGCTCCGATGGCCGCCCGCCCTGTCACATTCCCCGTCCGCCTGCTGAGCCTGCCTGTCCAGGTTCCTTTCCAAACGCTGTCAGCGCACAGCCAGGATGCCTTAGTTCTCCTGGTCGGAAGAGCTTCGCTTACACGCGGCGCAGTCGGGGAGCCCGGAGGAGGCGAGCGGGTGAGGGAGAGCCATGTCCTCTCCCGGCTCCGTGGCCCCGTCTGGTCCCCCGGGGCGGGGGCGGAGGGACCGGCTCCCTCCAGAGAAGCAGACTGGGCAGAGGCGGTGACAGGGTGACATCTTCTGCCTGCATCCTCCTCTCCGGGGTTCCCCACCTCAGTGGCACAGCTTCACCTGTCCTCCAGCTGTGCACACCTGTCCCCAGAGGCCTTCCCGTCTGCAGACGCTTCCAAACCCTCCGGCGTCTGTCCACCTGGTCCAGTTTTATCCCCCAGAAGCACCCCCTTCTACTTCCAGCACCTCCAGCTCAGTCCAAGGCACCCTGACCTCCTCCTCACAGAGCAGGGGGGTCTGACGTCGGGTCCCTGTGTACACTCTGAGCCTGGAAGCCACGAGGATGCCTTCAAAATGAACTCCAGCCAAGCCACCCTGTGCGACGGGCTGAATGTGTCCCTCTCATGCCCCTGTGTGTAACCTAACCCCCGGGGGATGAAGTTGGGGGTGGGGCCTCTGGGGGTGATCTTGTCACGAGGGTGCAGCCCTCATGCGTGGGGCTAGTGCCCTGATCAAAGACGCCCCAGGGAGTGCCCTCGCCCCTGCCGCCCTGTGAGGACACAGGGCAGAGGTGGCTGTCTGTACCAGGGAGCAGACTCACCAGACATGGAAACTGCGGGCGCCTCGACCTTGAACGTCCAGCCTCCACGACTGTGAGAAGCAACGTCTGCGGGTTATAAGCTGCCGAGTTGACGGTATTTTGTTGCCACAGCTGAAAAGGACAAAGACGCCCTCCTAACTCAGGTGCACCAGAGGCTCTTGAATGACAAACTCCCATCTCAGGTGGGGCAGGTGAGGCTCAGAGGCCTGGCCCCGCCCCTCCCCCGGGCTGCAGGGCCCACCCCGCCCTCTGCTCCGGGAGCCCAGCCTCTGCTTGCCTGGTGACCAGTTACGGCGGGAGGGAGGGAGGAAGACGGAAAAGGAAGTTGACTGAGTTGATCGAAACTTTGCTCAAAAGTAGAAAGTAACTCTGAATTCGCAGAGCTGCCTCTCAGGGGGGAGGCCGTGGGGGACTGGGAGCCACCGGTTGCTGGCAGCGCCCTAAGCTGGTACGACTTGCTCAGGAGACGATTTGGCAGCAGGTAACATAAGCTGTGAAAAACGTCCACACCGTGTGAAAATGATCTAAACCGTGGAGACGTTCTTTCCTCCCCTGGGGACGAAAAGGATGCTTGGGGAGCATTATTACCGTGGCAGGATGGCCCCTCTTCAGACGGGGGGCCAAGCTCGGCTGTTTATAGAAGGGTGAGCGTCTAATTTCCTGGGGGAAAACATCCCTCTCACCGTGCTCTTTGATGTTTATCAGCTATTTAACGATTTAAAACTTTAAAAATCTTTTTATTCTCAGTGTCTCACACTTGCCGGACACCAAATAAATCACAGCACAGCACTGGCCTCTCTTATCCACTCACAATCTTCTCTCCACTAAGAACTGAAGGAATGATGCCGACCAGATCTGGGACAGCTGCTTAAAGTCTCCCCAGGCCCCTCACCCCCCACCCGCCGGCCCCACCTGCCCTGGAGCAGCCCCGGGCGTGCCGCTGACTTCAGACAGCTGGCGCAGGCTCGCCTGCCTGCGGGTCTGCATCAGGCGCACGCCCTCAGCAGGGCCGGCCCCGCCTCCTGGCCCGCCCCGGCCACGTGGCTGACCAGTGCCCGTCTGTCCGTCCCAGCCGTCCGTCCACCCTGCAGGGCCCCCTGTGGGACTGGTGCTCTAACGGCACCGCCGGCACCTCCAGTCCTGCTTCTTCACTCATGTCTGCATTTGCCGATTCCCTCCCCCGGCGCCCGACACGTGGACGACACTCTGTGTTTTATTTTGGTTGAAACAGTGCACGAAGAAGGGATTCAATCACAGACCACCGCCCCCCCCCCACATCTGCCATGACTGTCCCACAGGGGCCTCCCATTCATTCATTAATTCATCCAACTGAAGTGTATGAAACACGGATGCACACCCGCCGGAGCTGGGGACCGGCGCCACGAGCGAACCCGCCCACCGGTGGAGCTTCAGAGAAGCACACTGTTGATTTTGGAGAAGTTCCACCACCGGCGTCCTTCCTGGCTCCTCCCAGCTAATAAAGTGCCTGCCCGCAACGGTGCGGCTGAAGGAGCTGGGGTTCCCCGTGCGCTCCATTTTAATCGAGTTGTTCTTCCACTGCGTGCTTTAATACTGTTAGAAGCAAATCAAAATTAATGAGATTACCTCCTTTGAAATGTTATATATAATTAACCTCAAATTAGGGACAATATGCGTTTGAATTTGCCAATCAGTAACACCTTGTGATTGCTGAAATGCGCAGCGGCAAATACGAGACGTTGACTCTAATCTGCCAGTTGAAAACCTCAAGGAAAATAGCTTTGAAGACCTGCTGCTGGAGTCCTTACCGAGGCCAGGAAGGGGGTCCCTGGGCCATCATGCGCCCTCCTGACCATGGCGGCCACATGTCCTGCTTCTGCTGTAACTCCTAGAGGACTGACTGGGGTGGTGAGCGCCCATGGTGGGGAGACTCCTGTCTTCAGGACAAGAAGAGGGTTCAGTCACAGGAGAGAAGTGACCAGGGAAGGGCTCGCCGTACTGGCCAGTGACCCAGAGTGCCCTTGGCGAGCACCCAGCCCTGACCAAGGTCTAGAAGTCCTGGCAATGCCTCTTCCATCACCTCTTGCTCTCCTAGAACGTCCCCCCTTCCTGGCTGCGTAGGATGCAGGCTCACTGGGTTTCTGGCAACAACATAGGTGAACACCTTCTAGGAAACTCTCCGCTGCCCCTTCAACCAGGAAGAAACATTTCACATTTAGCCCCAGTGGTTGTAAAACCTCAGGATTTATGCTTCTTGTTGTAAGGGGGTAAAGCAATTTTCAAAAACCACATCATCTGGTTACAATTCTTTTTTTCCAGTCCTTTGTATGAATACCCCACGTTATGTATGCATTCATTTGTTGATGAGCATTTGGGTTGTTCCCGCTTTGGGGTTATTATGAATAATGCTCCTGTGAACATTTGTGTCCAGGATTTTGTACAGACATGTGTTTTCACTTCTCTTAGGTGTGCACCTGAGAGTGGGCGTGCTGGGTCAGCTGGTCACTCTGTGTTCAGCCTTTTGAGGAAGAGCTGAAGGGCTTTCCAAAGACGTGGTACCAATTTACATCACTGCTGTCAGTGTATGAGGGTTCCAACCTCCCTACATTCTCAACTGGTTATAATTCTTGTTCGGTTTCCTGTCCGTCAAGATGGAGAGATGAACAAATGGTCCACCCAGGACCCGGACGAGAACAAAGATAGCAGTGGCGACGCTTCCTCGTGTTTGACCGGGGATGCGTCTCCCACAGGCTTTCCCAGGGCACAGGGTTCTGTTTTCCCAAGAGCTCTCGGAGGCACGTGAGATGGGCTTTGTCCACGTCACGCTTGAGACAGAGGCTCAGAGACGTCGCGTTTTGCCCAAAGTTGCGCCATCACGCGGGTTACTCTGGGGGCCTCCTGTGGTCTCAGGGTGCCTGAGGGGGTGCGTTCCCCAAACAGACCCCACTCTGGGGGTTCAGCCTCCCCTGCAGATGGCTTCTCCTTGTGGCTGGTCCCCAGCTAGGACATGCCTTGCCTGCTCCTTCTAGCCAATGTTGATCGGAAACGGTGGACAGCGCAAATCCTGGGAGTCCCGAGGGAGGGAGGCCGCCACCCCTCCTCCCCTTGGCTCCTCCGGAGGGAGCTCCGGGCTGGGTGGTCTGTCTCCTCCGCGTCTCCCCACTGCTCTGACCCCCACTCCCAGGAGCCCATCTCTGCCTTCATGTTTGCTCAGCTGCACAGCCGGGCCGACCTGACACCCCTCATCTTGGCCGAGCATCCTTGTCCTGGAGTCTGGGTGCAGACAGCTGACTAGAGCTCCCCCCACGGTCACGCCTATGGGAAGCCTCGGAAGGCAGCCTTATTTGGAATGGGGTCTTTGCAGCTGGGTTTAAGGATTGCAGCGAGGTCATTGAGATCATTAGCGTGGGCCCTAGACCCAGTGAGAGCGTCCTGATGAGAGACCGAGGCCACATGCAGGGGGAGGCAGAGACGGGAGGGAGGCGGCCACAACCCAAGAGGCCTGGAGCCCCCGGGAGCAGGAGGAGGCAGGATGGCCCTGTGCTTGAGCCTCCGGAAGGACTGGGCTTACAGACACCTTGGCCCCAGACTCCTGGCCTTCAGGACTGCGAGAGAACTCGCGTCTCCTGTTCCGAGCTGCCCGGTTTGTGGCAATTTGCGGGGCGGTCACAGAGAGTAACGCTTGCTGTGTGATTTCCCTGTATCACTGGCTTGACTCCGCCAGCTGCCAGCCCATCCCAGCATCTCCGGGAGCCGTGCTTGGGTGCCCGACTGCTCCGGTCCCACGGAAGTGCTCCCCGGCCCCTGTAGGTCGCGGCCCCCGGGCTCCTCCACCAGGTGCTCGCCTCTGCTCTAGCCGCTGCTTAGCTCTTCACCCAGCCCGCTGGTCTACGCCGGCTCCCGTCTCCGCAACGGCTCGTCTCCAGAGCTCAGCTCAGTGCCTCGCAGGCAGACTCGCATCCCTGGATGGTTGGACGGGGCCGTGTGGCTTGTTGGGGAGAAGCAGATGGCTTTGTTCATGAGGAACTCGCCGTATGTCTATCAGAGCGTATACATGTCCTGACTTCATGGATTTGGACGAGCCAGTCCAGTTCAGATTGGCAGCTGTTTGCCGAGCCCCGATTCCCCCAGGCACAGGGGCTGGGGCTGTGGGCATGAGTCTCGGTCTCCGAGTCGAGGCTGGGGGAGGTACACGGGCAGATGTGTGCAGCTGTAGCTTTTTCATTTCAGAATTACTTCGTGTTCATTGAGGAACGTTTTGAAATTATGGGTCAATAAAAATAAGAGATTTTATTCTTAAACCCAAGCTGAAAGCAATCATTTTGGGACCCAGATCCAGACATGTGTTCACACGGGGGCTTGGTCACACAGCATTTTGCAACATGTCTTTTTATTTCCTTCACATCTTCCGATGACAGTTAGACCAGAACCACATCATTCGTTCCCTAGCTGAGTCAGAATGTTCACCTGTCTGCTTTGGTTTTAATTTATTTAATCAGTCTCCCATTGTAGGAGATTGAAGCTTCTCCAGTTTTTTTTTTTCAAATACCATCATTATTTTGAAATGTAAATTGGTTTTAAATAGTAAAATTACTACCTGCCATGGAAAAAATACTCATAGTGCAGAAGGGCCGAAAAAAATCACCCTTCCCCTCACCCCTGGTCTTGGGAAGCAATAGCTGCTAACGGTGCCTTCCCAGGACGCTTCCAGGCCCCACAAGCATGTGTTTATATGTATGTATTTGTATATTACTTAATCTGCATAATTCAAGAAATTCAAGATTTATAGTGCATACCTTCATCTAACTGTCTATCTATTCATCCATCCACCTTTTTGCAGAAAAAGAGTCGTTTTGCATATAAAAATTCACTTTGTTCAATTCACTGGATATGCCTTATCCATTTTTTCCCACATCAGCACGTAAAGCTCTCCCTCATTATTTTTTAAGCTCTGCATGATGGAAAATTCAAGCATATATAAAAGCACAAAGTGTGTCATGATGAACCCCCGCGTACCCATCGCCCAGCTCCCACAGTTGCCACGGCCTGTCCCGCCCGCTCTCCACCCCGACAGGGCCCTTGTGAACCAGACTCCAGATGTCACCTCCTTCCTCTCGCAAATACCCGAGCACCTGTCTTTGGAGGAGCCAGGGCTGCTCTACACCGGAATCATCTGACAGCGACTCCTTAAGGTGATAAAACAACCGTTACTCAAATTTCCCTGTTTGGGTCGTTATTTTTATTTTCCTGTTTCTTTGACTTATGAACCCAAATGAGCTCAGACACTGCATTTGTCATGGTGCTTCTTTACTTCCTGTCAGCTCGGTGTTTCCCTCCTTCTTCCCCCTGCACTTGATCTGCTGTTTGTCCTGGAGGTTTTCATGTATTTTGAGCTTTGCTGAATGAACCCTTTCCCCTGGTGTGTTTACCGTGGTCGTGGGATGGATGTGCTCTCTCTGAGATATCCGAGAGCAAGCTGTAGACTGGTGCTCCTGCGCCCTCCTGAAGAACCCGGCACTTCGTCTCACACCTACGGCTGTAGAGGGCAGCATGTCAGCCGTGGAAGAAGATGTCTGTCTTTCCTGCAGGTGTTGTTCAGATGTTGCCAAATTAATGGCTGAGGTCTTGGCAGCAAAATGGAATCCCGTCTCTGGGCTGCATCCTGCTTTCCCTCTAACTGCAAACATGCCTCCGTCCGCCGGAGTCTCTCATGACACGGCATTTGGGGATTGTGAGTTTTGTGGAGTGTCTCTTGTTTTTTTAAATTTTTCTGCTGTTCCCTAAAGATTCAGGTTATGCAATCTGGGCAGAAACGTGCACAGACAACACCGTGTCCTTTTCTGCACACGGTACCAGGAGGCACGGGGGTGGGCTGTCCCGCTGTGAGGTGCCGTTTCATCACCGGGTGGACTTGGGGCCAGCCAGCTTCCCCCACTGGAAAGCGACAACTGTCCCCTTTGTGATTCACAGGACCTCGTGCAGAGATGCTCTGAGTTCATGTAAATATCCTGTTATTCTGCAGATGTTCACCCGTTAGGTTTGCCATCCATCTGTTGATGGCTGCTGCCTGAATCAGTTATTATTACAATGGTTACCAAATGAGGATTTTCTAATTACATCTATTTATCTATCTATCTAATCGTCCAACTATTGAGACTAATAACTGTGTTTTAAATTTATTGCAATAAGTTCTCTCTCGGTGGTTGAGCGCCAGTTGGCACACAGTTACATTCTCTGTATCATTTTGCTTTTGATTTGGAGGGATGACCTTCCAGTTTTGGCTTGATGGGTTTCATAAGCATGGAGTGGACTCTGCCTTGTTCTTTGTGATGGCTGCGTGCTATTCCACAACACACCCACCATGATGTTTTTCCAAATCAGCCCACAAAAGAGGGTGATTTCATTGTTAATTTTATTTTCTGTTGTAAACAAAAGTGCAGTGATGATGCCCGTGCATTTAATGCAGGTAAGCATCGAACAAAACAAAATTGTTGTTAAAACATGAGAAATGCTTCCTGAAGGAAGTGAAGCTGAACAAAATACTGTGGGGTTGGGTTGACATTAGCCTAGTGAGTGAAATGGGGAAGAGCATTTTAGGGGAACGGGAAGATCTGAAGGTAACAGGGGCACTTCCGTGGTGGCGTTTTGGAGCGCCCCAGAGGACTGGGTTTGCTGGTGGCTAAAGGGGGTGGGGAGAGTGGGAGATGAGGCTGGAGGGGCCAGCCGGGTGGGCTATGGCTCTGAGTTATTTCCACTTGGTGGTGGTGAGGGGGGCAGAGTGTGAAGGTTCCCGGTGGGAAGGGAGTGAGGTCTTTGTTAGCAGGACCCCTCTGGTGATGACTTGAAGAGGACTGGAGAGACCCAGCACTGACTCCTACACCGAAGTGCCCCCCATGGAGCAGCCTGGGGAGGTGCCGCCTACTGCACGTGCCTGGAAGGGCCACGCTCTGTCCTGACAGGGCCGTAGGTCTGTCCCACCCGGGGGGGGGGGTGGGCGGGCAGGGCTCTCCGCTGACGCAGCCCCTGCAGCTGCGAAGCACGGATGAGGAGCCCACATCTTTGCCTCCTTGCCAGAGCTGGAGAGGGGCAGAAAGGTGGCGGCCCAGGCTGTGCTGAGACACGGCGGCCATGGGGGCTGTGACGGCAGGGAGCAGAAGGGGCCAGATGATGCCCACAGGGACATGAGCATCAATGCTGCTGCCCATGAATGTGGCCCCAGGTGGGGACAGGGGCCCTGGCGTTTCTTCTGAGGCCCCGACTCCAGTGAGCAGACGTGGGGGCGCTGGGCTGCTCCAGGCGGGAAGTGCGCAGCGGGAGGGGGGACACCCCGGGCGGGGGCTTCCTCCTTGTCAGGGAGGACCGAGAAGGCAGATCCTGTTCCGTCTGGAGAGTCAGCCCTGCCTCCCGGAATCAGGCGCCCACCTGGGGTGCGTCTTACCTGGGGGTTCAGTACACCTGGGACCCTGAATGTTAGTTGTAATCTCCCTTCTCTGCAGGGGCCTCGGAAACTGCCCCGCCTCTGACTTTACCCCCCACCCCGTGTGTGCGACGTGTGACGGGGCTGAGGAGGAGGAGGTAGGGGAAGGGGTCCTCTGGGCTGAGGGCCCGGCTGGGGCTGGAGGCAGCGCATCAGTGAGGACCCGAGGCCGCGAGTTCTCAGCCACCTGCCTCGGGAGAATCCAGGTTAATGGACTAAGCGGGTGAGCGCTGAGGGTCAGGGACGGGGGTTAAAGACCCAGGATAAGTCCGAATCATCAGTGTTAAAAATAAGATGTTTCTAGACATGATACTGTGAATCAGCAGTTCTCCAACAAAGCAGGATGATCAAGAGACCTTACCAGGTTGGACCACCTGTAATCAACCCATGGCATTAAAATGGTGGCCTTTAGAGATTTCCCCGCTGGGTTAGGGGGCACCGACAATCGTGCTGGACTACGTGCCTTAAGGTCAGCTTTGTCAAACGTGCTCCGTGAGTTTCAGTTCCGCCTCTGAATGAGCTTAAATTCTGACTTAGTAGCGTCTGCAAGTCGCCAGTCACGTCTCTCCAGCAATTTGACTTGTTAAAGGTGCTGCTCCTCTCCTCCTCCGGGCACCTTGAGACGGCCCAGGAGCGGCCTTCGCCCGCCGTCTGCGGGCGGAGAGGGAGCCTAAAGGCAGAGCGAGGGCGGGACCAGCCGGCACCAAACCGCTCCGACCGCAGGTGCGTCGTGTTCCAGCGATGGTTTATTATGATTTAGGAGGCCGGGACTTGCCAGGCATGCCGTCAATAGAAGCTATTTGCTGCTTTCATAAGCCATTTTCATCTCATTAATTTTTTGTATATGTTTCATTAATTTCAGGGTAATCCACATCCCGCTTTCCTGTGAAATACACCACGGCGGACTCGGAAGCCGTCTCCACGTAGCCGGGGCGGCTACGCCATTAGTGGCGTTCGCTGCGACCCCTCCAGGAATTGCAGGCACAGGTGTGACGTCTCCATACTAGGGTGGAGCCGCAGCCACCTCCCTCCCTCCCCCCTCCCTTCCTCGGGCGCTTATTCAGAGGCACTCCCCGCCCTCCTACTGCGCGCCGGCGGTGTCTGCGGGAGGCACTGGGCGCACAGGGATGAATGGGATGCAGTCCCCACACCCGGCGAGCTCATGGCCACAAAGGAGACAGACAAAGCGACCACAGTTCCCCCTAAGTGCTCCAGCGAGGGGGGCCCAAGTGTTTTGGGAACCCAGTGGAGGAGGCTCTGAAGGAACTGGTTCAGTCGCATCTTTCTTTCCTTTGAGGGAAAATGGGTCATTGATCTCTGCAGGGAGCAGACAAGGAGAAGCCAGCCTGGCAGAGCTCTCGTCACTCTGAGGACACGGAGCTGAGGAATTAGAGGGAGGGTGGAGGTGACAGGGGTCCAGCGTGTTGGGAGCCGAAACGCAGGGGGGAGGGGGCGGACAAAGGGGAAGGAAAGGGTGGCAGAGCCGGTGGCGGCCGAAGCTGGGACCTGACGACGGACTGGGCAGTGGATGGGCATCCTCTGCCCCCTGTCCCAGCTGCCCCTCCTCTGTCGCACCCCTTCCTCCCTCACTCTGCCCTCCTTCCTTTGGGGGGCTTCCCTGCTGCACAAGTCGGGCTGCACTGCTCCCTGCACCCGGAGGCGCCAGGGGCTCCCCACGCGGCTAAGGACGAAGTGCACGCCTGCTCCGGCACGAGGCGTGTCAGCCCGGCTCCCCCGGCGACCCCATCGCCTCCTGCCCCAGCCTGGCCTCCGCGGCCACTTGGCCTTCCCTGATGGTGCTGTTGGCTTCCCACCCCCGCGCACTCAGAGCGCCTCCAACACACGCGTGCACAGCACCTGCTGGGGGCCAGGCTGCGGCTCAGGCTGGGGGTGCAGCCGCGAACGAGGAAAAGAGCCTCCCTTTTGTGGCTTGTATTCTGGTGGGGGGTGGGTGATGCTGAGGTCCCAGGGCCAGTGTGAGACCCCAGCTGTCCCCACATGAGAAGGAGCACCGAGGAGCTCTGAGCACCATCCCATCTCCGACCTGGGCTTCAAAAGATCAGCTTTGGCACCAGCGCTGAGGACGGGCTGGAGGCGGAGCTGAGGGGCAGTGGGAGGGGCCCGCTGGAGGCTTTGCAGAACCAGGGGAGAGGCCAGGGGCTCTGATTCTCCCCTGTTTTGAAGGTAGAAGTGAGTTTGCGGGCGGGCCATGTATCAAGGACTTTGGTCTGAAGAATAGAGTGAAGGGTCCACCGTTTCCTGGGAAGGGAAGAGCCTGGGGGCACGGCGTCAGCGGGTGGAGACTCAGTCAGGGTCTGGGCGTGTGCGTGTAGACCCCCGTCAGATGACCCCATGGGTGTTAGGGAGACTTGGACCCTCCAGTCTCAAGCTCGGGCAAGGGGCAGCTGACTGCTGTCAGTACCTGGGGACACCTACAGCCATGGCTGGTGAGACAGTGGAGGGAGCAACTGCACACAGAGAAGGGGCCGGGCCACGCGGGGGCGGCCCAGCGCCTGAAAGCGAGCCGGCGATGGAGAGGAACTGACCGGCAGATGCCTGTCGGATGCCTGTGACTCATGGCCAGGAGTGATGCCCGGAGGCAGACTGTAGGGTTGGTCCAGGTCCTCGGCTTGGCGGGCGGGTGAGTGGGGCATCTGGGGTGGGCGTCGGTCTGCACGTCCAGGGAATGACCGAGTCCAGTCACTCGCTGATCAGGTGGGAAAGAATGGCTTGTCCTCAGGTTGGACTGAGTCATGAGGATAAAGGAAACATGAATGCTAAAACTTTCCAGACCTGCTGGATCCGTCCAGGGAAAGGGGCCCCGGGATGCTGGACAACATATTTGGGAGAAAAATGTCACCCTATCAAAATTTTGCCTGAGGCCAGCTCCGACTTCTGTCTGCGCCCACAATTGCTGCTTTCAGCGGGAGAGAACCATGAATCCCGCCTGTCTGCCGTGAGTTCTGAAGTCTGCGGGCGGGCGTGCTCAGTGACTGCGAGGAAACAGACAGTTTTCAATTGTTTGTTTGACAAATATGACTAAGCGTTCAATAAGTTATCTTTCAAATTATCCTGTCAAAATCATCGTGACACGGGGGGACGATAACACAGTTCTCCGAGGGAAGGATGGATGTCTGCTCTGAACAGCTGCAGCCGGCCTCTGGGATGTGGTGATGGATGCGGCGACGGCTGGCGGAGGCAAGAAAGGGGTTCTGTCGTGGGGTGAATGTGCACCCCCGTCCACAGCTGGTCCTCGACGTGGGGACACAGAAGCGCGGCCCCGTGCTACCGTGCGGTCCGGGCCCAGGTGCCACAGCCTCACCACGTGGGCTGCCCGAGTCTGCAGCCAGGGTGGGAGCGGTCTCCCCGGACACTTTGCTAAGCGCGGGTCAAGACAGGAGGCCTGTGTCCTCGTCAGTTAGCTCGACTGCAGCGGTGGGACCTCAACCTGGAGCCAACGGATTAAGTTCAAATCTCCCCACATCTTACAGCCGTGCTCTCCCCCAACCCTGTGCTGAGTGTGAGAAGGGCCCGGAGATGATCATACTGAGTGCAGTGAGTCAGACAGAGAGGGACAAATACCACGACACCGCTTAAGTGTGGATCTAAACGTGCGACACAATGCCCTTGTTTACAACCAGAAACAGACCCACAGACACAGAAAACAAACTACGCTACCAAAGGGGAAAGGGGGTGGGGAGGGATAAATTAGGAGCTTGGGATTAACAGATACAAAGTGCCCTACGCACAGCAGGTAAGTAACAAGGCCCTCCTGTGCAGCGCAGGGAGCTACATTCAATAGCTTGTGCTAACCTGTAGCGGAAGAGAATCTGAAAAGGAATGGATACGTATGTATTTTGCATTCTATTATCTTTTTAATTATACATCAACTCACATGCCTGTTTAGGCACATAGTTCAAGCATTTGAAGAAAGTGTAAGAAAATGTTTTGAACAGAGTCCCCCATTATTATCTTTATTGAACCTCGTGTTTCGGGGTCGCTTCCTGGGCCAGTCACTGCCCCAAGCAGGTTTACAGGAATTCAGTTCCTCCTCCGTGTGCCTGTGTGTGGGGGTGCTGTTACTCTTCCCACTTTACAGACGAGGAAACTGAGGCCGGAAGTGGTTAAAGGATTGCCCGAGTGATACACTTGTGAGGGGTAAGCCCAGGGGGGCAGGGCTCCATGTCAGCCTCTGAGCGAGACGTTTTAGAAAGAGCCCTGAGCTCAGCCTGCAGAGCGACTAGAGGGGCCCAAGGAAGACGCCAGTCAGGGGAGGGGACGGCTCAGAGGAGTCAGGTTTCTGCCCGGGATGAGGGGCGGGCAGTGGGGTGGGGAGGGAGGAGGGGAGCGGGTTTGCAGGAAGATCGCGTGAATGAAAACTATTGCAGCCACGTCAGTGCACAAAGGGTGCTGTCCACCAAGTCACCTGCCGCTACCGCCGCCCCGACAGTGAGCAGGGGGACTCAGGATGCGGACAAGCAGGCAGCCAGGCCTCTGCCACCGTCTCCCATGGTGCCCCCTGAGGGGACTCGGGATGGGAAAGCACAGGACAGTGGCCCTGGAGCGCTCAGTGCAGATCAGAGGGGTGATTTCAATGAGCCCAGACCTCTGCACCTTCCCGCACATAGAAAAGCTGTCTGGTTTTCTTTAATTAACAGTGATCTTTCGATGTTCTGACTACCTGTCTTTGTTGCAAGAACTCCTACATATCCTGGCTCCTCCCCCGCTTCCCCGGAGCAGTCCCTCAGAGGGGTCTGAGAAGCTGTCTTCTGGGCTTAAGTCCTTAGAAAGTCCACTGACTAAAACATAACTCTCAACTTTCAGGTTGTGCATATTTTTCAGTCAACAGTCATGAACTTGGTTTTGGACGTGTAGAGTTTGAAACGCTGTTGAGACCTTCAATTCCTCTGTCCAGCGGCTGGCCGGGTGAGCCTTGGGAGAGATGGAGGGCTGGTTCCGGAGCCAGCAGGTGTGTTGGGCTCTGTCCTTTACTCACGGGTCTCAGCGACCAGCCCCAGGCAGAGACGCAGCTCAGCTGACCCCACAAGGACCGACTCCATCTCCACTCCTGGCCCCAGGCCGGTCCTGCGTGAGGTCCCCTCAGCTCCCGGCCCTCATCCGGGGCTCAAGAATGACACATACACTCTATATGCTTCTGCAGCTCCACGCTGGGCTGCCAGCCATGACCCACACCACTGTCAGAGTCGGATGGAGAGAAAGAAAGGAGAGAGACAGCTCAAGGCAGAGTCAAGTCTATTTTGGGAACCTGCAGAGGGCTGTCCAGTTGGGCTGGAGCCCGCTTTTCTGCATACAGGCTTGGTTATTTATCCCCACGGGTGGGAGCTGACTGGTGGGTTCTTAAGCAAATGAAGGGTACTGAGAGGTAGTTTCGGTCGCTGGGTGTACTGAAAGTGAAAGGGCGTGTCTGACAGACAGCGGGGCGGGGTGGACTTTCCCACCGCGTTCCCACTCACGTCTGGGCGGGCACAAGCTGTTGTGCAGATGAGGGATGCTGAAGGGTGAATGCAGGTTGGTGGGTTTTGCAGAAGGTGGAAGTTGTTACTTGTTGGCTCGGCTTGTCCCGAAATAGCAGCAGATCAGCTAAGCCAGCAGTGGATCCACGAAGCGGAGGTTGGTCAGAGGTTGGTCGTGTCTATCAGCCACCTCACCCCGTCCCAGCGATGTGAGCGACTTAACCTCGGTCTGTGTCCTTTCCTCTCTGGAGACCCCTCCATGCCCGGTCTGGCACTTGGTGGAGCTGAATCTGCCTTTCCGCTGCTTTGAGTAAGCTGGCTGTGGTGGGGACCCGGCCAGCTTGGGCCACCACGGATGACATTTTCCAGCTCGGGGTATTTTTAATGCAGATTCACAGGAGCCATCAGTAACATCTCTGGGGCTGACGCCTTCCATCAAAAGCACATCATAAAACAAATAACGTGACAGAAGCCACATCAAGAAATCACTTCACTCACCACAAAGTGCCATTGCTCCCGCGTGAACACACAGCTCCTGGCTGACAGACGGCTCCGTGGGAAACAGGCGGGAAGTAGGACCAGAGCAAGAAAGTTCTGGAAAGCCCAGGTGGAAGCTCAGCGTGGTTCAGGTCGGCCCTCCTGGCTCAGGTGCCTGCCTTCATCAGGACCAGACAGCGTTCCTGGAGGATGCGGGCGAGACCTGCTGGCCTGAACCCACCAGGTAAGATCTCACACTCGGCAAAGCCCCGCGGCCACTCGCTCCTTCCGAGAGGTGGAGGAGCAGACGTGGGCCCCTTCCTGGATCACCACCCACAGCGAGCCCACCTGTGCCCAGCATGAGCCCACCCTTCCTGGGTGGGGGGGTGGTGGCTCGAGGCAGGTGCGTGCGTCCTGCTGCAGACCCTCCCTCTCGGATTCCACTAGACAAAGGTGCCGGGGCTCGGCATCTCAGCAGCCCTGGCTCAGAGCAGACGTGCTCCCCGCTGCTGCAGTCAGAATCAGGTGTGAGGAGAAGCCCCTTCCCTACGCAGACCCCAGTCCATTTCCCTCGCTGCTTTACGTGAGAATAGCTGTTTCTACAGACCGCGGCGTGTTTGTCTCCCGGCCCCTGCCCCGCCGGCACCGACTGCCACCAGGTCCTCACACCCGCCTGTGCAGCTGGTGCGCCGCGGGCCCCACATATGTTTGGGGACCCTGAATCGCGTAAATCGTTTGATTAAATCTTTAATGAGCTGAGAATGTATTCCTCTCAGTTGCTAGGCTCTGACATTCTCAAGTGCTCTGGGACCACAGCAAAATGATCTCACTGTCACCCCATCCCGAAGGGAAGCCTGTGGGGGAAGGTTCTGCCGAATGTGCGGTTAACAAGCAGGAGTGAGGCGGGATGTTTCTCAGACCCTGGTCCTCCATCAGCCCAAAGGACCCAGAGTCACAATGTTGCCGAAACACGGCCTCTGTGTCCCACTTACCAAACTGAGACTTGAGGACAGGGTTTTGGATGAAGTAGAAAAGGCAGCTTTATTTCTTTGCCCAGCAAATGAGGTCGCAGGGGGCTGATGCCTCCGACTATGAGCCTGCTAGGGTGGGAAGGTGGGGGTTTCAGAGTAAAATTTCCAGTTCAAGGGGTGGGTCCAGTTTCCACAGAGGCCACATACAGGGGAACCAGCTGTTGCAAAGTTGTTCTTGTTTCTGCAGGTGCAGTGTCCCCTCCCTCTGCTGCGTGTGAAGGTCACCTTCGGCTTTGGGACCCTTAATATTCTTGTACGTGGAACAAAGGATGCATGGGAGGGGCCCCATGGAAAGAGCTCTAGGGAAAAACCTGTGCAGTTTAAAGTCAGATTGAGAAATGCTTTTAGCCTTTTAGGCAGCTGAGGCCCGGGACTTCCTGCTGCAGGCTGAGACCTGCAGCTCAAACAGCAGGATACAAGGAAACCACAAGGGGCTGTGAGCAGGGCACTGGGGTCAGGAGCAGGGCACTGAGCATGATCCCTGCACACAGCACCACGAGGGGGTTTGGTGGACCACCTAAGCCTCCCTCCTCTCCAGCCCAACCCTGGCCAGCAAGAGCATGAGAAAACCCTTTTAAGCAGTTACAAACCCCACTGCAGATACCAGATGGTCACCAATGAAGACAGTAGGGCCCTGCTCAGTTATGACACTGGGCGTTCTCATTCTGGAGTGAATTCAAACAAGCTGTATTCCGGAGCTTATCGCGTTAGTATCTGGGAAGCTGTCACTCAGCAGAGGTGGTAACGGGCAGGCAGGGCCTGGTGGGATGGTCATCTCATCTGGGGCTGTGACCCCCAGCTCCTGGACAGCGTCACCCACTCAATGGCGGGTGACATGGTGGGGGTGCTGGATTTCAGCTGCACACCGTGTGTGAGTGAGTGTGTGTGTGTGTGTGTTCACATTTTATATATTTGAGTGTGTCTGGTCAATACTAATTTATTTTTTCAAAACACAGCAATAGTTTTCCACACACAAAGAATGGTAGGTCGTGCTTCTCATTAATATGGAATATTTTCCGTATCATGCAGAATTGACACATCTCCCTTCAATGTGCCCTGTTCAAGTTTCCCCTTTTTCTTCAAGCGGACCAGTGAGCCCGCTTCCCCGGCTTCTCCATCTGCGTCCCCTGCAGCAGCACTTCTGTCCTGACCCCGTTCCTGGAAGCTGTCATCACAAGCCTTCCATCCACCCACTCCGCGGTCTGCCCGCGAGGACCTACTTTGACGTCTCGTGTGAGTATGTGTGTGAAATATTTTTATTTCCTGGCTCTCTTTTTCATATTTATCTTCATTTAATTCCCAAAATGTGTTAGGTTGTGTGTGTTCTCAGCTTATGTTTTTGCATTTGAATCACTTCGCCTGTTTCCTGCAGGGATAAGACATTTGGGGCCAAACTTCAATATTCCAAGTTTGGAAGTGAGAGTTTGGACTAAAAGCTGAGTTAGTCTGAGGTTTGTCAGCACCCTTGGTGGTTGGGTTCTGAATCCATAAAGAGCAATGTGTCCCATATACCACTTTCCTCCTCCATATTTTGGGCGCTTCTAACATATTGGGCAATTTTGACCGGTGCTGTTTGGGAAGGTAGATGCTTTTAAGGTGAGTGTGTGAGGAGTGCACATGTGCGTTTATCCTGGGCGGCATGTGTGATGATGGTGCTTGCAGCGGGAAAAGAAACGGTTCAGCAGTCACTGGCGGTTTACAACAAGACACCCCCCAGCCCCCTTGGAAGCCTCCACTTTCCTGAACCTACAACCAGAGCTCTTGTAAACACCCAAGGTTGCCTGTTAGTTGAGACTGGCCCAGAGAAAGTTCTTGCTCGAGAGAATTTTTCTCGTGGAGAGTTCGTAGCGACTGTCTGGGCAAAGGGCTGGACCACCAGGTGTCTCCGGGAGAGAGGCTCCTGTTCAGCCCACCTTCTTGTTAACCTGAGGATTCCTTGTATCTGGAGGATGGGGCAGCAGGAAGAGCCCGCCTGTCCTTCTGGGCCCTCCAGACCATCAGTGTCCCTCCACCTCCAGGTACCAGCTTTTCTTGTGGCGTCCTCAGTGGGTTCCCTGAGGGCAGCCGCTGCTGATGTGTCAGTCCTGCCCCCCCCCGCCCCCCTCTTGGTACGAGCAGGCCTGGAGGTGCTGGCTGAGTGACTGACAAAGGGTAGCATCCGTAGTTCAGGGGGCTGCTGGGAGACTCCATTCGAATAGGGCTGCATTGCCTGCAGGCGCGTCTGTGAGTCCAGAGGAGGAGATGGAACTGTGAAAATGACAAACGGGGATGCAGTGCCAGCCTGTCATGAAGCTGCCCTTCAGGACGCACAGAGCTGGTGGGGCAGCAGGTTCTCGGAGGACACAGAACCTCTCTCCTCCAACTCGGGGCAGGAGGGAGATGCAGAGGTTGGAGCCGGAAGGGCTGCAGGGGGTGGGGGCTGCCAGGATGACAGGGCCCCCTGGGGGTGTGGCTGGGGTCCTTGCGTAACAGGGAGTAGCTTCCTTGGGGTCCAAGCTGACACTTCCCACACACGCGGGGCTGTGGTTGCATTGTTCTATCTTGCATTCTTACACCTCCTTGGTTAGATTTATTCCTAAGTACTTTATTACTTTGGGTGCTATTTTAAAGGAGGTTGTTTCTTTACGTTCTTTTTCTGTTGATTCATCGTTAGTGTAAAGAAATGCAACTGACCTTTGAACATTAATCTTGTAACCTGCTACCTTGCTGAATTCTTCGATCAGCTCTGGTAGGTTTTGTGTGGACCTTTAAGGGTTTTCTATATATAGTAACATGTCATCAGCATATAGTGACACTTTTACCTCTTCTTTTCCAATTTGGATCCCTTTTATTTCTCTCTCTTGCCTGATTGCTGTGGCTAGGACTTCCAGGACTATGTTGAACAGGAGTGGTGAGAGTGGGCAGCCCTGTCTTGTCCCAGATTTTAGTGGGAAGCTTTTGAGTTTTTCACTGTTGAGTGCTATGCTGGCTGTAGGTTTGTCACATATAGCTTTTATTGTGTTGAGATATATTCCCTCTATACCCACTTTGGTGAGAGTTTCTATCATAAATGGGTGTTGAATTTTATCAAATGCTTTTTCTGCATCTGTTGAGATGATCATGTGGTTTTTGTCCTTTCTCTTGTTGATGTGATGTATTGCATTGATAGATTTGCATGTGTTGAACCATCCTTGTGTCCCTGGGGTGACCCCCACTTGGTCATGATGTATAATCTTTTCTATGTGCTGTTGGATTCTATTTGCTTATTACCATTTGTTTTTATTTTCACAATTTTAACTGTGTGGTATTCCTGGCGCCAACCAACCCTCCAGGTCTCCAGCACCAGCTGGTTGTCCTCCAGTTCGATCCGACTCTGGCGCCAGCTGCGCCGACCCCGTGGGTTAAGGGCTCAGGCTCACCTGGAGGCCCCGATTCAGACCCAGCGGCCAGCGGGCCCTCGGGCTGCCGCCGGCTTGTCCAGGGCCGGCCACGCGCTCACGCTCGGCAGTGTGTTAGTGTATCCCACAGAGCTCAAGAATACGCTTCGCTTGCATTTACTAGTTTATTATAAAGGCTTCAATTCAAGAACAGCCAAAGGGAAGAGGTGCCCAGGGCACGGTCTGGGGGCGGCACATGGACCCCCCGCGCCCCCTGCGAGTGCGCCACCCTCCCGGCACCCCGAGCATCCACAGACCCGGGGCACGTGGGATCTCACTGCTCTAGTGTTTCTCAGTCCGCAGCCCCCTCCCCACCCTGGAGGTTGGTGGGTGGGGCTCAGATTCTCACCCCTTTAATCACTTGATCTCCCTGGTGACCAGCACCACCCTGAAGTGACCTCTGGGGCCCACCTGAGCCGCCTCATTAGCATAAACCCAGGGGTGATCCACAGGGGCTCCTTGTGAATAACAGAAAATGGTTCTATCAAACAAGACACTCCGCGGGTTTTAGCAGCTCTGGGAATCAGGGACAAAGACCAAGTGTATTTTTTAATGCCCCACAGTAAAACATTTCTAAACCATTACCCTGAGTTATGTGCTGGTTGCAAAGTAAGTACCCGGCTTGGACTGAGGTTTATCTGTACAAAAGGGAAGATGTATGTGCACAGGTCCTCCCCATCCGCCTTCCAGGAATACACATTTCGGCTTCCGGATCAACAGCAGACCTGAGATCCCTTCCATTCCCCGGGACCCTGGTGCCAAATGGCCCCATTAGTCAACGAGTCCCGAAAAATCAATAGTGAAACGCTTGGTGAGACCTCTGGGCTCTTGCCAACCCTCTCCTCCCTTCCATGAATGAAGCATGGCCATGGGGGAACGTCGAACCGCAGATAAGTCACGTTCACAGGGCACAAACCATTTGCCCAAGTGATTTAAAAAAACAAAAGTTTCCCAACCACCTGCCCTCCGCTGGTCTCCCTGGATCGCTGTGCCCCATCGGCAAAATTGCTTTAAATAGCACCCTCGTGGGCCATCTCCGAGTCTGTTTATCTCTGGGTCCTTCAGCTTAGGTTCTAATTGGGCTGTAGCAGGGAGGGAGGACGGGGACCTGCCGTGGGGCAGGACGTGCCTGGGGCTTTGGTTCTCGTTTCCTGGGTGGAGAAGCGGGGGCTCCACTAGACGAAGCAGCTGGGCTGGGAATGAAGCCGGACCCGCTGCCTTCAAGACCCATGTTCTTTGTTACCTTGTTTCTCTTGGACAGACTGTAGGTGTGGCCTTGGGGTCCTGATGAGGGGCCTCATCTCCGTTCCCACAGTGAGGCAGGCGGGTGGCCGACGCCGGGCTGCCGGATGGTTCTCCCTGGAGCCCCGCCCTTCCCTCTCTGAGGGAACCTGGGCCCCCCGACACTGTCACTTGGGCCTGGGGGTCCTCTGAACGCCCCGCCAGCTCTGAGGTTTCAGGACTTGAACTCCTGAGGCTGTTGTGGGGAGCGGGGCCAGCCCCCAAGCCCCAAGCATCCCAGAGAACGCCCCGGCTTGAACCTCATCACCCACCTGACCCTTGACCATCCCCACCAAGACCTGGACCACCCCAGGTCCAGGGACACTGGCCGCCCGGCCCACTTGGTCTCAGCAGGTGAGCCGACAGCCCTCTAGGACAGTGATGCTGGGCATCGCAGGAGGAGCCCCAGGTGCCTGGAGGTCCCCTCTCCCCCAGACCTGCTGTTTCTCAGGTCAGCCCCACGTGTTGCCCCCCAGGCTCCGCAGAAAATCCCCCACCCCAGCCGCTGGACAGGGACTTGTCGTTAAGATGGATCAAAGTGATGCCGTGAGAATGCTTTGTCCAGAGGATCCCTCTATAAATTTAAAGAATTACTGTTCAGATGTTTCCAAAATAATGAAAGGACTCAAAGGGAACCTATGGTTCCTTTCTGTCAGAAGAGCTGGTTGAAAGTCAGGAAATTCAGCTACACTCGGCCCCAGGTCGAGGGGCAGGCGGAAACTTAGTCTGTTGTAGCATTTCGTCCGGTTCCTGCAAGGTTCTTCTCTGCACCAAGGGAAGGAATGTAACCAGACGGCTCGTGTTTGCAGAGGGTTTTACAGCCAGTGAGCAGCTGTGGTTGCCCGCGAGGTCACGGAGCCTGTGACCCTGGGAGGCAGGCTTAGGGGCTCTTCCGTCAGGGAGCACGCCCAAGGGCCCCCAGACGCCAGGCAGACCCAGGGGTTTTGCTGCGACCTCTGAGCTGTTCGCTCTCGTTGGTCTCAGGGGATTTGAGTCCCGCTGATGAGGTGTTAGATGCCCACATTAAAAGATGGAGACACAGGGGACAAATTCAGTGCGACAAGCAGGAGCAGCAGGGGGCTGGGTCGCGAGGATGACCTTGGGAGGGAGACGGGACTCTCAGCTGGCTGGGCGGGGCCTCCTGCGGGCCTCCCTCCTGCCCTCCCTCCTCCCGCCCGCCTCCTGGGTGTGCCGCCCCCAGCTCTGGGCACAGTGCCCAGTGACTTCCCTCCTCTCCTCCGCCCCCTCCCGGGCGGTCTTAGCCCTGCACACCCGGGTCGCTCTCCAGCCCGCCCCTCCTGACTGCGCTCACACCCTGGGCTTGGTGGGAGGGGGTCTAGCTCAAGCGGTACCTAGAGCAGGAGCTTAGTGGGCAGGAGGTCCGGGGTTCAATCCCCAGCACCTCCTCCCAGGTAAATAAACCCAGTTACTTCCCCCACCAAAATAAAGTGATTTAGTAACACTCCTCGGGCCTGTTTACAGGTGAGCTCTGCGTCTGCGCTGGGCGGGAGGCCCTTCAGTGGGAACGTGGCTAGCTCCCTCCGAGGGGACCTCTGCCCTCCCTTGCTTTTCTGACGTCACCAAACCCTAGAAAATCCATTTATTTAAAGCTGACAGGGGAGGGACAAATTTGGAATTTGGGGATTAACAGACACACACTACTATATATAAACTAGATAAACAAGGACCTACTGTAGAGCACAGGGAACTGTATTCGATATCTTGTAATAATGCATAATGGCAAAGAATCTGAAAATGAATACATATCTCTACATACGTATACGTATAACAGGATCACTTTGCTGTACACTTTGCTGTAAATCAACTATACGTCACTGAAAAAAATAAAATTAAAAAAACAGACCACAACAACAACGAAACAAAGTAAACCCAACAATTTCTGGAAATCAGGTGCATCTAACTGACATGCGTGAAGCCAGCAGAGCCCGGGCCGGGGAGCGACGTGGCCCCTGCCCTGCCCTCTGCGTGGGGCTGCTCGGACCACTCAGACCCCCGGTTACGCGGTGCTGCGATGCGGCCGCCGCCCGCCGCTCCTGCTCATGCAGGCACCTCGCCCGCGCGGTGCGCGTCCTTTCATGTAACTACCGCAGTGATAAAAGCTGCTGTTATCCTGGTACCTGTCCTCCAAGGTAAGGGGCCTCCCGAGGTCAGGGGGAGGGGGGCTCCAAGGTCACACAGCGCGGAGGGCCCTGCAGGACCGGGGCCAGCGCCGCCTGGCTCCGAAGCTCAGCGCTTCCTCCCAGTGTCACCAGATGCTGAGTTGTTATTAATTTGCTAATTAAGCCCTGCTATTCGGTGGGTTTTCACGTCGCATCAGCCTGCTAAACGGCAGAATCCAAACGGTTCAAGCCATCTGCTCCTCAAATCTGTCGTGTTCGCTTCCCTTCTACTCTGCATCCATTGCAGGGTGGGAGCAGGGGGGAGAACTCGGCCAGCAGCCCTCCCCTCGCAGACCCTCTCAGGGCCCCGACCTCACCCTCTGGGCCAGGCCTGGTTGGTTGTAGGGACAGAAATTGGCTGTACGCTCAGGAGGGGACGGATGGGATGGTTGGACAGATCCACCTCCAAGGTCAAGGGGCAGCTCCTGGGGCCGAGGGCTCAGCTCTCCCCGAGAGCCCCTCCCCTTTGGTAGTCTTCCTGGGTCAGCGTGCCCCTCCCTCCTACACTGACATCCTCTTGGAGGCTGGAGGCCAGGACCGTGAGCACGGGTCCTGGGTCCGGCCTCTAGAGCAGGTGCACAGGCATGTGGGAACTTGCCCTGTGAGCCCCCTTGCCCTGGGGTCACCGCAGCCCCTGCTTGGCCAGGGCCTCCAGCATCCCCTGACCCCGCTGGTCCCTCGGCCGTCTCGCTGCAGCTCATCTAGGGGTGGGGGCCACATCAGCTCCAGGCCACTGCTGCACATCTCTTGTTCTCTTGAAGGTTTCATTTCTGTATGCTGCTCCAGAAGGAGACCTGGATCCCTCGGTGTCGGGGGGCAGGCACACCCACCCACCGGCAACTCCTTCTCCCCAGGGGGCCTCTGAACCCTGGGGCACCCTGACATGTGCCTTCCATCCTGGTACCCTGGGGGACGTTCCTGAACACGGCTAATCTCAAACTCCAAGACTGTTCCAGCATCTCCCCCCAAGGTACCTCCCAGTCTTCACGCTCAAATTTGGGGGTTGTCCGAATCTAATCCCTGCTCAGGAGAGTCATTTGTTTTCAACTGGGGGGTAACATTTAGCAATGTCTGATGGCCACAACTGGGAAAGGTGCTCCTGGCATCAGTGGGAAGAGACCAGGGACCTGGCCAACATCCCACAGGGCCCAGGATGTGGTATTGAGATGGAGGTCAGGCCTCCCTGGTCCCCCACAGCACTGGCCAGTGGGCCCTGAGAGAGGTGAGCCCTTATGTGGGTTTTTGTGCATTTCTACTTTTTATCCCTATGAAAATACACAGTATTTTAAAACCTTAGGGGCAGCTGCAGACACTGTTTGCTTGTGGTCCCGGGACCCAAGTGCACTGAGTTCCGATGCTGGAGCCCACACCTTGGCGGGCAGAGCCCAGGGAACAGAGCTGCTGTCCCAACCCCCAAGTCAGGTGGCCCGGGCAGTAGGTGGCAGGTGGGGTCCCAGTCTCCCCCCGCCACACCCGCTGGAGGACTCGGGCTCAGGCGGACCCCATGTAGTGGCCTGGAGGAGGCCAGCCTGCCCTGCCAGACGCTGCCCTGGGGGCTCATGGGAAAGAGTGGCCACAAGGGTCTGAGCCCCTGGACATGACCACATTCCCGGTGCCCACAAGACCAGAGACCCGCAGGGGATGCTTGGGGTGACCCACGCATCCACACTGGGCGCTGGTCCTCACCCCTGGAGAAGAGCGTGTTACGTGGAGGTGCTTCCCCCCTAAATGTTCACATGAGTAACTCCTCGGGCCCTTGAGGGCCAAGCTCCTCCGTGCTGGAAATCTACCAGGCCTGCCAGGGACGTCGGTGTCGCGGTTGGTAGAAGACAGGCAGGCGGCCCCCTTCCCTCCTCTCCCACGAGGCTAATTTCTATTGGTCCCTCTCGGCTTTGCTGCCCACCCTGTTCCATGGTTACTTAGTGACTGACTGGCTGATGTGTGTCCGTCTACAACACTCCAAACTCACACGGGGGGGCAGCCTCGGGCAGAGAAGAAGCCTCAAGCCCCCTCCCCTAACAAGGTCTGTTTTAACTTGCTGCTGCGCCTCCTGCACGTGGCGCCCGAAGCCGGGAGGGTCATTTGCCTTCGAGGCCAAGACTGCCACCCCGCCCCACGCGCTGGTCCTCTTCCGCCTTCTCCCTCCGGAGCGGGGCCTTCCCTGGCCATTCCGGGCAGAGTGGCAGGGACACCTGGCCACCTCCGCCTCTGCCCTCTGTGCGCCCACGGCCAGGCCCGGCCTCTCCCGTCAGACAGAGCAGCCGCGGTTCCCTCCGTAGTGCACGCGATCCACCACCAGGCGCACGGTGAGGCCCTGCAGGGCACCGGGTCCACGCTGGGCACGGAGACTCGGAGACACAGAGACGCGGGCCCCTGCCTCCTGGAGGTCACGGTCTCGAAGGGAAGCCGGACACGCTGGCAGCTCGCGGTTCCCAGGTCAGGAAGCGTGGATCGTCCCCGTGCCCAGCTCCCACAGGCCCCACTTGTCTTTCAAGTCGCAAGGCGATCGTTAGCCCGTTAGTCACTGAAATCTGGGTCTGGAAGAGACAGCGCACCCCCACGGGCACAGCAGCGTGACTCACGGCAGCCGAGACACGGAAGCAACCCAAGCGCCACAGGCCGATGCGTGGAAGAGAAATGTGGTCACGCCTGCAAAGGAGCGTTACTCCGCCGTAAGATGAAGGAGACCCTGCCGCCCGTGACCACGGACGTGAACCCGGAGGACGTGATGCCGAGTGAAATGAGACGCATTCCGCGGGGTCTCACTTACGCGTGGAGCCCAGCGTAGTCACAGTCACGGAGGCAGAGAGCAGCACGGCGCTGGCCGGCGGGGAGGGCGACGGGGAGAGCCAAGGCCCGCTGTGCCTGCCGAGTGAGTCCCTGGGGTCCAGGGCTGCTGCAGAGCATGGGCCTGTGGTTAGTGGCGCTGCTCTGTTACCTTAAAACGCCAAGAGTGTAGGTCTGTGTTCAGTGTCCTTGTCACGCATAATAAGTAAATCGGCGGGAGGGAAGCTCGGGGGGTGACGACCGTGTTTCTGGTGTGATGGTGGTGACGGCTACACGGTGACGCTCACCTCCTGACTCCACTGCTTGTAGAGACTAAACGCGTGTTGCTTTGTCTGCCAGGCACACCTCAGCACGGTGTTTCAAGCAGTCAGTTGATTTCTGACCCAGAAGGAACTATGGTTTGTCAAGCTTTGTCAGGGTGGATGTGCAGCGGGGAAGGGACCGGCCCGGCCTGGGGTCCCCGCGGGGACTTCCCGGAGGCACGAGGCCCAGCCTTGGAGGGTCTTGGAGGACGAAGTTGGCTCAGCCTCTGCTTCCATTTCTGTTTGACCTGCCAGGACCCTTCCTCTAATTTCATCAGGGCTTCAGTGTTGAGGACCAGCTCGGGGGATGGGAACTATCCACTCCGTTTTCACGATGGTTTCTCCGCGAATCAGCCCCTCCCCCGAGGAGCCACCCTACATTCTGGCCAGGGTGAGGCCCCTCGCCCGGTGCCTCCACAGCCCCGTATTTCCTTTCCTTAAACGTTTCCCTTTTCAGGTCTGAGCTGCAACAGGGGTGGCGGCCAGGCGTGGGGCGCAGGTCTCTTCACCTCCTGGGCCCTCACACTCACCGTCCAGGTGGATGGACACTCAGGATCCCCCGTCCCTGTTTAACTGAGTCCATGCTTTTAACATCTTGAATTCTGTCAGTTGTAAGTCATTAAATTTTTTCCAGCAGAGCCTGCATTCTGAAGAGTGTCCTCTTTCCCCAAATTGAAACTGGATGTAGTGCATTTTTGTGTTGTTAATGTTAACAGGAAATTGTTTCCGAAAATCACGGCGCAGACAAGGAAACGTCGGCTCAACAGGAACGATGGCGTGAAGGCCAGCGTGATCGGGGGGCACGGGGCTCTGACGCTGCACCACCAGCCGCCCCGCTGGCCCCTGCACCTCCCCTGCCTCTCCCAGGCGCCTGCCTCTGCGCGTCCCTCTCACGCCAAGGGGACTCTCTCCAGGTCGGCCTGAGCCTGGGCATTTCGCTCTGCCCTCTCTCCCTGGTGAGCCCCCTCCCCACAGCCTCAGCCACCTTGTGTTCTCCAAGAGGATCCCCAATCACGTCCTTTCCCCAAACTTCCTGCTCGGGGGACTCCGAAGCAGCAAGTCGCCCCCGGCTGCCTCCCTGCCTCCCTGCCTGCCGCGCTCCTATTTAAATTAATGGGATTATCCTTCAAGACGCTGCCAAGGGCGGGGCATTTGGAAACCGTCTTCAATGCCCGTATTTACTCATGAACAACACCCAGAAGGTCCTTATTTTCGCAGAGTCTCCCCACCTCTCTATTGCCCCTGCTTAAATTATGGGCCTCCTGGTCTCTAACCGGAGCCACGTCATGTCCTCAACACCCTCCCTCCTCCCCACCGTGCTCCCACTGGGCTGAGCTCACTGCGCCTGGGGAAGCATCCCCAGGCCTTCCGTGCAGTACGCGGGGGAGGTCTCAGCTCCTTCCACGGGGGTCCTGGCCCTCCAGGACCCTGGCTGCCGATGTCCGGCCTTACCCGTCACTCTCCCGGAAATGCCCCGTGTCCTGATGGGGCCAGGCACTGTCCTCCCTCCTCTCCCAGGCTCCCACCAAAACCCACAACCAACAGAACCACACCTTCCCATTAACCCTTGTGTCTGTAACAGGGAAGAACAAACCTGACTCCACACTGGACCTGCTCCTTTGGCTCTGCCCTGGGCTCTGGGTCCCGGGCCCAGTCAGGCTGGTTCTGCTCCTTCTGTAAGAGAATTCTGCCTGGAGCCTGAGACCCACAGGAGGGCTGGTTCTCAGGGCTCTGACCTTTAAGGGTGTAGTGCTTTTCCACTCTTGTAGAGAGAAAACATTGCAGAACAGAGAATAACATGTGTCTTGTTGGAGGTTTACAGGGACACCGTGACCTGACCTAGGTGGGCAGCTGCAAGAACAAAGGATTCTGACACCAAGAAGTTTGCAACAACCAACCACACCCCCTCCTCCTTTTAGTATAAAAGGAGCCTGAATTCTGACTTGGGGAAGATGGATCTCCAGAGCACTTAACCCCCATCTTCTCGATCTGCTGACTTTCTGAATAAAGTCCTTATTCCTGCCCAACACCTCATCTCCCAATTTGCTGGCCTGTTGTGCGGTGAGCAGAGCGAGTCTGGGCTGGGCAACATGTCCTCAGAAGTCTCCACCATCGGCTCCCTTCTTGGGACACTCTCCGTGTCTCCTTTCTCCAGGACGTCCCATCCTCCTCCAGCAAAACCCACATCCACTTGCTCCACTGGGTGAGCAGTTGAGAGGCTGGAGAATCTGGGTCCATAAACAGACAATTTAAGATGTGATTTCGTCGGTGGAGGGGTTTCTGGGTACATGCTCTGGAGCCCCAGCCATTCTTGTGGGGCTTTGTGGCTACAGCCTTTGGCACACCCCCTCCTCCGACCCTCTCCCTTAACTCTGCACTTCTGTTTATAAAACTTGTGACTGCATCTCAGCATTTGGAATTAAAAAAAAAAACAACTGGGAAAAAAGCAGATATTTTATAACCCGGACAAGTTAAGGGTGTTTCTCTTTGTCAATAAAGCATTTATACATTGAAAAAAAGTCCTGCATGGAGACACTTGATCATGTAATTCAATACAAAGCCCTAGGAGGGAAACGCAGAATTTGTTTGCTTAAGGAAGCTCTCATTACCAAGTTCTAAAAAGCCATAGAATTTATCATTTAGAAACAGAGATTTAAGACTAGGTAAGCAACCCTAGCAAGGAGAAAAGGCACACACACACACATATTTTCTCTTTACCAATGAACTATATTAGAATCTAACTGAATATGTTCCACAAGTTGTAGGAGAAACAACTATTTGCCAATTTCCTGTTCTTTCTCACTCAAGTAGCTTTGGTGTTGGGGGAGTCAATGCGTCAGCCGGAGCAACTGTACCTCCTGCTTCCCGTTCCAGCAGGGGGATCTTGTGATACATCTGGTCAATGAGAGGTAAACAGCTGTCATGGGGAGCTCCAGGAAATCTCTTAGCCCCATCACTTTTCTCTTTTGTTCCTTTTGGAGTACAGGTGTGATGGCTGGAGCAGCAGTCGCCACCTTGGCATCCCTGCAACCCTGAACCAGTGCCAGCCACCACCCGTCTGTGAGCATCTCTTTAGGTGAGAAAAGTAACCCCTTTTGGTTCAGTCATTGCTTTCTGCTGTCCTTGTTGTTACTCGGAGCTGGACAAAAACACCTCACCAATTGTCTTCTGTCAGAAGAAAACACCACAGACTGGGGTGGGGGAAGCTTGATCAAGAGATGTCTGTTTCTAACAGTGCAGGAGGTCCAAGAGCAAGACGCCGGCAGATGCATTTCCTGGTGAGACGTCTCTTCGTGGGTGCACATGGCCACCTGCTCTGGTGACCTCACATGGGGACAGAGAGGGGAGAGAGAGAGCTCTCTGATATCTCTTCCTCTTCTCTTCAGGCACTAATCCTATCATGGGAGCCCCACCCTCATGACCTCGTCTGACCCTAACCACCCGCAAAGGCCCCAACTCCTAACACCATCACACTGGAGGTTAGGGCTTCAGCACATGAGTTTGGCAGGGGGGGGGTATCCAAACATTTGGTCCATGACACTGTGCCCGAGGGGGCGCCCCTCTGGTTTTGGCCGAGATGCTGACTGAGCTCTGTCCATGGTCAGATACTGTCGGACAGAGCTCTGTGCTAAGTACTGTTGAAGAAGTAAAAATACACTCAAATAGTATTTCAAGTTCTGCAGTAAGAAAAGAAACATTTACTTTTACCACCCTTTCTCCTCTTGCTCCGGTCCCCCAAACCCCAGCACGGCTGCAAAGTGATCACTTTGGGAAACAGGAGTAACAGGAGTTGCTCTACCTCAGAAGGTTGCTAACAAACCCGGGCAATATTTGAAAGGACAGCAGCGTTCCTAGAACTGTAGCCACTGCCCTTGCAGGAGAGGCTTTGTCTAGAAAGGTGATGGTGATGTGCCTGCAGCAGACAGCCCGGAGGGGTGGGCGAGGCAGGTTTCCCTGGGACCCTCAGCTTGGGAGGAAGGTTTGAATCGGGGAGGCAGGAGTGGAGGCCGGGAGGGCGACCTGCTCGGGCCCCCCCCCAGAGGGCGTTCATGGGGCGGGCGGCCACTTCTGAGCATCGCCCTTCCCACTCTGCTGATGCCGGCGGCCACCCGACGGCTGGGAAGATTCTGGAGACCGTGGCGGCTCTTCTTCCATCCAGCTGGGAGCACCCTCCTCGGGACCACGTGTGGCCGGCTGCTCGGAGCCCTTAGGTGGCTCCCGTGAACGCAGGCCACCAGTGCTTCCTTCCTCGGCTTCTAACAGGAGGTGGGGAGCCCGTGTTTAGTATCTCTCTGCACAGCTTGCCCAGGACGCTAACATCTGTCGTAAGGGAGAGCAGACTTCAGCAAAGCACCCCTTCCTGTTTAGAAATCAAGCAAAAATAGCGAACTGTCTGAAAAGGAATTGCGTCTCCCCGGCTGCATGTCCTGCTGGCGGGAGCCTCGGCGGGAAGGGCGAGCGCTGCGCGTCAAGGCGTCGGCAGGGCGGCGTTCCCTCCTGAGGCTCCAGGGGGCAACTGCTCCTTGCCTCCTGCACGTGCGCAGGTTGAGTCAGAACATTTTGGGGGCGGGGGGACCACGGCCAGCCGGTTCAGCCGACACCCAGCCACCACCATTCGGGTTGGAAGAGGCCCTCTTCTCCCCAGATCAGCGCGTGAGTGGGGCTCAGGCCCGGAGAGGGGAAGCCTGGAAACAGCTTCCCTCGCAGGTGATGCTGCTACTAACCAGACAAACCGCACTTTCAAGATATAAGACCTTCTCGTCAGGAGCCGGGACTTGGGGGCTGGCCTCGCTTTCTGCGCACATCGCTGTTGCTCTCACTTGGGAGGGACGGCTCCGCGGTCCCCGGGGACCAGTGGACAGCGTGCTGGAGCCTTCTGCCCGCTGTCATCACACAGCAGCATCTCACCAGGCAGCTGCAGGCGTGCCTTCCCCACTCAGGAGACCAGCGGAGCCTCCTGGGAGGGAAGAAGCCGTCTGTCTGTCAAGCTCGCCTCTTCTTGGCTGTGACCGCTGGTGCACCTCCAGACCCCAGTTCTCCCCTCTGTGAAGGAAACAGGATGGGCTGGCTGACCCGCACTGTCACTGGCTGTGATTTTCTGGTTCCTTGTCTGATGCTCTCCTGGGCGCCAGGACCAGGGACAGAGATCTAGGGGATGGGAGGTGCTGGCCGTCCGTGCCCGCGGTGGGGAGGACGTGCCCTCCAGAGTAGGGACGCCAGGGGCAGGCATGACTGGGCGTGTGTCCCATGGACGGTGAAGGTCGTTTCTCTAGCTGGGCCACGCAGGTGATGGATTGTGCCAGGCTGGGCGAGAGATATCAGTCTTTATCAAAGAGAGTGCACGCCAGCCAATTACGGCCAGAAATGGCCTGGAGGTAAAAGCTATTACTGAAGTTCTCTCCCCAGCAGAGCATGGCCAGGCGGGACCTTGGGAAGGGGTGCGGTGAGGCAGAGAAACACTTGTGGGGCGGCCTCGGGTGCGGGTGGATCACAGCCTCATGCTGTCTGCCTGTCTTCAGTCATTCATGGCTGGACCATGCTGGCTTCACGGTCAAGCCCCCACCAGTGGGCATCTGAGCCCTGTGGGGCCTGTTCCTCCTGTTTTGTTCACTGATGTGTCCCAGATCCAGAAACTTCTGTGGCACAGAGTAGTCACACGGCGGTCACCGTGGAAGGGAGAGAGGGAGCGAGGGAGGGAGGGAGGGCGGGCTTGGCGGTGAGGTCTGCGTGGAACTCTTCCCCCCGGTCACTTCTGGTCCCACTGGTCAGCCCCCTCCCTCTGGGCCGGGCTGTCCCCTCTGTTGCCACATCCCCACCCCCATCAGTAGCACCATCCTCACTCCGCGCCCGGTCCTCGGATGAGTCAGGAAGTCGCCCCGTGCCGTTTGCTGAGAGTGGCGCCCCACGGGCTCCCCCGCAGCGGCCGGCAGCCCCGGAGCAGCTCTGCCCCCTCCCCGAGACTGTGGGCGCCCTGCCCTCGCGGCGCGAGGACACGGCTCCTCGGGTACCACTTCCCCCTCCCGCCCCGCTGCGTCGTTACGTTAGCATATAAACTCGCCGTGGTCTCTCCTATATTAAAACAATCTTTCATTGTCCCTTTCTCCCCAGTGCCCGCCTTCGTCCCCCTTTCCTTTACAGTGAAGCTCTCTGAAAAAGCTGTCTCCATTCACCACACACGCAGGTGCCCCATCCTGTTCACTCCGCCACCGCCTGATTAAATCCGGCTTTTTGGGGAAGCACTCGCCTAATGACCACCCATGACTGTCAGGTCACTAAGGCCAGAGGCCACGCCACACACTCATCACGTGAGGTCTGCTAGCGGTGCCTGGCGCCTTTGGTGCCTCCTTCTCCTTGAAACACTTTCTGGCTGTGGCTCCCTGGGCTCCTGGCTGGCTGGCTTCTGTTCGCCTCCGCCGCTGGTGCGCCCCCTCCCCCAGCCTCCCGGGCTTCACATCTGGACCCCACTCTTCTCCATGCGGGCCCACTCCCTAGGGGTCCCGTGGCTTCAGAACCACCTACACAGTAGGGACTCTAGACGGCCCTGAGGTTCCCAGACGGGTCTGTCTGACGGCCCCGCTGACGTTGCCACCTCGTTGTCTGAAGGCAGGTCAGCCTTAACCCTGCACGGGCCGCTCAGCTTCCCCCCGTCCGCTCTGCCGGGAGCCGTGCCCACGCAGTCTGCTCCCCTCTCCCATTGCTCAGGCCCCAGCCTAGACCCATCACCTCCACCCCTCCTTGTCGTGTCTGCACCCAGGGCCCAGGGGTCTGGCGCCAGCTTCCGTGGGCTGCACACGTGGCGCCCAGAAGACAGCAGCATCACGAGCTAGACGTGCAGGGACAGGAGAACAGGAAGCTTCGAGACTTGCTGTCGTTTCACGTGTTGGCGGGTCTCAAACTTGTGAGCCCCTCCCCACCATGAGCAGGTAAGAGTTCTGCCTGCCTTACCTGCCCAGAGGAAATGACCCAAACTCCCACTCCATCTCCTGTAGCTCCCTGTGGCCCCCAGAGAGAGCTTGGGCAGTGGGGGACCCTACACGTTACCGGCCCCTCCCCAGAGTCCACCCTGGTGCCCAACCTCGCTCGACAAGGGGGACGGTCCTTGCAACATTCCACTGGCTAGCCTTGGACCCGGCCCCGTTCCCACTCCTACCCTACACCTGTCACAGGATTGCTTGTTCTGTTCCCCACCGAGACACAGGTGGGAGACACGGAGGCAGGTGCACTGGAGCGCTGGAGTGCCGCCTGGGCGCATACATGGTTTAATGGTGTCTTTCTTCCACCTTCCGAACAGAACAGAGGCTAATTAAATACCAGTGGTGTTGTGAACGTTCTGCGGCTCATTCTGATTTTAAGGATTTTTCAGGTCTTTTTAGACCTCTCCGAGTGGCACTAAAATGAATGAGTTGCGAAGAGAGCACCGTTCTGTGGGTGTCTGCACACAGCCAAAGACTCCTTGTTAGTGAGCTTTTAAATAGCTCGCTCAGAGCTGCCAGCAGCTGCCTGTCTGGGATGGGAGACCTCGGGAAGAATCGGAGGCCCCTGATGCTGCAGACTTCTGAAGAGACGAGGGCCGGGGGCAGGCGACACGGGCACCGGTTCCATCACATGTGTTTATGGACGTCCAGGAAGGGTGTGGGCTTGCAAGCAACAAGGACAGGAAAAAAGGCCATAAATAAGCCTCTTTTATGGCGGAAGGCTTGATTAATCAGGCTGTAACACAGATGGAAGATGGCTTGGCCCCCACTAATGCAAACATATGGACTTGCTCATTGCCAGACCGCATTTCCGGGAGAATATTTAATAGTTTAGAGGAAACATATTGCTTTAATATGACTTGCCTCAGGAAAACTGTTCTGTGGAGACACAAAGTGCTAATCTCTCTCTATAGCTCCCGTCTCACCACTGATGTGGCCTTGAGGAAGGATGTCTCCCAGGTGAGCTGTGGGGGCATCACTCAGAAGATGATCGTCACACAGATCTCCTACTGCGGGCCTCACACTTGCCCGACTCAGCGTGCTTCTTGATGGTGGCAGGATGAGGACCAGCATCGCCAGGGGGCTGAGACCAGGGGAGTGGGGCTCAGTGCTGAGGCCACACTGTCCTGGCCCTGGGAAAGGCGGTCCGGTGGGACTTGCCCCTGGTTGAGCAGTGGTTTTCAAATTGTGACGTGCAGAACCCCTCAGCGCCCCCTGGAGGCAGGGTGGAGGTGAGGTGGGAAGATGGCAGACGGGGGTCTCAGATGTACCATCCTCTTAAGATGTTAGACCAGAGATGCTCTCTGTCTGGTTCACTGTTGTCTTCCCAACACATACCATGATGTCTTCTGCCCGGCAGTGGCTATGTTCAAGAAAAATGGTCTTACCATTTAAACGTCCTATTTACTTTTTACAGCAATTTTTATGTTCACAGCAAAATTGAGGGGGATGCACAGAGATTTCCCATGTACCCCCTGCCCCTCCCCACGCACAGCCTCCCCCACGATCAACATCCCCCACCAGAGTGAGACATTTGTTACAATCAGTGGACATGCACTGACACACCAGAAACACCCAAAGCCCATCGTTTATACTGGGCTCCGTCTTGGTGATAATAACATGTATCCATCATTGTAAGACCATACAGAGCATTTCCACTGCCCTGAAAACCTTCTGTGCCCCATCTCCTTACCCTTTCCTCCCAACGCCTGGCAACCACTGACGTTGTACTGTCTCCATTGTTTTGCCTTTTCCAGAATGTCTTAGAGTTGGAATTATACAGCATGTAGCCTTTTCAGATTGACTTCTTTCACTTAAAGATATACATTTAAGTTTCCTTCTTATCTTCTCATGACTTGATAGTTCGTTTATCTTTAGCAATGAATAATATCCCATTGCGTGGATTGCCTACAGTTTATTTATCCATTCATCTATTGACGGACATCTTGGTTCCTTCCACATTTTGGCATTTATGAATGAAGCTGCTACAAACATTCATGTGCAGGTTTTTATGTGGTTGTAAGTTTTCAGCTTGTATCAACGAACCTGACGGCTGGATTGTGTGGTGAGAGTTGCCAAATTGTCTTCCGAGTGGCCGTACCATCTTGCCTTGCTACCAGCCATGAATGAGAGTTCCTGGTGCTCCACATTCTCACCAACATCTGATGTTGTCAGTGCTCTGGGTCCTGGCTGTTCTAATAGGTGTGCAGTGGTACCACGTTGTTGTTTTGACTTGCATTTCTGTGAGGGCATAGGATGTAGACATCTTTTCACATGCTTATTTGCCATCTTCTTTGGTAAAGTATCTGTTAAGATCTTTGCTCCTTTTTTAAAATCTGGTTGTTTTCTTATTACTGAGTTTTAAGAGTTCTTTGAATATCTTGGATACAGACTTTTGTCAGATGTGTCTTTCGCAAATGTTTGCTCTTGGTCTGTGGTCTGTCTTCTCATTACCTTAAAGTTGTCTTTTGCAGAGCAGAAGTTTCTAACTTTAATAAAGTGCAGCTTACCAATTATTTCCTTCCTGGATCATGCCTTTGGTGTGACCTCTGAAAACCCATTGCCACGCCCAAGGTCCTCTAGGTTTTCTCTGAGGTTATCTTCTAGGCATTTTATAGTTTTGCAATTTATACTGGGTCCATGATCCACTTTGAGTTACATTTTTGTGAAGTGTGTAATATCAGTACCTAGATTCATTTTTTTGCACATGGACATCCAGTTGTTCAAGCACCATTTGTTGAAGAGAATGTCTTTGCCCCATCAGGCTGCCTTTGCTCCTTTGTCAGAGATCAGGTGACTACAGTTATTTGGGTCTATTGCTGGCCTCTGTGTTCTGTTCCATTGACCTGTTTGTCTAGTCAAACCAACACCACACTGCCTTGATGACGGTAGCTTTCTAGTAATCCCTGAAGCCAGTTACTGCCAGGCCTCCAACTTTCTTCTTCTTTCAGTATTGTGTTGGCTTTCTGGGTCTTTACCTCTCCACATATTTTAAAATTGGTTTGTTTATATCTATGAAATAACTTGGTAGGTTTTTGATTGTGTTGAACCTGTAGATCAAGCTGGGCAGAACTGACATCTTGACAATATTGAGTCTTCCTATCCATGAACATAGGATATTTCTCCATTTATTTAGAGCTCACTGATTTTTTAAATCAGAGTTTTATAGTTTTCCTTTTGTAAATCTTGTACATATTTGATCATATTTATATCTATGTATTTTGTTTTCTTGGGTGTTAATGTATGTAATATTTTGTCTTTAATGTCAAATACCACCTGTTCATTGATGGTATATAGGAAAGCAATTGACTTTTGTATTTTAACCTTGTATCCTGAAACCTTCTTGTAATTACTCACTAGTTTCAGGAATTTTTAAATCAATTATTTTGGATTTTCTACATAAATAGCTATGTAATCTGTGAACAAAGATAGTTTTATGCAGTCCTTTCCAATCTATACACATTTTTCCTCTTTACTTGCCTTCTTGCATTACCAAGGACTTCTAGGATACTGTTGAAAAGCAGTGGTGAGAGCGGACATCCTTGCTTTGTACCTAAGCTTAGTGGGGAAAATTGAGTTTCTCATCATTAAATGTGCTGTTAGCTGTAAGGTCTTTGTAGATAGTCTTTATCGAGTTGAGAAAGTTCCTCTTTACTCCCAGTTTACTGAGAGCTTTTGTCATGAATGGGTGCTAGAGTTTGTCAAATGCTTTTTCTGCTTCTATTAATATGATCATGTGATTTTTTTTTTTTTGTCTGTTGGTGTGATTGATTGTATCAACTGATTTTTGAATGTTGAAACAGCCTTGCATATCCAAGACAAATCACACTTGGTCATAGCATATAATTTTTTTCATGCTTTTCTGGATTTGATTTGCCAATATTTGTTGAGGGTATTTGCATCTATGTTTATGAAAGACACTGGTCTGCAGCTTTCTTTTTTTTGTAATGTCTTTGTCTGGTTTTGGTATTGGTTTAATGCTGATCTCTTAATTTTTTAAGAAACCACTTGTTTACAGCAATCATGCTGACCCCAGATGTATTCCTCCTGGAGACGGATCAGGAGGCAGTTTGCTATTAATGAGGGTCCCTGGGTTTGTGCTCTGTCACCAAGTAGGGATGCTCCTGAGAGCAGCTGGAGGCCACTGGCCCATCCCTTGGAGGCTCTGGCTGAGGAGGTTTAGGTGGGGAATGTGGTGGAATCTCCTGGATATTCACATGGGTACCTTGGGGAGGATCCACCGCTCCAAAGGGATCCTTCCAGGACTCCTCCAAACAGCCAATGGCCCCTCACAGGAGAGTTGAGGCCACGTGCTCTCAACTCTGGGGTCAGCAGTAAAACATCCGAGCCATCAAGGTAACATCTGTGAATAAGCACATGGCCCCTTTGGTGGAAAGTGTTGTGTGTTGATCCGACACGTAGCTCCCCTGGAAAGATGAACTGGTTTCCTGCAAAGTGCGAGGAAGTCTGTGCTCTCTCTAAAACCCACGGGAAAGGGTCCTTCTTTGCTTCTTCCCAGCTTCTGGTGGTGCCAGAGATCCACGGTGTTCCTTGGTTTGCTGCTGCACAACTCCAACCTCTGCCTCCACTGTCATGTTCCATTCTCCCTGCAAGTCCCTGTGTCTCCAAGTCTGTCTCCCTGCATGTCCCTGTGTCTCCCTGTCTGTCTCCCTGTGTGTCTCTGTGTCTCCCCTTGTGCCTCTGTCTGGCTTTTCTCTCATAAAGACACATCCTATTGGCTTAGGGGCCCACCCTACTGCAATGTGGACTTAACTAATTACATCTGCAATGACCTTACTTCCAAATAATTTCACATTCTGCCATTCTAGCGATTAGGATTTCAACATATCTTTTCTGGAGAGACATGATTCAACCCGTAATAGAATGGATGAATGTTTTCTTTAGGTTTTATAACAGGCATTTTCCTTAGTATAAAGATAAAGTGTGTTCTCAAGTTTTTCAAAGATGAAGAAAACATAAGTGTCCGTAACGTCTCCCTGATAACCGTGAATAATAGTTTTGAAAGATACTGGGATCATCCTTTATATATGCCTCTGATCCCTTTTATTTTTTTCGTATGGTGAGAATTTTCTATGTCATCAAATATTATTATTTGAAGTCAGAAAGAGAAAGAAAAATACCATATGATATTGCTTATGTGTGGAATCTGAAAAAAAGGACACGAACTTATCTACAAAAGAGAAACAGACTCACAGGCATAGAGGACAAACTTATGGTTACTGGGGGTGGGGAAGGGGATGGGAAGGGATAAACTGGGAATTTGAAATTGCACCTCTTGGGGAATGATGGAATGTTAGCTCTCTTGACTGTGGCGGTGGTTTCGTGGGTGTACACATCCATCAGAATTCATCAGGTTGTACATCTGAAATATGGGTAGTTTACAGTACAGGGATCATACCACAATAAAGGTGTTAAAAATTATTTGAAAACAACCTTTTTCAGAGGGGAGGTGTGTGCCACAGTTTACCGTTTCCGGGCTGCTGGGCACGTGTGGACTGCGTTTTCAGACTGGGAAGAGGGGCAGACCCCAGACCTCACAGCCTCTGCTTTGCCACCAGGGAGGAAAGGTACTTCATCTCATCCCAGGGAAGGACACCCATTGGCTTCCCTTGGCCAATCAGCTGTCTCCGGGGTGGGGTTCTGTGCTTGGCCATGCCCACCGGAGCCGAAGACATGGGGAAGCAGCATCCTTTCCTGGAAGAGGAGGGCTGGTGCTTCCCGGCAGAGGGGACCTCGCGGGACAGGCACAGAGCAGATGCCTGCTGCAGGTGACACTCTGAGCTCACTGCCGAAAAGGAGCAGTGGTTTCCTAGGCAGACGGGGTGTTCCAGGGAGAGAGAGCAGCCTTGTGAGCAGGGAACGCACAGTCATCCGGATCAGAAACTCTGAGAGGCAGAGCCTGAGAGTCAGGACAGGTGCCCAAGAGGCTGGCGGGCCGTGTGGAGGGGTGTGAGTCTTCTCATGCAAGCAGTGCAGTGTGACAACGCCCCTGCCACCCTGGTTAAGGGGTATCCCATCTCTCTGACCTTCCTGCAAACACCTGTGTCCCCACTTTGCTCGGGGGCATCGTGCCTCGCTCCGGATGCACACTCAGCCTCTCTCCCCAGATGCTTTGTCCTTCACAATGTTCTCCCTCAGATATGTGACTAACGACTGTCCAGTCAGGACCCTGGTGCCCAGGGAGGTGTCCTTATAACTCCGACTTAGCAAAGCTGGTTTCTGGCAACGTGTGACAAGACAAACCCACAGCTCAAGAAACATCCTATTTTTAAAGCAAAGGTGGTTATCCTTGGACTTTGAACCCTCCCCCGTCTTTTGGGATAAATCCTTACTGGGGTCAAGAGAGAAGGCCGTGGGTCTTCACTGCTGCTTACACATACCCTCCGCTCCTTCAGATCTCCGGGTTCCAGTTGGTGCAGGGCCTAATTAAATCCATGGCTGAAGACGCATCCCAGCATGACATAATGCAGAAGCTGGAAGCAGCTTCAGTGGGCGTGGAGGACCCACAAATCGAGCTTCGTTGCTGCTTTGCGGCTAGAAAGGCTGGCAGGTGAGGAGGGGCCTCTGCTCAGCGAGGCTCCCACCTGCAGGGTGCGTGTGACTTGCGGTGTCTCGCGGCGGAGGTGGGAGATCCACCAGTAGCTGTAAGAGCTGTGGGGTCGGGATCCAGATCCGGCGTCAGCCACAGAAAACCGGGGCAACTGATGCCTGTGGGATTGTGACTGAGTCTGCCTCCGTCAGGGTGCGATCTCCCTGAGAGTGAGGACCGCTTCCCACTCGCGCCTGGAGCACGGGGGCCAACAAAAGGATTTAAGTCAATAAGGAGCGAGGAAACAGATCTAGGGGCGGACGTGCCCAGGCTGAGCAGGAGGGGCGGGAGGAGGCAAGCCTGGAGCCCCAGGTGTGGGCTTCCCCACACCAGCCAACTGTCCATCACCAACCGGGTGTCCTACAACTCAGCCCATCCGCACACTGACGCCTGCGGTCAGCGCAGGCCCACGTGGTAAGGGCTGCATCCCCCGAGGCGGCTTCCAGCTGTAAGTCTCAGGGGCCACCCGTGCTCCTGAGCAACCGCTGAACATCCCGGGTTCCCACAGACCCCTCCCCTTAGGTCCGATAATCGGCTTGAAAACTCAGAAAAACACTTTACTTGTGTTTACCACTTGATGATAAAAGATACAATTCAGACAGAGACAAATGAAGAGGTGCCACCCCGCAAGGGGTGGGGGCGGGGCTCCGAGCGTCTGGGCCCCGCCCTGCGCGCCCAGGCCCCTCCCCCGCGTCCGGGCCCCTCCCCGCGTGTCCAGGCCCCTCCCCCCGCGTCCAGGCCCCTCCCCCCGCGTCCAGGCCCCTCCCTGCGGCTGCCGGCCCAGAGCACCTCAGATCGCACTGCTCAGGTGCCTTTATGGGACTCAGTCTCCAGCCCGCGAGCCTCCCTGGAGGTGGAGGGGGTGGGACTGAAATTCCCACTCTATTTCTGGGTGGTCTTCCTGGTCACCAGCCCCCAACCTCAGGCTGTTTAGGGTCCCCCTTTGTCATCTCGTTAGCATAAACTCAGGTGTGATCAAAAGGGGCTCCTTAAGAAGAACGGAAAGTTACCTCTGGGGGAATTCCAAGGGTTTTCAGAGCCCTGTGCCCGTAACTGGGAACAGAGACTACACAGTTTTTCTTTCTTTCCGACACCACACCAGAGAGCCCCCCACTGGGCGGAGGAAGAGGAGGTTTTTAAGGCGGTCAAAGGGCATAACCATAAAAATGAGAGGAAACCCGAGAGGAGAGGTCCCAGGGAATCCAGGGAGGAAAGTTTCGCGGTGGAGGGAGGGTCCCCTCGGCCACCCCGGGCTGGTCATTTTGGGGCTGTGGTCTCTCCGGCCCGAGGCCAGGCCTTTTGGCTCCTGGCTAATCTTTCTTTCCGTCACACCCTGGATATGATAATAAATGCATTTTTGGCACAGATAGGTCTTTCCTTCCAGAGTTCCCTTTGGCATCCTCTGGTCTCATTCTTTTCCCAGCTTCCCCTCCAGCACCCATCTGCAGACGAGGGGCTGGCTGAGGCCCTGAGCTCCAGGTCCTCTTTGCCCCGCTCTTTGTCCACTCTGCACCCCTCCCTGCCCCGCGCTGGTTGCTCTGAGACTGGACCATCCAGGGACGGGCCCAGCCAGGGAGGATGCCAACCAGGCTGCCTGAGTGACAGAGGGAAAGCCAGCCGGAGCCCCTGGACTTCCGTCTCAGGGAGATGCTGCTGACCACAACCTGGGCCCCCCCCCCCCCATGGCCCGGCCGCCCCCTGGCAGGCTCCCAGGGAAGCTGAGGCGCCCTGCCTGCACAGACGGGGCTGGGCATGCTGATTCGACCTAACAAGCTGCAGTGATCGCCCGAAACACGTCTCTTCTTTCTCACATAAACACAATCTGCTTCCCCAGAAACACTGCCATAAACAGACACCAGGCGTCCCGAACCAAGACCGCACGCTTGGAGCACACCCCCTCCCGCACTCCTTCCCGGGGATTCTTGGGAGCCCAGCTCCGAGAAGGGTCTTCTGGGCGACCTTGCCTGGCCCTGCCCCCCGTGCCGTGACATCTGCCCCTCTAGCGGTGGTGGCCCCTCAGAACTGTCTCCCTGCAGAACCCAGACTGTCAGGTCAAAGGCCCAGGTACCCAGCCCAGCACCTGACACAGGTACTGTTCACCAAGCACCTTCCATGTGTCCTCGACAAAGAGGATATAGAAGCTCAGAGAGGCCAAGTCACTGCCTGGAGATCACACAGCTAGAGGGCAGTGGAGAGAAGGTCAAGCTAAGAGTTTCTGATTTCTAAGCCCATTCCTATTCTCAGCATGAGTCAAAAGGGTCTTCCATCCACAGTCTTACTGAAGATGCTTCCTGATCTTTCCAGGGAGAGCAGAGTGTGTGCACAGTTCTTTGCTTTCTAGCTGTGCTGTGTTTCCATTTTCCTCATTAAGTCTTAGCCTATTAATAACCACCCATTTGTCTTAATTCAATAAAAAGATGATTGATCGTATTTGCAACGGTTTCATCGAACTCGTGAAGGTGATGGATGGGTCCCACAGTGAGGAAGCCTCGGGAAAAGCCACGTGCTTACACTTGCGTGGAAAGGGCTGGTTTCCTCGCTGTCTCACCACACACTCTGAAACAGAAATTTAAAAAAAATGTATACACTTTATATCCTCAAGGATAAGACGCAAAGCAGAGTCCCCTTGAAGTTTACCTCCCTTATATTTGACCCTGGGAATCTGTGGAGGGAGCTTCAGTGATTTTTTTTTTTTTTCCATTCAGTCATTAGCTGCAAACCCACTTACTTGTGTGTTTATAGGCAGAGCGGGGTGGACTTCTCTGTCCTGGGGATGAGGTAGCAAGGCCACTCAGGTAGTGATGCGTGAAGCCCAGAGCCACGCTGAGTCCAACTCAGGGCCTCTCCTGTCCGCCTGAAGAGCTGGTCACAGGGGCCTGTTTTAGCAGTGGCCATGTCCTGATGTCACAGGCACCTGCTGAGGGATGGCTCTGAAGCACGTCTGTCACCAGCACTCCCAGGCTCACAGCCTCCCGAGCACCACTGACAAGGGCCAGCTCCCCAGACAGGACCCTCCATGCCCAGCCCACCTTCCTGATCTGACCGCACACCAGTCCACACAGCCCAGTGTGGCTTTTAGTCTTGTATTTAAGGCTCTGTGGGGCCTGACCATCTCAGAACCTTCCAGACCCTTACCTGAGACTCTGCCCATGAGTCCTGGCTGTCCCTTCCTAGGCACATGGTAACTCATTCCTTCCCCCTTAAATGCAGAGATTCTGTGCACTGGTCTCTAGACTTAGGGGTCCAGTGACAAATCCCCTCTCCCCAGCCTTGGCCAGCAGCCCGTCTGGCTGCCTGTCCCCCTTCCCACCCTGTCCTCCCTTCAGCTGCCCCAGGTCTGCCCAGGGGGTCATGCTGGCCCAGTGGCTGCGGCCACACGTTCACCAAGCCAGACACAGAAGGGGTGAGGACAACAGAGCAGAACCAGCTGCAAAGCAAACAGGCCCTTTCCTTCTGGCTTCTGGTCTCGGCGCCGGTCCTCGTGCCGGGAGAGGACGGCACACGTGAACCTCCCTGGAAACATCCTCCCAGCGCTGAATTATTTTGTCCTTCATTTCAGCCAATATCTCAAAACCCCAGGAAAGAGTTCTAATCAATAGGCTGTGAGGATGATGAAAACCTATTACTGGGAAAGAAACACATTATTAGACAGATCAAAGGATAATGAGGCTCCAAGGAAGGGGGTTGCGGGCGGCTCCCGAGCTCTGCGGCCCAAGCCGCGTTCTGGTTTTCATGGTTTTCTCCCTTAGAGTGGATCACATGTCTAAATGGTCTCTTTGTGTAGCGTCTCTTCCATTAATGTTTCCAAAGACAAAATCAAGAATTGTCATTAGTGCTTTTCTGGGGGTACGAGTTCCTAGAACCCAGGAGAGCCGCTGGTTGCTTGGTCTTGTCCGGAGATGCTGCGGATGGCTTCCTGCCCTCCAGAGCTCGGGGCAGAGGACGCGGGCATGGCCGAGGGTCCCGGCTGCTGTGAGCAGCCCCCCATTCCAGCATTGACCCCGAGGGGCGCAAGGCCTGGGCCGGGCGGCTCCAGCTCAAGGCCTCGAGGCAGGACGGTGGGATGAGCACGGCCCCGTCCCGCTTGCTCCCAAACGACCTGCCCAGCGTTCACGCGCGATCCCGGCACTCTGGGCCGCACGACAGATGTGCTTCTGGTAGAAGCTCCCGGACTCTAGACTCTCCCCTGGGCACCTCTGGGTTGGTTTCCTCAAGGAGGCTCTCCCAAATTCCAGGGGGAGGACAGGACATTGGTGAAGGGGGGGCAGGAGGATTAGGCAAGTGAGCCTGGTGACTGAAGAGAGCGCTCCCTAAAACGTCAGACAGGAAACGGAGTCCGGCGGACAGCCATGCACCCCCCGCCTGGGCGCGGCTGGGACCCATGCTCGGTGGTGGCCCTACTGGCCAATGAAGATGCAGGACGCCCAGTTACATCTGAATTTCAGATGAACTGCAAACATTTTTTTAACTATGTGTATGTCCCAAACATTGCAAAAGACATTAAAACATTACTCGTTTCTCTGAAATTCAGATTTAACTGGGTGTCCTGTGTTTTATCCGGCAACCCCATGCAGGGTCCCTGGTACCAACTCTGAACCCTTTTTCTTGCACATTCTCAGAAATGAAAAGCTGAGTGAGGCAGCCGTTTCATCACCAACTCACTCACTCACAGATGACTCATCTGCTCATTGAAGTTCTGTTATCTGACAGGCACGGGGACAGATGTTGGAGCTACCAGCGTGAATAAGACAGGGTCCCCCTGGCGAGTGGAGGATTGAGGGAACAACAGTCATTAGAGCACTTACACTCCAGAGTCCAGGCTGCGTTAGAGTCACCCGAGGGCTTGTGTGGTTGGCAGAGCAACGACCCTCCAGAGGTGTCTGCACCCTGATCCCAGAGCCCGTGACTAGGTGACCTCACCTGGCAAAGGGGACTTTGTGGCCGTGATTAAGTTAAGGGCCTTGAGAGGGGGAGATGGTCCAGGTGGGTGGGAGCTGAGATGTGGGTGTGGTGATGGAAGGATGCTCAGAGAGGCACGTCGCTGGCTTTGAGGAGGGAGGAAGGGCCAGGACTCCCGGCATGCAGGCACCTTCTAGAATCCGGAGGGTGCGAGGAACCGGCTCTCTCAGGGAGCCTGGGAAAGGAAGGCAGCGTTGCTCTCTCCTGATCTTAGCTGGGTGGGACTCGGGTCGGACTTCTGTCCACAAAGCTGTAACGTAATCAGTATGTGTTGTTTTTTATGTCACTAAGTGTGTCGCGTTCTGTGCCAGCGGCGACAGAAAACACATGCAGCTTCTTAAAACCCAGGCGGCCAGGCCCACCGCTGGGCTTCCCATCCCGCAGAGGGGAGGGGCCTGGGGGTCTGCGTTTCTAACGTGCTCCCGGACGATGCTGCTGTCCTGGCCCGGGAACCCCGCTTTGAGAAGTGCTGCCCCAGAGGAAAGGAAGGAAGCTAGAGAGGGGAGTCACGCCCCGGTTTCGGGGAAGGAGGGGGTTTGAAGTCATCTCTTTGGCAGACAGCTGCCCCCTCTAAGGCTGGGCTGGGATGTCAGGGTCCACACATGCACAATGTGGACCAGTGATGCTGGAGGGCCCCGGCCAGGACTCGTGGGCCCTCCATCTCTGGGGTCCCCCAGCCTCATCAACGGGACCAGATGCTAAATCAGGAGCAGAAACGACTTAGTCGACCCTGAGGACGGTCAGCTCCAGGGCCAGGGCAGATCTGGCGTCTCTGTATCCGGGGGCTTTGCTGAGGCCACAAGCATGAACGAATGAAGCTCTCAGTATCTCAGCAGAGAGAAAACAGGGAATCTGGTTCTAAGGACCCGGCAGACACCAGGCAGAAAGCACACCGTAGGCAGAGGCGTGGCTCCCTGGCCCCTGGCATTTCATCTGTAACGTGAGGTGTGGCTCAGCCTTGTACCCCAGACCTGCCAGGGTGTGAGGACGGTCAGTGTGGGAAGGGGGCTGCAGGCGTCTGTAAATAATGAAGCCCCCCAGAGGGGAGTGAGCTGCCCACGGCCTCACAGAGACAGGTGGCAGGGCTGGGGGCTCAGGCCGGGCCGCTGGACCCCCAGGCCTACCTTCCGGCCATGCTGGCAGCCTCGAGACAGTGACAGAGGGGACGAGTTTGGCTGCAGACTCACACACTTCATTCCTGTCTCCTGCTGGCCTCATTCCCTCCCAGCTCCGTGCTGCTGGCAGTGGATTTATATATAACAGGGTGTCCGCCCCCTCCCAGTCCATTCCAGCCGCAGCCTCTTTGAAGGCAAAATAGATTCCAGAATGATCGCTCACTAAGAGACATTCATCAGTGAGATGTCCTCCATAAAACTGAAATATCATAAAATCGTACACACGTGGGCCGGGGGCTGGACAGGAGCCATATTTCAGCGGGAACACGGCCCGTGTAGAATATAAGCGCCTGTTTTTGATAAATTAGACCCCAGTTTACACTGTTGCTAGCTTGTTGGAGAGAGTGAGATGGCCATTCAATCAACATTCTGGCTCCCGGGGCGGCGGGGACAGCAGCTCATCCCCAATCAGTCATCGGCATGGCCTCGGGCGGCGCTCTCCGAAGGGCCTGGGCCCGCTCTGGGTACCCGGGAGAGCCCTGCTCGGAGCAGGGAGTCAAGGAGACGGATGAAGCCCAGGAAGTCTGCAGTCATGAGCTGAGAGCAGGCACGCGTGCGCGATCCCATCACTCTTCTGCCCCTCGGCTGCTCTGCCCGCATCCTGGGGCCTCTGCTGGCAGGGAAGTGATGCTGGCTTCTGTCCAGGCATCCCGGACGTGTCTGTCGGCTGATAGATGGTTACAGCCACCTGGGCCCTGAGCGCTGCTGGGCAGTGAGGGGGACAGGGATGGTCAGAGGGGGCGGTAAGGAGAGTGCCCCAGCACGCCCCCAGCGACAGCCTGTGTCCCCGATGGGGCGCGCACTAGGTCTGAAACACAGAATGTCCACCTCTCTGCTCCGCAGGCGAGGAGGTGCCTCGGAGGGGTGGGCTGCAGTCACACCTGTGTCAGGCAACTTTGCGGTTCAGACCAGGTCTTCCTTCCTGAAACTGGTGGCCAAACTCTTCAAAGCAGCAGACAGTCACTCCAACCTTGGCTGAGCCACCGTTTAGCGATGGTGCCGTCGCGTGGCCCCAGACCTAGGTGCAGCCGCTGTGGGAGTCATGGCGATGCTATGAAACTGGCCGTGGGGCGGCCGGGGAGCGCTTCGCGGACGCAGCTCCTGCCCCTCAGCCCTTGCAGAGAGGCGAGCCCACTGAGCCACGGCAGAGGCCCGGAGCGGGTGGGGAACTTGCTGGGGTGGTCACAGGCAGGTGGCAGGTCTGTCTGGGGACCTGGCTGGCTAATAGAACTTTCTGTGTCTCTCTGCGCTACGGCTGCCACCGCTGGGGCAAGAGGGCCCGTGGACCCTGGGGGTGAGGGCCAGCCGCTCTCCCCGTGACCTGGTCTCCATGTGCCAGTGGGGCGGGGGCTGTGAGCGCCCAGCTCCCAGGATGCAGACCCCGCCCCTGCGCCGGGCACACGGCCAGCGCTCCACGGGCGCCTGTCACCTCCGCTCCCTGCAGGCTTTATGGGCGTCACCTCAGTGTTGCCTGACACACGAACGCATGACGGTCCTGAGAAGTAATGACTTGTTACCGTGAGAAACAGACCTCGGAGGCACGAGGATTTCTCGCCCATGGATGCCCCGGCGCCGCACCTGCTCCGGCCAGGACATCAAAATAGGCCAAGCGGGACTGGGCAGGGAGCTGACGAAGCTGAATTGTTTTAACTGAAGTCTTGTCAGTTTACAAAGCTGTGACACTTTCTGGTGCACGGCGTCATGTTTTGATCACACACACACACACATACATATGCTGGTTTTCATATTCCTTTTCATTACAGGGTATTACAAGGTATTGAATGCGGTCCCTGTGCTGTGTCCATTCACCCTCAACGCAACGAGGAATGCAGTGCTCCCGCGGCCCCCGGCCGGTCCCAGGTCCCCTTTTGCCGGCCTCTCCTCCTCCAGCCCCTCCTGGGGGTGAGCCCGCCTGGCCCTCTGCCCTTGTCCCCCCACACTCACCTGTCACTCTGCCTCCCTCACAGGGACCCTCAGGCCGAGGGCCAGCCCTGACCACGGCCTGGAAGGGCACCCCCACGCCCTGTGACGGGTCCGCGTCAGTCTGCCTGGGCCGTCGTCTCCAAAACACAGACCAGGCGGCCTAGACAACGGACGTTCGTTTCTCTCAGGTCTGGAGGCTGGGAGTCCAAGGTCAAGGCGCTCTGATTCTGTTCCCGGTGAGGCTCTCCCCAGCTCCAGGCAGCCTCCTCACCAGCTGTGTCCTCACACGGTGGAAAGAGAAGGCTCTACTCTCTTCTTCTTGTAGGGGCACTAATTCCATCTTGGGGGCCCCACCTTCATGACCTCATCACCTCCCGATGTCCCCACCTCCGGACACTGTCACACTGGGGCTTAGGGCTTCAACATATGAATTTCAGGAGGACTCTAACGTTCAGTCCACGACTGGTCCACGAAGCTCCTTTCCATCCCCTTGAGAGAGACCCCCAGCATCTGTCCTTCTGTCTCGTGGGGGCTGTCATGGCTGTGACCTCTGCCGTGGTCACCGGGACTTCACCCCGCGTCCCCCACCCCTCCAGGCGCCCACTGGACCACAGTGCACATGGGTTCAACACTGTGCGACTCCGGGTCCCTGGGTGCCGTGTGCTCCACTGGTGTCCACACAGGGTGGAGGGCAGGAGTCCTGACCTCTCCAGGTCCTGACTGGGCAGGTAGCCAGGTGCCCTCAATCCAGGGCTGTGGGAGGCGATGGGCTGAGCGATGACAGATGGCGTGGTCACCACATGCCTCGGAATTTCTGGCTGAGGCTCCGGAAGGGGAGAGGCCTCCGCCCTGTCCTGGCCACTGCCATCCTTCCGTCCAGCCTCCCCTGTGCGCATGTCACCCAGCAGGTGACTCTCACACTTGACCTCTTGGTCCCTGAGCTCATGCCTGAGTCCCTCTGTCCACTCAGACCTGGCCTCCCCTCCCCCTGGATGGCCCCAGGCTTGCTCTGTCCCCTGATCTGTCTCTAACACCAGCTGGTAACCCATAGTTCCATATAAATTAGGCTTGACAGTGGGGTCTTTTCTGCCACTCAGCGTCTGGTTGCCGTTCCTCTGGCAAACACACCCATACTTTCCAAGGGCAGCCTCCCCAGCGCCACGCCCAGGCTCTGAGGTTCGGGGGAAGGGCCAGTCCTGGCACGGAGGAGGCACAGGGCCTCACACCTGAAGCCTTGGGCGCCCCGCTCCTCCGGCCACAGAGGGATGGACAGGGAAGCCAGGTGCACTGAGGGGACTCAGAGAGACATTCCAGGTAGCTGGCTCTCCCTCTGGGCTTGCTGTTAAGAGGAGGCTGACCAGCAGCTTGTCAGTAAAGGCAGAGCCCACCCAGAGCACCTGACCTGAGATGCCTCCATCAAGCTGAACCTGCAGCCTGCTCTGCTTTCGGACTGTTCACTCCAGTGGCTCAACACCCTCCCTGGTGCTCAGGTGGTTCCTGCGGGGCTTTGCTCGCTCGCGCCTGCGTGAGGAGCATCAGTGCGCGTCACCTGCTCCGGAAACCGACCTTGGGACCCTGGCTTCTTCCCTGGGCTCCGACCGGCCAGGAGAGAGGCGCGTCCCCGCCGCGTGTGTCAGGGAGCCCTGCGCCGCTGCAGACTCGCATTAAGACCCCTTTCTTCCTGCGCTGGAGAAGCATCGGCCAGACTGCGCCTTCTGGGCTGAAAGGTTGACGTGAACTGTGCACTTCATTTCGGCAGCTGGATGCACTGATTATACAGCCGCCAGTTATAACCGGCGTGAGCACGGATGTCCTGGAAAATACATATCATGGACAAGCTGCCAGACGCGGGGAGTCATCGTATTTCCCAACTTTTAAGCAAGTTTGGGTGCCAGGGTGCATGACCCATAAGTCAAAGGGATGAAATGCATGCTTCTTGGGGGGGGGCGCTCTAATGGTCTGTGAGCTTGGGGTCGAGGGTGGGGGACATATTTCTGTTGGAGAATGCTGGGGAAGCGATCAAGACGGAGCTGGTTACTCCTATAAAAACCGAGATGGGCTGACAAATTGTCTTTAATAAAATGTTCTCAGAGGAGCATAATCAGGGAAAGTCAGGTCGAATGCTGGCAGCAACGTCGGATTGACACACACTTAGAGACAGAAGTGATCACCTGCCCTTGCGGGGGGAGGCGGTGCTGGGTGTGCGTGCGTGTGTGTGTGTGAGTGTGTGCGCGCCCATGTAGCCATGCACGGTTGAGTGCGTTGTGTGATTTTGTGTGTGGAGGGTTGCCCAGAGCTGTGATGTGTGTGCACACCAGGGGCCCAGGCATTTGTGTGTGTGTGTGTGTGTGTGTGACAAATATCGGGGAGACCCCATGGCCACCCCCACCTGTGCACACTGCCTCCTCTCTCCCTGAAGTTGGAGGTGTCGGCTCAGCTGAAAGCAAGGTGAGTGTGTGGGAGGCTGCGTGTGCATGTGTGCAGGTGTGTTGTGCGTGGGGGCCTGTGAGTGCGTTTGATGAGGGTGGTGGGGCCCGTGACCGCCCGTCCGGGGGGATGTCAGCACGACCTCAGCCGGATGGCGCAGGAGGAGTGGCAGCCAGACGTCAGCGCTGTCCAGGGATGCGGGGAGGGGGCCGAGACGGGTGGGGCAGTGCGGATTCAGGTCCCGGTGCCACCAGATGGCACGGACCTCCAGGGAGAAGGGCAGCGGGAAGGCCGGAGCCCAGCCGGTGCCTTCCCCTGTGCGGAAGCTGGAAGCGGAGGAGCGGGCCCAGCCGGAGTGGCGAGGTGGGGGGAGGAGGAATCCGTAGCTCGTCTCTTAGGGGAATAAGAGCAGCTGTGAAACGTGCAGGCGGGTGTGCGTCGTGTCGCAGTAATTTCTGAAGGATCGCTTCTAGCATGGCAGGCACACGGAAGAGTTTAAGAGCGACTACTTTACACTGACAGACATTATCTGCTGCTGGCGGAGCCTCCTGGCGCCAGGGGAGAGCTTTGCCCTTAACCACGGCCCTCAGGCAGCAGGCGAGGCCGGCGGGCAGCCAAGGGGAAGCGTGAAACCAAGGCTGGCGCCGTCTAGGACGGAGTGCCCGCGTGGCACGGCCTCTCCTCCTGCCCCACCCGCCTTTAACTCACCCCACGTGGGTCAAGGTCGTCCTATGGGAGCAAGGCACAGAGCCCACCGTCCGCCGTCCACGGGGAGGGAGACATAGCCTTCTAGCCACGAAAGCACCAGTTTCCCAGGGCACCCAGTGAAGGGGGCGGCGTGTCCTTCCGCACAGCCCCGCGTCCTGCTCTGTGGGCGGTGGGGTGGGGAAGGGGCGATGCTGCTTTTACTCAGCAGGAACTCTTGACGAGTCTGCTGGGGCAGGATGCTCACATCCTGCTGGGCGGGGTGGGAGCAGACACCAGCTGGTCATTGTGTGACTAATGAGAAAGAGCTCGCCTGAAAGGTGGTGAGACCTAGAGCTGGAGGTGGCAGTAGTCTCCAGGCTCCACAGTGTCACGCTCCCACGGCTCCCTGTGGGCTGTGCGGGGGCCGTGGGGGCTCCCGACTCTGCATGTAGCAGGTGCGTGGACTGCATCGCCGTGCGCAGGAGTGTGAGCGCAGAGGCAGCGGGGGGCTGGGGAGATCCCGGAGGGGCAGGGAAGCCTTCCTGACATCTGAGCTCCTCACGGAGGTTGTGATGACACACAAATCCGAATCACCTACAGATCAGAACTAATAAGAGAGCTCGTTGATCACATTTTCCAGCCACCGAAGCTCCATTCTGTGCTCCTTTGAATCTGTCTTTTGATCCTCACGCATGTCTTTGATTTACTCTTTTTTACCCCTTTCCATTTGCATTCTGTGCGTGGTGGTCGAATCTCTGAAGTCTGGGTCTGTTCTGTCCTCCTTGTTTTGCTTCTTGCTGGGTTTTGCTCTGTCTGGGTGACTTGTTCATTCCTGTGGCTGTGCACGTTTTAGTTACAAGCTCAAAATGGCTTGATCTCTGCTGTGGAAGCCCAGGGAGGGGTCTGTCTGTGGACATGAAGGGGCCTTGCATTCTTGGGTAGGCTTTTCTCTTTCCATCAAGAGCAGGGCTGAGAAAGACACCTTTGCTTCTTCCTGCTTCAGCAGGAGTACCCCTCCCCGCCCCCACCCACACCCCCACCAGCTCCTCGTCTTTCCAGTGACCCGCCTGAGTCTTGGCTTCATGTGGGATGATTTCCAGCCCAGCAGTCAGTGCCCAGGAAAGATGTGTTAGCATTTCCCGGCCTGACTGTAGACCTGTTAGTTTCTTCTTGTGTTAGGTCTATAATTGCCTTATGCATTTTTAAGCTTGATTATTATGTGCATACAGATTTATAATGTTTATATCTTCCTGATGAAACACTTAGTATTTTCACCCTCTCACTTTTCATCCAGGGAGGTGGCATGAAATATGGCAAGTGGGTCTAACCTGAGCTCCACTGGGGAGATACTGTGTCCTTCGGTGGGTTTTCTGGGCCCAGGCCCTCTGTCTTGCTCCCCTGAGGGCTCACCACCCACACAGCCACAACTGTGAGCTGTGTGTTTACAAACAGCCTATCTCCTGGAAATAAATCTTTGTACTTTCCCTGGGAAATATAGCCTATAAATCACTGTGACATTTGCGATGAGGCTCCCCTGCTCCCGCCCCTCTGCCTCTCCGGGTAGGTCCCCCCACGCTTGCTGCAGAGCCTGGGTGGTGGCCAAGGCAGGCCGTGCTGGATGATATTTTGGGGACAGTCAGTTCAAGATGAAATCAGTGGCGATTTCAGATGTCAGCTTTGTCACCATGGACGTGAGCTGGCACTGCAGTGGCGAGAAGGATGACTCTGTGAAATGTTAAATAGGTGAGTTGCTTTCTATCCGTCCCGGCCTCGGAAAGCCTCGGGCGTCACAGACCGCGTTTGCCTGGCGGGGCTGCGGTGGTAATTTCACGTGCCCAGTTGGCTGGGCTTCGGTGCCCACTTATTTGGTCAAATACCAGTTAAGCGGTTGCTGTGAAGGTATTTTTCTGATGTGATTAACAATTAACTCAATAGATTTTGAGGAAAGCGATTACCCTCCATAATGTGAGTGGGCCTCATCCAATCAGCATAAAGTCCTTAAGAAAATACTGAAGTCCCCTGAAGAGGAAGGATTTCCACCTCCAGATTGCCGCTGATTCAAGACTGCAGCACTGACTCCTGCTGGAATTTCTAACCTGCCCGGCCTGCCCTGCAGACGACTTGGATGTGCCAGCCACCATAGTCGCAGGGACTGATTCTTTAAACTCAATCAAACAATCAATCAATCTCTCTCTATCTATTGACAGATAGGTAGGTAGATAGATCATCTGCATTTGTGTTCATCAGGGCTCTCCAGAGAATCAGGACCAATGACAGAGAGAAATAGATAAATGATAGATTGATTTATCCTGTTGGACAGATAGATAGATCCAGTAGATCTAATCCAAGTGATCTCCCTATCCATCCATCCTATTGGTTGTTTCTCTGGAGAACTCCAGCTAATATAAATGCAGATGATTGGTGCTAATTTTAAAGTTTTGCAATGAGACAGCTTGAAGAAATCACGTATTATGTAATTCACTAAAGACCATATGACACCAGACTGAGACGGGAAAATAAAAGAACGCAAAGCACTTCTTATTGTGCCCTCTGCCCCCAATGTCCTTCAAATCTACCACCTTGGTCTTAGCAAACTCTCACTGGAGGTCCCCCTGCCCCCAGCTCCTGCTTCATATTCTTTTATGTACCACCACTCTCTAGCATGCTTTGTGCCTACTTGGCTAAATTGCTTTTATATGTTTCCCCAAGGGAAATGTAAGGACTAGTACCTGGCACATAGTAGAAGGTCAGTTAAATTTCTATTGAAATTGATGAGTGATTGTCATGAGAAGGCTGTTACGGCTCAGGGAGCCAAAGTGTTGAGAGTCTCAGTTTGGGGGCCAGCCAGATCATGGTTTAAAGCCCAGCTCACTCGTGTCCTCAGTCACTTACCTTCCCTGTGTCTTCTTTTCCACCTGAATGTAACATCGTCTACCACACTGGATGGGGTTCACATCCAAGCTACTACACACACATTTCATAGACACTTTTGTACTCAGGCGATATTTACAACACATTATAAACTTTTCCTTTTCTCTTTTCTGCCGACCGTGGAAGGTCAGGGTGATGCCTGTTGAACGCTCAGAGGATGCTGGTGAGCGGACGTGTGCATGAAGGAACAGGTGAGCCAGCGCACTGCATGGCTCCTCTCCATCCATTTATGTAGGTGCACGTTGCCCTGTGTGGCGGTCCCCTCATCTAGATCTTGGGTAAAACTCAATTTACGGAGGGACCAAGAGTAAAAAGCCAAGTCAAACCTGTTTGGGCGCCAGCATTAAGTAACCAGGAAGTAACGTTTCACACCATTTTCAAAGTGATCATTCAGTTTGATCCTCCCAAGGACCCCGTTAGCTGGATCTGATTATTGGTATAATTGATTATCGATAGAGAACAGGAACCCAGGGCGATGTGGGCAGTAACTTAAGGGTCCCAGCGGAGCTTGAGTGTGGCCAGTAAGGGGGGCAGGGGCTCCAGCTGGCACAGCCCTTTGCTCTACAGGCCTCTTCAGGGAAAGAGGCCTGACTGAAGGAGGAAGGATGTTCCAAGGGCGTGGTGCCTCTTGCCCAGGTCTGAGGAGAGCTCTGCTATGAGCAGCTGCTGGGAGAGTGCTGTGGACTGAACGATCATGTTCTCCCCAGCTTCCCAAATCGTCATGCTGACGTCCTAACCCTCAAGGTGAAGGTGTTAGGAAGTGGAGCCTCTGGGAGGCGACTGTGTCATGAGGGTGGAGCTTCACAAATGGAGTCAGTGCTTAAGTGAAAGGACGCAGAGAGCTATCTAAGCCTCTTTCCGCCATGCGAGGACAGCGCGAAGACAGGCGTCTGTGGGCCAGGAAGCCGGCTCCCACCCGACTCCAACCTGCCGGCACTTTGGCTCTGGGCTTCCCGGGCTCCAGGGCTGCGAGACGTAAGCGCTCATCGTTTTAGCCTCCCGCTTTGTGGTGTTCTGGTGCAGCAGCCCAAACCAAGGCAGAAGGCGGTCTAAACTGAGGAGAGAAGGGGCTTGCTGTGGAATAAACGTTTGTGACCCCCATTCGTATCTTACAGCTCTAACCCCGGTGTTGGAGATGGGGCCTTTGGGAGCTAATTAGGTTTAGATGAGGTTGTGAAGGTGGAACTTGCGCGATGGCATTAGTGCCCTTACAAGGGGATGATGAGCCCAGTGCTCTCTCCCCTCTGCGTGAGGATACAGTGAGATGAGAAGACAGCCACCTGCAAACTAGGAAGCTGGCCTTCACCCAACACCAAGTCTGTCTGCACCCTGACCTCGGACTTACCAGCCTTCAGAACGGTGAGAAATAACTTCCAATTGGTTAAGCTTGTCTGAGCTTGCTAAGACAGGACTAGAGGATAAAAGAAAGAGAAGGTCCAAATAAAAGTGGGGGAGGAAGAAGAAAGGCAGATCTCCAGAAGAACAAACACTAGGCAATAACATCAGAAGAGGCCTCCCCAGGGCTGTGAAGCTACAGAAGCTACTCCAGCCCACTCTCTCCTTCTGACAGTGCTGGAAAAGTATGTCCCTTAAACATGAGCAGCAAGAAGAGATTGTGGTTGAATTCCATGCAAAGTTAGCGTAAGAAAAATTAAATAGAACAATTAGTACAATACTATCTTCACACAAAAAATAAGGCATAACAGAAAGACACATTCACACACAAAGTCTTTAATATTTCAAAAACAATCTAACTTTTTGCAAACAAAACTGGTGAAAGAACAGAATATACTAGAGTTAAAATGACAAATAAGATAGATAATTGGATGAAGAAAAGATAAAGAGAGCTCACAGAACTTAGTAAATATTTAGAGATAGAAGAAAAATCATTTCAGAAAAAAAGGTAAATTAGAAGGAATACAATAGTAAATATCTATTACCAAGAATGCCATCAGAGAAATGGAAACATAAAGAGGAAAGTGATTTTTTAAGATCATTAGGAAAGACATTAAAAATATTTGGAAGTAACAACTATGGAAGGCTGAAAAAGAAGGTTCAACAGATGTATAAAGGAGATGCTGAGGCAGAAAACCAAAGCGTGGGACAGAATGAATACTGAAACTAATGTTTTAAAAATACATTTTTCAAAATAAGAGAAAATTTACCTTAGATATTGGAAAAGGACATACTCCAATTGTGGGGAAATCGACCCACAATGATCAACACAAGCATATCTGCTAGTAAATCTATTGGGCTTTAGATTTTAAAAACATCTTTGAATATTCATGCAAAAAGAGCAGGAATCTTATAAAAGAAGGAAAATCACACTGGCTTCACTTTTTGACAAGTTTTTATACCAAAAGGTGGGGGGTGGGGGGCACATGTAAGATGCTTAAAGTCAGGCAGTGTGAACCAGACAACCAGACGGGCTTCAGGTATACATACTTACAAAAACTCAGAAAATGTTGTTGCTATGAACACCTCCTGAAGTGTCTACTTGAGAGCCAGCATCATACAACACAAATGACTGGAGAGGCAGTGGCAGACAGAGGGAGAGGCAGTGTGGTAGACCAGATGTACCTGTAGAGGTCCTATGAAGTGGTGGTTATCAGGGAGGCAGGGAAGTGGGTGTTGGCCACATGCTCCAACAATGTAGAATCTGGGAAACTATCAAAATTGGGAGGGAGGGGAATATGCAAAAAGCAGAATAATCCAGCTGATTTACTTTATAAGCATTCACTGAGAAATAAAATTCTATTACTTCAAATTGTTGTTTTGGGAGAAGAAGGAAGGAGACAGGAACAACCAGTGTCCAGGAGAAGAGATGGTGATGGAGACATAAAGGTTTTAGTGGGAAGGTGTCCATGAGAACAAAAATACAAGCCTTTTGGATACCTGAAGATCTTCCTAAGAAAGAGGGAAAAAGGAAAAAACCAAAAAAGAGCAAATTAAACATCGTACCTGGTAGGTGAATACATGTGAGTGTAGGCATGTGTGGTACACATGTCATATATATGCATATGCGGTCCATATAACTGTGAGAATGCAGACAAGCGTTGGTTGTACTGATAAATAATATGCAGAATTGGGCTTAATTCAAATAAAAGAAATATGATTTTCAGATTGGCTAACAAAGTGAAATAAAGCACTGTATCCATGAAATCTGCTTAAATTAAGAAAGATTTTTAAAAGTATTAAAAAGAAAGGGCTCAGTAACACAGGAGTAACTTCCCAGGAGTGGAGATTACAGGAGACACAAGGAGAAGGAGACAAAGCTCACTCATGACAGAAGAATCCTCCACGCCACCCTCAACCCGAGAGAGACCAAGCAGACGCAGCAGCAGGAAGGAGGCAGACGATTTAAATGACATGATGAATGAGGCAGACCCTATGGATACAGACTGAATGCTGAACTCTGCCAATTGAGAGTCCATCTTCTTTTTAAAAGTACATGGAACATCCCCCACGTGGACCACATCTTATGCTGTAAGGAGAATCTCATTAAGTTCAAAAGCATAGAAATAATACACCCAGAATTCTCTTACCAAAAGCAATAAAACCAGAAGCTAATTATAGCATTAACCAAACGAAAAGGCCTGCCCACCAAAGGGGGGTATTAAGCAACCCGGAACAAAAGCAAAATACAGAGTGAAATTACAAGATTTCATAAAAATAACAATAATGAAAACCAAATATATAAGAATCCACAGAAAACGATTAAAGCAGTTATAAAGTAGCACCTTCAGTCTTAAGTAAAAGTGAATGCCAATAAAAATGAAAATACAAACATAAATGAATATCAAACACGAAAAGCTAGAAAGGAACAACAAAGTTAATCCGAAGAAAGCGGGAAAAGGAAGTAACAGCAATTTGAAGAGTTGAAACTAAAGAAATAGAACCAGTAAATGCATCCAAGCTCTGGTTCTTAGATAAACCACATGGCAATCTAAAGTGCAGGTGCGGGCTGGGGGAGGGAAAGGACCAGTATGCAACCTTAGGAACGGCCAAGGTGAAAGCCATCAAGTCTAGGAGGACTTATTTTAAAAATAAGATTACTTTGTAAAATTGTATGCAAATAGAATTAAATGCCAACATGAAAGAAATAACATTTTAGAAAAATGCAAAGTACCAAAACTGACCCCATTAAAGAGAGAAAATCTTAACAGTGTGGTTACCCCTGGAAAAATACAGGAGACAGTCAAAGGGTGCTAACTCTCTCTGACCACAGGGGGAACCTATCGAGCTTTCATTAGATCAGTTAGTAGCAACACTGCTTCAATAATTCTGGATGAGAGGGAGGGGTGGAAAACTTCCAAATTCTTTTCATGAAGCAAGTAAAACCCCCATAACCTGACAGAGCTTTTATTAAAAAACCAAATTACTGACCAATCACACTTACGACTATAGACACACCAAAATCTTAGACAAAGCAGCATGTTGCAAAGTCACGCATCATGACCAAGTGGCTGTTTTACCAGAAACAGGAATATTGAGCAGTTCAATATGAGGACATTTATGAAGATAATCCATCAAATGAATAGAACTAAGCAAAAATATCCGATCACTCCAAAAACAAACGTTCTTTTTACAGAATTAAATACATTGGTGTTAAAAACACTTGGTAAAATAGCAATGGACGGATTCAAACGCCAGCATGCAAGCCCCCGGAGGAGACAAACGCCCCCCCAGGCAAAGGAAGGAAGGAAGGCAGGTGTGCACACCCCTCTGACCTTTTGGAATCATGATTAGAAGAGGGAAAAAAAATAGAGGCACAGAAACTGAGGAAAAGAGGAAAATCAAAATCATTTCTATCTGCAGGTGATAAAATTATATATTTTGAAAGTACACCAAAATCAAAGGAAATACTCTTACAGAAAAGAAACAGCGGTTTCTAATATACTATTAAAGTGATGCATTGCAAAACCAACATTTAAACAATCACTAAGAATTCATTCTTTGGGGAAGATGGAGTAATTTTCCCTGTTTCTAAAAACCTTGGGTGTTATAAAAAACAAATGGAAGAGCTAAGCCGTGAAAGAGGAGGAGAAGGCGGGCTGAGTTTGAGACCCAAGGAGTGACAGGGCGTTGAGTTCCCTGGGTTTTTTTTTTTTTTCCTTGTATATCCCAGACTTGGAGCTGAAGACACAGACAGCCTGGAAATGTCACCCAGACAACAATGAAACAACCCCAAAAAGCCTGCTCCCTATCGCCAAAGGACAAGAACAGGGGCGGCTTCGCAAGACAGGAAAATTCAGGCACTGACCGCCCTCCTCCAGGGAGTAACAGAAGAGTCTGTGGCCCGCCCCGCTCCCGCCAGCAAAGACCGCTCCCGCCCTCCCCCTGTGGGCTGGGCTGGCTTCACAGGAGGAGGCCCAGTGAGGACCGAGGACGTTCACCCCCCTGCCGGGCAGCGATGAGGTCCCATCTGCCACGTGGCCGCAAAGACCGTGTTGGCGGGAGAGGGAACGCCCGACGCCACCTGCAGTCACAGAGAGCGCTGCCCGCGCTGGGAGCTGCGGGAGGCCGAGCGCCTGCCGCCTCTTGACTGTAACGAAAGCAGCAGGGGAGGGTGTGCCCCCTCCCCTCCCCTCCCAGAGCAGCGAGAGGAACTGAGAGGACGTGGCGCCAGCGGGCCTGCCCCACTGCCGACACAGGCTCCACATAATACGCAAATGTCCAGGATTCAGCAGAAGATCACTTGCTGGCTCAACAATCAGGAAGGTCTCAAGTGGAACGAAAAAGATGCGCACTCCATGGTCGGGGTGCGAGGAGGGGCTGAGCAGGACTTAGGAGCGTCCCTGATGAGCGTGCTCCAGTGAGCAACTGCACGCCTGCTGAAACAAGTGAGAAGCAGAGGGCCCGAGCAAGGACACAGAAAGCCTCCGGTATACAGGTATATAGAAAAAGGTGAGAATTTTAGAACTGAAAGCCACAACTAAAGTAAAAACCACCGTGGGTGAGGTGGGCACAGCCTCTGAACGGAGGGACGAGGAAAGAGCCAGTGACCCGAGGGTGAAACGGGACACAGCCCAGAGAGAAAGCCGACTCGACAGAGCTGAGCCCCAGCGCCTGCGGGATCACAGGTCTAAACCTGTGCCATTTCATCCTCGAAGTAAGAGGAGAAAGAGGGAGGGGCTGAAAAGTCCTTGAAGAAATGATGCCTGAAAACTGCCCCAGCTGTCAAGACACATATATCTCCAGAGCCAGGAGCTGACAGGACCTCAAACAGCGTAAACCTAAAAAGCCTGTGTCAACATACAGCATAATTAACCTGCTGGATGGTAAAAACAAAGGACAGAGTCCAGAGCGGCCTGAGAAAAGCCCCTGACGTGGGGCAGAAGCATTTGGATGACGGTGGATTTCTCATCATGAACTGTGCAGGCGAGAAGGAAATGACACAATATTCTTCAGCTGCTGAGAGAAGTGGACTGTTAACCCCACATCTGATCCTCGGTGAAGACACCCCTCAGGAAGGAAGGGAAATCAAGACATTCCCAGATGAAGGGCGATGAGGAGAATTTGTGGCCAGCAGACCTGCCCTAAAAGAACAACTAAAGGAAGGTCTCTAAACAGAAGGGAAACAGCACAGGGGGAAACCCTAAAACACCAGGGAGGGAGGGAGAACACGGTGAACAGAAGCGTGGGAGAGTGCAGCTAGGCTTCCTTCTGTCCGTGGGCCTTATGAACCGCATCTGATGCTGGAAGCGAATTGATAACTGTGCTGTGTGGCCCTAAAAGAAGCAGAGAAGACATTTAGGGCAATTTTATTTATAATTAACTGTGGCGATAAGGGGTTGTAAAGAGAGGGAAGGCTTCTGCACTTTGCTCCAGCTAGTGAAACGTCGCCCCCGGTACACTGTGATCTCCGCATATATCGTGTAGTACCTGGAGCGAGCGGTAAAAATGCTATGTAAACACATGCACTGCAGGCAAATCAAAATGGCATTCTGAAAAAAAAAAAATTCAAATAACCCACAGAAAATGGGGGAAGGTAAACAAACCAAAAACTCCAGAGAGAAGAAACTGCGGACAAGAATTAAAACGGCACTGCCATGTGAGTAATCACAGTAATATAAATGATCGAAATGCACTAAAATACAGAGGGTGGTAGAGGGGGATAAAAAGCATGGCCCAACTATACGCCGCCTACAGGAAACGCACTTCAAAAACAATGACACAGGCAGGTTCAAAGCAAAGGGATGGAAAAAAAACATGTGCCCCGTAAACCCTAATCAAAGGAAAGCAGGAGCAGACAAATCAGCATCAGATAAAGCAGACTTCAAAGCGGAGACAGTTACCAGGGACTGAGAGGGACGTTCCCGTGATAGCAGGGTCAATCCACCAGGAAGACGCAGCAGTCCTACGTTTTCACGCACTGAGCAACAGCTCTGCCAACTAGGAGAGGCAAACCCCTGCAGGACGGGGAGAAGAAACAGACCAAACACAGCTGAAATGGAGACTTCCACACTCCTCTCTCGACAACTGAGGAAAAACTCGGCAGAACATCAGAAGGGTGGGAGAGAACACAGCGGTACCCCAGCTGACAGGGTCTTACAGGATTGTCTGTCCAGCAAAAGCAGAACACACGTTCCTTCCGAGTGCCCGCTGGAGTGTGCCGGGACACGACACATCCTGGGCCATGAAACTAACTTCAACCGGTTTAGAACCGAAGCCATGCAGTGCACTCTTGGACCGCGGTGGAGTGAAGCTAGAAATGGGTAACAGAAGAAAAGCAGGAAAAGCTCCAAACTCATGAATAATCCGTGAGTCAAAGAGAAAAACCCCAGGGGAACTATAAAATACCTGAGCTGAATGGAGATGTAAATATGACTCTGTGGAGGGCAGCCAAAACAGTGCTGAGAGGGAAATTCATAACCCTGAATGCACGTGTTGGAAAATGGGGGAAGTCTCAGGTCAGTATCTAGGCTCCCGCTTCAAGAACCTGGAAGGAGAGGAGCACAGGGAACCCCTGGGAAGCAGGAAGAGGAAAGAGAAGAGCAGACATCAAAAAAAGTTGCACGTCATAAAGATGCCAGTTTTACCCAAATTGATACATAGGTTGAATACATTGCCTATCAGACTCAGAAAGATTTTTTTGTAGATGTAGATAAGATCATTGCAAAATTTATATGTAAAGACAAAGGCACTTAAAACTGCAAAATGTTTGTACCATTCTGGAGTAGAATAAAGCAGGAAAAACCAGTTTACCTGGCTCGTTTTTATTTCTAATTGTGGCAGACAGCACCCAACGTAAAAATGACTGTCCTAACCATTTTTGAGTGCATCAGCTGCGTGGGGCTAAGTACACTCACGTTGCTGCGCGACCAGTCTTCAGGACTCTTCATCTTGTGAACCTGAAACTCTGTCCGCATTAAACAGCACCTTCCCGTTGTCCCCTCCCCTGGCCGCTGGCGCCTATCGTGCTAGTCTCTGCCTCTACGAGTTTGGCTATTGCAGGGAGCTCATGCAAGTGGAACCAAGCAGTATCTGTCTTTCTGTGACTGGCGTATTTCTCTGAGCACATTGTCTTCAAGACTCCTCCGTGTTACACACGTGTCAGAATTCCCTTCCCTTTTAAGGCTAAGTAATACCCCACCATGCGTGTAGACCACATTTTGTTGACCCATTCATTTGCCAATGGACACTTGAGTTGTTTCCACCTTTTACTACCATGAATACAGCTGCTATGAGCATGCCGTCCAAGACCTGTTCAAGGCCTTACTTTCGATTCTCGTGGGTGTACACCCAGAAGCAGAGTCAGTGGACCAGAGGATAATTCTCTTTTTAACTTTCTGAGGAACAGCCGTACTGTTTTCCACAGCAGCTACACCATTTGACATGCCCACTGACAGCCCTAGGAGTTCCAGTTTCCCCACCTCCCTGCCAACATTTGTTATTTTTTGTGTTTTTGACAATAGCCCCCAGATGGATGTGAGATGACATCTCATTGTGGGTTTTGCTTACATTTTCCTGGTGATTAGTGGTGCTGGACATCTTTTCCTGTGCTTGTTGCCCATTTGTTCATCTTCTTTGGGGAAACGTATTCAAGTCTTTGACCCATTTTTTGTATTAAGTGATTTGCTTTGTTGTGCTGTTGAGTTATGGGAGTTCTTCATACACTCTGGATACTAACCTTGAATCAGATCTATGATTTGCAAATATTCTCTCCCATTTCATGGATTGCCTCTTCACTCTGTTGATTGTGTCCTTTGATGCACTCCACCTGATTTTAAGAATTTTTATGTAGTTATTGCATCTAAGAATGGTATCAACAGAGGCTGATTGATGGAAAAACATTTAATGGAGGAGAGGTAGCCTTTTCAATAGATGGTGCCAGAGTGTGTGACCATCCAGAGGCAAAAACCCAAACCAAACCCAGACAGACTCTTGATTTGATTCTCACATGCAACTTCACTTTGAAAGGGATGCAGGCGTAAATGTAAAATATAAATCTATAAAACTTACAGAAAAAATACAAGAGAGAAATATTCAGGGTTTAGGGCTAGCCAAAAAAATCTTAGACTCAACACCAAAAGCACAATCCATGACAGAAAAAAATGGACAGCTTGGACTTTATCAAAATAAAACAAACCCTTTTGATGTCTGGAAGTCCATATTAAGAGAATGTAAAAAGAAAAGACACAAAGCTGGAGAATGTATTTGCCAACCACACATCTGACAAAAGGCTAATTTCTAGACTATTTAAAGATCCCTCAAAACCTAGTAGTAAAAAAGTCCAATTAGCAAGTGGGGGAAAGATATGCAGAGTTACTTCATGAAAAAGGATGTTTAGGTGGGAAACAGGCACAGGAAAATATGTCCAACATCACCCGCCACGAGGGAAGCAGACACGCAGACACAGTGAGAGACCGTCACAGCCCTATCAGAACGGCTGCGATAGCGTCAGGAGCAGCACCAAGCCAGGGCGGGGATGCAGAGCAACGGGGTCCCTCCTCCACTGCTGGTGGGGACGGAAGATGGCGGGGGTTCTCGGGCAACACGTGGACTCTTACGTCTGGCTTCTTTCACGTAACACATTTCCCAGGTTCGTCATTTTCCAGGTCCACATGGAGCCTGCGTCAGAAATGTATTCTCTTCACAGCTGGACAATATTCCATTGTTGCGTGTCCCACATTTTGTTTATCCATCTGCCTGTGCGTGGACATTTGAGCTTTTTCCACGTTTTGGCCATTGTGTATAGACATGCTATGGACATTCAGGCTCACATTTCTGTTTGGGGTGATGAGAATGTTCTGGAAATAATTAGAAGGGTGGTTGGACAACTCTGTGACTGTGCTTAATGTCCTTGAATTTACACTGTAAAAAGATTATAGTGGCAAATTTTGTGTCGTGTATTTTACCACAATTTAAAAAAATCTAAAAAAAGAAAAAGAAAAAGAATGGGGGCAGGGGGAGGACCCAGAGCCAAGCTTGAAGAGTTCCTCCTCGAGGAACTCCAATGATGGGGCTATTGTAGCATCTTTAAACTGATGGACTTCAGTGGACAGAAAACCCTGAGCATGTTTAAATCCTTGTGTTTGCATTAATGCAAAATGCTGGCCACTGCTGGAGTGTGTTCGGTGCCTACTCATTATTTTGAAAACTGATAAATAAAGGGAAAGACGTAGTAGGTACGTATTTATCCTTGCTTTGCATTTAAGAACTTGACTGCTGGGTGATAAGGTAATCGAAATGGAAGGTTTCTATTTATACAAATATCATAGCTGTTAAGTAAAGAATTAATGTCAGAATTAGAAGGTCATCATTTCTAACCCTTAATGGATTCATGGACTTAACAATGACTGTCAACGGCTGCTAACGTCAGAAAAAAGGGAAACCCAGCAGACACTGGGCAGCCCTGATGGAAGCCCAGCCCAGCATGTGAAGTCCTCCTGCCAAAAATGAAAATGGAATCTGGTATCAAATCTCAAAATCTAGCTTCCAATTCATAGGGGCCTCGGGGCCAGTGAGACGCATTTATCATCAGAATTCAGACCGCAGAGAGCACTCCAGGGAAAGCTGCCAAATTTCAATCCCCAAAACTCTACAAAGGGATGGGGACTGGGGATGGGGGAGCTTCAGGGGAGAAAAAAATTTTTAGAGACATATCAACCAGTTTCCAAGTATGGATTTTACTTGAATTCAGATTCAAAATAACAAAATAGAAACTGTAGATCGCTGGCATAATTTAAGCGTATTGTTGGATATTAGATTCTATTATGGATATGCCATAAAAAGACCTTCCTTCAGAGATGCATACTAAAATATTTACAGATAAAATCGAACACAGTATTTATTAAATGTTTACTCTAGGAAAGATGAGGAAATGAAAGGGGAAAGAGACAAAAGCGAAGTGCAGACCCCTCCCTTCTCCGGCAGAGAGGGGCTCTCCGTGCCTCCTGCCTTGTCTGCTGGAGGCTGCGCTGCGGAGTCCCGACCCCTCAGGACGCTTACAGCCTCCCCTGCCTCTCTGCTGGGAACCCCGATCTGGCTTCGGAGGGAAGTGAGCTCACGTGCCAAAGGGAAGGGGACCCACAGTGTCTCGCCCAGAAAGTGGCTCCGCAGCACGACAGAGGAACCTGGCGTTCTGACGGCAGCGATGCTGCATTTCCAGGTCAGGCAAACCGGAGGTGGAGATGCAGACGCCAGAGGGAGCAGGACTCCTGCGCAGCGGGCTGCTGGCAGCGATCAGCCAGTCCTGCAGAAGTTAAGGGACAGGCCCAAGAGTTGGTCTCTGCTCCCCTCTGAGCCTGCTGTGTGATGCTGGGCACCTCACTTGCCTCTCTGAGCCCCAGTTTCCTTGCCTATATGATGGAGATGATTGGAACTGGGTTGACAGGGTTGTTGGGAGCAGTAAATAGGGTCACGCTGATGAAGTTCTCAGCGCAGCACACACAGCGTGTTCAACGCCTGCTGCGGGCAACGGCCCTTCTCACAGGCAGGCAGGTTCTGCATCTATAAGCAGCTCATAATTGAGTCTGTATGAGACTTTGTCTAATGTCTTTTCGTCCCATCAGACTGTTAGGTTCCCCCAACACACACACATGCATACTGGTGATGCATGGTTTCCTATGTGTACATCATTCTCGGGTTTTTAATAGCAAGTTGGAAAAAGGCATATTGGACACTTGAAGCAGGAGCACGTGGAAGTCCAGCTCTGGACAGGAAGCCATGGCAGAAGGGCAGGGCAGATGAAAAGGGGCTGGGGAGGTGCGAGGAGAGAGGGGGTGCTCCCTGCAGCCCAGGGGCGAAGGGGCCAGCAGGCGGGCACCTGCATAGACGTGCCCCCTGGAGACCAGGTGGGCTGAACACCTGAGGGGAACGCTAGGGTTGGAAACTCAGAGGCCGCGGGGACCTTGGTGATGGTGAGCCCAGTGGAGCGATGGGGCAGTCTGAAAGAGTGTGGAGAGGATGGAGGAAGACAGGGCGGGCGGGTGCAGAGGCAGGACGGTTGGAAGAAAAGGACTGAGCTGGCTGGCTTGTCTACTGCAGTGTGTGTGTATGTGTATGTCTGGCCCTTCATCTTCTCTCTCTATCCATCCATTCATCTATCGTCTATCCATCCATCCATCCATCTATCCATCCATGCATCTATCTATCTACCTATCATCTCCCCATCTATCTATCCATCTATCCATGCATGCATGCATCCATCCATCCATCTACACTCCTACCCTTCTATCCATCCATGCATCTATCTATCTATCTATCTATCTATCTATCTATCTATCTATCTATATATCTATCTATCTATCTACCTACCTATCTATGGTCTCCCCATCTCTCTATCCACCTGTCTATCTAATATGAGAATGACTGGAGTCCAGGAGAAAGTGAGAGGACTAAAGAGAAGGCACACTCCCACCTCTCGCCAGAGAGCATCAGCTTGGGGCTGCAAGGCTTCAGCCCCGTGGGAAACCCTGGTGAGCGGGTCTCGCCCCATCGCCTTCAGGGAGCAGGTGTGTGCAGCGGGCAGCTGTGGCAGGGACAGCTGCGGTACCAGAATCAGGGCAGAGTGCTGGAGGAGGCCTGTTGAGACGGTGACACATGGCTGGAGTGATGAGCACACACGTGGACCTGGCACTCGGGTACAGATGGCGTGTGCCACGAAGCCCGTCCCTCATGGCCTGTGGATGGCGGAGCAGCTGGAGTGGAGAACAGTGAACGGCTTGTGCCCCCACCTCTGTGCAGACAGAGAGGCGGGCTGGGGCCGCAGGGCCGGGGGCATGCCCTCGAGGCGCTGGACTGGAGTGTCTCCACATGTGGCTGCTTCTCCTTGGCCGCACCACAGCATAGCTGCTCCCGGGCTGCAGGAGGGACTCGGGGCCAGTTTGTGTAAGCCAGAGGGCACCTTGCAGGATGCTGAGTAGGGAGGGTCTTGACTTCTCTCAGTTCAGTGCAGCCTTGGCTGTTTCAGAGGAGCAGAAACCCCATCCTGGATTCCAGGACCAGCTGATGCCGGGAGCCAGGGCCGGAGCCCAGAGCCGGTGGTCACAGCACCTAGCTCCCCTCCCACTCCCGTTCTCTGCCAATGTGCACGACGTGCATCTGTGCAAAGGGCCACACCACTGGAAACAGGTATTTACTGATTTTCCCCATTCCATTCTTCCGATATTATGTTATTTTAAATTCCTTAGCCTCTGATAAGACACATCCTCTACAAATGCTTCCATAACCTTGTCTCTGAGCTCTGCAGTCAGAAGCACTGAGGGAGAGAGGCAGTTTTCTGGGGCCAAGAGTTCAAGTCCTCAACCTGCAGCTTGTTCAGAGTGGCTCTGGGTTCTTTTTAAAATTGTCTGACTCCCAGAGTCCTCATCTCTAAAATTTTCTTAGCTCAGGTTTTTGAATCTTACTATGTACTTAGTGTTCTTCTAAGGATTTTCTATGAATTATTCACGCAGTTTCTATGAGAGGGAGCTGAGCCCAGATGCCATCCTCGCCATCATCACCATCATCACCATCATCACCACCATCACCGCCATCATCGCCATCATCACCATCATCCATGCCATCAATGTCATTCTCGCCATCCTCGCCATCACCGCCATCCTCGCCATCATCTCCATCTTTGTCCAGGCTGCACAGCTGGCTTCCACAACACACTCGTGCTCCAGAGCCCATGCTCTTAGAATTCAAAGGCTTCCACACCGCTGCTTGAGATGGTACACGCGTCATGCCCAGTACCTACGGATGCTCCATAAACGTTTGTTCGCTCTCTCCCTAAATTGCATCGCAGTTAAGATGAAATCAGCTCCTTATCCAAAGTTGCTGAGTAAAGCGTCTGATATAAAGGCCTCTGAAAAGAGTTGGTTAGACGTGGGCGTGTAGGATGCTCTCTTTGTGATTCTGGGCGAGAGTGAGAGCCCCTGCCGGTCCCTCTGGCATCCTCCTGCAGCGCGCTCTTGCTTGGCCGGGAGCTGCAGCTTGTGGCGCAGGGGAGCGTAGGGTTGACAAGCCCTGTCCATCACCCTCCCAGTGGGTCTCCTCGGGGACCCCCCCCCGTCTCTCCCATTTTTCCCAGGGAGCTGACTGCACGGAAGAGCAATCCAGCTACAAACTGTCTAACAGTGCAGCATCCAGGGCCTGGGCCAGCAGTGTGGGACCCGTCCCTTCCAGGGAGGGCGGGGCAGCCTGCGACAGCCAGCAGGCCCAGGACGGGGCAGGGTGGGGGCTGCTGGAAGCTTCTCAAGCAAAGCCTGTGAGTTCTGGAGATGCAGAGAGGTCTGGTGTGCTTGCAAACAGGCTCTGCCTTTGACAGGGCAGCTGCAAGGCTGCGGAGGGTGTCCGAGCGAGGCTGCCCCCAGGGTTTTACCCCCGTCAGGCAGGGTGCTTTTGGGGAGCAGGGCAGCCTGTTGGGGTGGGCGGGCTGTGTGCTGTTCCTCACCCCCTCGTGTGCTGACAGGGACAGTGTTGAAGGGAGACAATGCGGCAAGTGGGGCCATGGGAAGAGTGCAGGCTGGATGCAGGCTGAGTCCACTGCAAGTCCTGCTCTTCATTTTCTGCTGGATGTTGTCTCGGGAAAACTGTCACTTAGCCTCAGTGTCCCTTCTGTACACTGGTGAAAATAAATGCTGTCTTAGACGTCATTGGAAGTGTGAAATCTGCCAACTGAGTTTCAGCATAGGGTGTGTTTCAGGTCCTTTCTTTTTACAACCAGGCAGATCTGTCCTCACATGGGCAGCTTCCTCATCGCTGGCTTAGAGCCTCTCAGTGCCCCTGAGACCACAGATGTCCCCCTCCATGAGCCGCAGAGCAGTCTGCTGGATGGCAGGGCACGGCTGTTATCCTGTTTGCTTGATTCACCCACCCGGCACGTGTGCACAGAGCCCTAGGTGCACTGGTGCTGTCCTTGGTGCTGCACCTTGAGAGCAGAGAAGGCCCGTGCCCCGAGGAGCCTCCCCTTCAGCTGGAGGGAGGAGAGGAGAAAGAAAAATTAACAATAGGTGGATACATGCTCATACGTGGTGATGCACGTCCTGAACACACACAAGGCAGAGACCTGACAAGATTTTGGCCTCGTCAGTGGGGACGCCCTTCGGAGGAAGTGACTTTCAAATTGAGACCACTGGAGAGGAGGGACCACTGGAGCAGGATGAGAGAGCCTTGCTGGTTGCCATGGCAGTGGTGGTGAAGCTCTAAGAAGGAGCAGGGAACGTGGAGCTTGCCCAGGGAAGAGGAGTGACTAAAACAAGGGTAGAGAAGATGGAAGGGGCTGGACCAAGCAGCACTCAGATCTGACACGACATGCCGTGGGGGACAGAGAGCAGAGGTGCTGAGGCACAGGACAGGAGGCTGGTCAGCAGTCTCCTGCAGCAGGGAAGCACCTGGACTGCTGAGGGGGCGTGAAGGCGCAAGAGGGGTCAGTCCAGCTGTGTGGCGGAGCTGATCTTGATGGGATCTGCTGACTCTTGGATACAAGGCTCATGGAAAAGGGGAAGGGCCAAGGACAGTTTCAATAATTCCTGTGTTTGTTTTCCATGGACAGTTGGGTACAGAGCAGGGCCACTTCCATCGATGGGGAAGACCAAGTGAAGTACAGCCTTGGGGGTGGTTTCTGTATCCTGGGAAAGTGATCTCGAGTGGACCTGAGAGAGAAGAGGGAGCGCTTGAGAAATACTTTGAAGGTAAAAACAGTGGGACTTGGGGAGGCATTCGATGGGGCCATGCAGGCAAGCAAGGCGTCGAGACTGATTGCCAGGATGTCAGGGCTCGGAGGCCAGTCCAAGCATCCTGGCTGGTGGATGGTGAAGCACCAGCTCAGAAGCCTGTACCCAGTGTCCTCACTCAGAGCATCCTCCTCACTGAGGTTAGACCGACACAATGCTTGTGCCGGTGTTATTTCCTGAGCATCCGTGAGGAGCCAGGTGCCACAGGTAGTTGAAGTCTCGGCCCAAGCTGCCCATGGAGAGACCAGCTAAGGAGAGAGGTCCTAGAGGAGCTGCGGCTTCGCATCACCACCCCAGGAGGCCACGTGGTGGAGGGGAGACACGGACAGGCTGGAAGAAGAACTCAATGCAGGAGCAATTTCCTCAGCCACCCAAGAGGGCAAGAAGCTGGTGGCTGAGGTCCCTTGCAGCTGACCACGATTCTGAGGCAATTTAGCACATTAAGGAATGAGATGATGTGATGGAAAGGGTTAGGGAGTTTCAGAGATCAGTGTTCAATCCTACAATTTACAGCTATTTAGTCTTGGAAAAGTTACTTTAACTTCACTCAGCTTTATTTGGAAATAAAATAAAAGGATCTAATGCTTATGACACAGGTTGCTTTGAAGATTGCACATAATATGTGAAACGTGCTAAGCACAGAACTGGGCGCTTGGTACTGATCAGTAAATGGTACAGAGAGTAGAGATGATGGTGATGGTGGTGATGGTGGCAATGGTGATGGTGATGGTGATGATAATGGTGACGATGATGGTGATGGTGGTGATGGTGGCGGTGGTGATGGTGATGATAACGGTGACGATGATGGTAATGGTGGTGATGGTGGCAATGGTGATGGTGATGATAGTGGTGACGATGATGGTGATGGTGGTGATGGTGGCAATGGTGACGGTGATGATAATGGTGATGATGATGGTGATTAAGGCAACAAAGTCAATGAGAATGAGTATCTGTCAGCAGGTGCGTCTTATCCTCACAAAAATTGAACATTGGTTCTGACATTTCAGAAATGCCAGTACTTTTTACTTTATGCTGTAAAGAGTTTTTTGCACTTACCCATGTTAATGTTATTTTGGGTGTGAATTTTCCACTTGGTGCCAAACATCTCGGTGAAAACTGAAAATGCAGGCAAACATCGAAACACGCTCAGACATCCAGATGTAGTGCTATTCTGCCCACAAAGTACAAGGATATGCGATGGTAATTATTTTTTTTTTCAGTTTCCATTCTGTCGCTTGGCATTGGGCTGACTTGGGTGCTGTAATAATAGCTACCAAGAGGCAGGAATGGGTACCAGACACTTGAAAAGAATTCCAAGGGAATGGCACGTTGTTGCTGGAATCTGGTACATTAAGAAAGAAATGCAGGCAGGCTGCTACACTTGCATCAGGCTAAGTGGTTGCAGGAGGAAGGCACAGCCCGTCTGTTCGCCTGCTCGGGGCAGTGTCTTTTCTGCACAGACTCTTAGGTGTGATACGGTCTAAAAATAGCCGTGCTCTGTGCTGAGCTGTCTGGGGAATAGCTTTTGGACTCTCAGCTGCTGCAGCTACAAAAAGCAATATGCTCTTTGGAAAGTATTAGGCTGGGGTTTTGTTCTGCCAGCATTGCTTCAAATTGTCTCTCCTAGAACAAGCAGTGCCTGGCGTTCCCCCTCCTGAGTAGGCAGAGGAAGAGAAAGGGATGGAGGAGGGGCCGTCAGGCAGATCTTGACTCTGAGCCACACACCTGAGAGGGACACATGCAGGGGACCTGAGCACAGGTGTGCAGTGGGCACCCATGCCAGAGAACCTGCACACACACCCCTTGTTAAGTCGCAATTCCCAACTCATTCGTTCAAAATGCATAGGTAATTGGGGCAAATCTGTGATGGGTCTCAAGTGATTTCTTCTTTTTCAAGAAGATTTTAAACTGTCATAAGAGTGTATTCAAATTTTTCAATACAATGTTTTCACAGAAAAATAAGTAAGTTCTCTAAACCCTTGAAAGTGAAAATGAAGTTTATGTGTTAAAAAATATACTGCAAGTAAAGCTCTGAGCAAAGTCCCTGGCAGGTAATAAAGGGTTAGTAAACACCAGGTTTCAATATCACCACTGTCCTTTCTCCCCCACCATCACCGTCTCCACCACCATCACTATCCTCACCGCCATCACCAGCTCCACCACCATCACCATCTCCCCCACCATCACCATCTCCACCACCATCACTACCTTCACCACCATCACCGTCTCCCCACCATCACCATCTCCACCACCATCACTACCTTCACCACCATCACCAGCTCCACCACCATCACCGTCTCCCCCACCATTACCATCTCCACCACCATCACTATCCTCACCGCCATCACCAGCTCCACATCCTTACCAATGCCACCACCCCATCAGCACCACCACCAACAGCATCATTATCCATCTAACAAAATGGTGAACAGATGTGCCAACACACCCTGAGCTTGTAGACCCCGACATCCACATCAGGGAACCTCAGCGAAAGGTGGACTTGTGACTTTCCTGGAGCTCGGGGTAAGGGGGCTTGTGGGCTTGTGTGAGTGGGGAGGAGCGGGGGCTGGGCAGGCCATGGGCCAGGGGCTCTGTGGCCGGCTTGGCCTGCTGCCCAGCAGACGGGGCGGTGGGGCAGGACTGGCTGATTATGGTCTAATCTTAGAACTTTAATCTCAATACCAAATGGAGGGTTTACTGAATTGATGGGCTGAGACGGGCCACTTTTTCTACTATTGCACGGATGAAATTAGACCAAGCTGAGAATTTTCATACAATTCCCTTGAAACCGAGCCTGCACCAGCGGCCGGAGATGAGCCTTACTGTTGGGGCGGGCAAGGGAGGAGAGGGCAGGCCCAGGAGAGGCGGGGACGCCAGCGAGGAGCGTTTGGTCTGCGCTGGGTGATTCGGAGAGAGCTTTGCTCCCTCTTCTGCTCAAGCATCTGCTTGGCCTCCTCTGAGGCTCAGCTCCCGGGTCGGCGTCATCCCAGAGGAAGTCAAGGTCCTTCTTGTCCACGGACTTCAGGCTGGTGTTCAAATCTCCACTGCCGTGAGACCCTGACTGGCTCTCTTCCCCCAATGGGGGACAGCAAGAGACCCCAGGAGCACTGAGGGATGCCCCGAACCCTGTGCCCCCACCCGCATGCAGTGTCATTGATGCCCTCTCCCCGTGCCCTTCAGAGCAACGTTTCTGCAGGACACAAAGGGGAAGCTGGTCCCTGGAGGAGCAGGAGGAGTGATGTCTTCCCGGCTGGGACAGCGCTCCTTCCTTGGTTACCTGGCTTACCTGGATCCTGGTCCTGAGGTCGGAGCAGATCTCCTCCTGGGCTTCCTCAAACCTCCTGCCACCTTTCTGCCAGGGACCTTGGCTGATTCAGGGACACCAGCCCTGGTCTGTGCAGCCTGGGCCTCAGGACTGGAGCCCGGGCTGGAAGTAGGCCGGGCAGAGCCCCTGATGGATGGCCTCTGGTCCAGGCCTCCAGCTCGCTCCTTCCTCTCCCGGTCCTCTCCTTGAAGCCTCTGACAAAGGGCCTCACCTGCCCGCAGAGACGCTGACCTCATCCTTGGCCTGAGCAGATGCGGCCTCACGGCAGCCATTAGTGTGATTAGTGTGATTGCCGGTGGCCCCAGGCGGGACCCGCCCAGTGGCACATCCCGCGGCCCAGCCACTGGGCACGTCTCCGCGTGAGTGGATCAATATGGACGCATTTCCAACATGGCCCCAGAGCCGAGGGCTCAGTCTGATTCAGCAAAGATGCAGTGGCTTCTGAGTCCTCTGGTTCTCCTCCAGCTCCATGGTGGGGACACCCGGGGGGTGGGGTACAGAGAAATAACGATGGTGGCAGTGTGCTTGTGTCTGGCAACGTCACCCGTGGTCCCACAGCAGGCTGAGGACCAGGCTTTGGGGTTCAGGAGGTTAGGGTGCAGCAGGATGGAGTGATCACACAGGACCAGAGCCCGGCTTCCTTTAACTCTGCCCCCAAGTCTGCACATCGGAATGTCTCAGAAACATAGGTAGAGCGCCGGGTGTCGGGCTCCTGCCTCCCTTAGTTATGTAGGGCCGGGTCGAGGCAGGCACTGACCCCCTCAGGGAAGACAACGTGAGACGGCTGGTCCCAGGGGCATCCCAGCCGGCCGCTCCCCTGCCTTCTCATTTACTCCAAGGTGCAGGTGTCTGTGATGTAATAAGAAATATATCTTCGTCTTTGTCCCAGTTTCCGGCACAGAGCTTCTAAGACCCTTAGAATTTCTTGAGCAATAGGTGAGAAGAGAATTGTTTTGATGTATTTAGAAAAATTATTTATTCAAAATAGTTTTTTTTTTTTTTACCTTATTTGCAGTTTCAGGAGCATCATTTCTGTTCCTCCAGAATTATTTCTCTTCCTTCCTTCCTGTTTCATTGAGCTGTAACTGACGTACAGCTCCATGTAAGTTTAAGGTGTACATCGCAACGACTTGATTTACATACAGCAGGAAGTGATTATCACAATAAGTTTAGTAAAGGCTCATCCTCTCACCCAGGTGCAAAATTAAAGAAACAGAAAAAAATTTTTTTCTGTCTTGTGATAAGAACTCGAAGGACTTACTCCCTTAGCGACTTCCTCTGTGACACGCAGCATGGGGGAGGGCGGTGTCCCACTCAGCATGGGCCACCTTCAGCCTTGCCTGAGTTTACGCCAGTGAGCCGGCTCCAGTGGCCCCCAGGTAGCTTCAGGAAGGGGGCTGGGTGACAGAGGAGCACCTGTGATTCAAGGCGGAGAACTTGCAGCCCAGCCCCCCTGCCCTGGGGCAGGGGGGCTGGAGGCTGAGCCAGGCACCAATGCAGGGATTTAGCAGTGGCGCCCACGTCTGAGGCATCTGTGAAACCCCTAACCGCTGGGTTTGGGGACCTCCCGGGCTGATGGGCGCATCTCGGCCCTGGGAGCAGCCGGTGCCCGGAGGGGGTGTGGAATCCCCACCCCTTGCCCTGTGCGTGCCTTCCATCTGGCTGTTCCTGAGTTGTGTCCTTTGTAATACACTGGTAACCGTAAGCAAAGTGCTTTCTTGTTCTGCGACGCATTCTAGCAAATGATCGAGCGTGAGAGGGGTCCTGGGACCCCCAATTCACAGCTGCATGGTCAGAAGTAAGGGTGACCACCTGGGACTTGCAGCTGGCATCTGACGCAGGGCCATCGTGGGGGACAGCCCTCCCCCGGGGGGGGGTCTGTGCTGACCCAGGAGCCAGGGTCAGGACTGGGCAGTTATGGGGCACCTGGGGGTGGCACCGAGCTGGAGAACTGGCTGGTGAGGGGAAACCCCACATGTTGGTGACAGAAGTGTCTGGTTGTCGGAAACAGACCACAGCCGTCCTGTGTCTCAGACAACTCCGTGCAGCCACACGTGAGACACGGCCAAGCTGTCATGGTTTGGGAAGGAAGACTCACCTGTGACTGCCCCTCCCGACCCTCGTACCCGCCATGGGTTCCAGACTTGTTTCTGTGACGTTGTGGAATTGGCCACACAGGCAGGGTGGGGACAGGTGACACTTCCCTGAACACTTTATTAATTAAACACAGTCATGAAATACGGTCTTCGGGCCGGGCCCTGGGCACCAGGGTGCAGACAGCGGTGTGGACAGGACATTCTCTGCCCGTGGAGGTTTTCACTCTTTACCTAACTGACAGTCGCCGAGCGCCTGCCATGTGCCAGCTTGGTCTGGGGCGACCCTGAATTTTATGAACAAGCTTCGGCTGGAGCACACGACCCCTCTGCTAGTTTAGATTCCTCTGTCTTTTCTGTCTCATTTCTTTTCTTTAATAAACATAGTTTGGCTATTAATAGCCACCGAAAACACATACATTTACTGGGTTATATTTAAGAATGTTTCTAGCAGGAGATGCATAATGACTTCTAAGTTAAGCACAGTGTTCTGGAAAGGAAACTGATTTATCCACAGGAATCCTGCTGTAACTTCCTCCCGGTTCCAACTGAAGATAATGTAAAACAGGGTAGGCATGCACGGACTCATTTGGCGGTGAGCGTGATGACGCCAGGGAGGATGATGATGACGGTGACAGTGATGAGGACACTGCAGGTCTGCGTCTTGATGCCCCTCAGCTTCCTGATGACCTGTCTGCGCCTCAGCTGCTCTCTCCCCATCCTGGGCGGGTGGAGACGGGTCCCCGTAGGCACACCTCTGGTTAATCGAGTGTCGCTAGGTGCGGCGTCCCCAGTAGGTTTGTTGTGTGCGTTATTTCTGCTCCTCAGTCAGTCCTAGATGTGAGGCTCCCCACTTCCCGGGGAGGGAACGCGGGGCCAGCAACCGACGGAGACTCGTCATGTGGCTGGAAGTGAGAGTCCGAGTCCAGAGCAGCTGGACAAGGGCCTGGCCGTTCTCCTGAGGCACAGAACGGTTCAGGAAGGGCCGTGCCTCCTGCACGGAGCACACCCAAGGTGGCTGGGTGGAGCTGGGGCTTGGGATCAGACTGATGGAAGCCTCCCCACAGCACTTTGATGGCTGCTCCTTCCTCGGGGAACGCCTTCACCGCCCTTCCTGGGTCCATACCTACCCGCTTTGAAGCTCCATCTAACTCCAGGTCCTCTGGCAGCGTCTGCTTCATCCGTGGGTGGAAATAACCCCGCTCTTATCTCTGCCCACTTTACCTCATGGGGGCTCAGCCCCTCTCTGGGCACAGCCGTGGGGCTGCACTGGAGTTCTTTGTCCCTCTCCTACTCCGCCAGCGTCCCGAGAGCTGCCTCCCCACTCCCCGGCCCCTGCCACGGCCTCACAGACAGCCTCCTGGATGGCTGTTAAGTGTGTGGCTCTGTGAAGAGGCAGGGGAAGTCTGCAGGGAAATCAGGCAGTGGAGTCCTGTCTGTACTCGGCAGGTCGTGGAGAGCACCGTGAGCTTGGGGCGGCGCCGGGAAGTTTGTAAGATAATGGGGATTGACTTGTTGATGTAGAAGGGTGTGGGGGTGCCTGGGACCCACTGCAAGGCCAAGGGATGAGCACTGGGTTACGTTCCAAATTGCTGCCCACTCCTTGCAACTCGATCCCAGCCCCTGGTCAGGCAGGGAGGCCGGGGGTGGGGCCTGGGGGTCGTGCAGGTGCCCCCACCGATGTGACCACCATGTTCAATCTGTAGTCAAGGAGCTGTAGAAGTTACGGGAAAAAAATGGGGATGGGTGATGCTGGGGAGGGGTGATGCTGGGGAGGGGTGTCCACGAAGACCATTATCAACCCTTAAAATGGGGTTTTAACCAATAAAAATGGCAGATCTCCCGTCTCTAAGTGACAGTGGCGTTTCCTGCGCACAGTGCGCGCTGTCCACAAAATGTTCGTGTGAGATTCTGGGGCTTGTTGGGAACTTTTCTGAACCCCATTTTTTTCAGTTTGTAAACCTGCTCTGGCTCCCTGAGTTGGAGATGTTGACGGAGAGAGAAAGAGGGGAAGCAGAACCGGAAAGCTGAGGTTCATGCTTTACTCAGCGTCCGCACTGAGAACGACAGCCCGGAGGACGGCCCCCCGGGTCGCTGCGAGGGGCTGTTCCCAGGGGTGGGGGGAGCCAGGATAAAGGAGTTTTCATTTACGAAAACACAGGTCGTTGAACATCAAAAGACAGCTGCTAATTACAAAAACAGACTTCTCAGGTTAATGAATTTAGTGCTTTTCTGTATGTAGGAAGATGCAAGATTCTGGGCTCATTGAAACCATCCCTTTGATGTGCGGCATGACTCTCTTGGGCCAGTGTCCTGCTCTTCTGCATCCTGAACCCCCTCGGGTGCCCCTTCAGGGCGGCTGCAGGGGCTGATGGCTTGATGGCCGCAACATTCTTTGCGCACTGAGATGGCAGGTGACACTCTTTGTCCGCAATGGCCTCCCCCAGAGGTTCCTGGTCTTCCTGTGGGGGATGTGGTGATGGAGACCACCTCGATGAGCCTTAGCTGTGAGTCCTCATCCCGCCTTGGGGTCCAGCCTACCCCAGTCTCGGGCTCCCTCCTTTGGAGCTGGGGAGCCCAGCCAGGCTCTGGGTTCTCTCCCTGGGCTTCCCAGCGGGCTTCATGTCTACCCTTGCTCTGTTTCCTTTTTTCCTTTCCCTGGTCTTCTTGGAGCCCCCAATTTTTAAAACATCCCCAAATGGCTCCAGTGGCTCATTCTAGAAAACAGCCATAAAGATTACGCTTAGGGCGAGGATGTGTGTACCTGTTCTCAGGAAGAGGGATCTTTGAGCGATGGTTTACACGTAGGCAGAGCACAGATGCTCACCTGGGTGTGCACTTGTGTGCAGACACTTACCTGGGGGGTGGAGCGCTAGTCTTTTTATTGAAGGGGCTGGCGGGTGACGCAGTATCAGCTTTGCAGCCCACAGACGTGGTGTCCAGTCCTGAGCCCAGCACGCTCTGCCCCCCGGGCACAGGTGTGAGTGCGCCCCTTCAAGGATTCCGCGTCTCCCAGAGTTGCTGGGGACTCGGGGATAACGAGCTAGTGAATGGTAACGAGTATCGTTAATTGCTATTTTTATTATTATTTATAAACATGTAGAAGTCATTCCTTTCTGTCCCACTTTTGAGTCCTCTGCACAATGGGCGAGAAAACTTACAGCTAAATGAATATTTACAGCATCTCACAGTTTGTAAAAATCCTCCCTCTGCACCCTAAGAGGTGTGTTCCCCTTCATCCTGTGCTCTCTCCAGCCTCAGCCCGCTGAGCATCACCCGCCGTCCCCTGACACGGAGGAGGGGAGGTGACACCCGAAGGGCCCTCACGGCCACGCGGCTGGGCGTCCCTCTCCCTGGACTGAGTTAGCTGCGGGCCGGCAGCACGCAGGGCTGGTCATCAAAGGCTCAGTGAAGAGGACTAAAGAGTATTAAGCAGCAAAGCATCCAGAGAGCACTGCTATCCCCCCCTTCAGGGCACTAACCGCCCTTTAGTCAAGCGGCTACTAACTGACTCTTTGATAAGCAGCGCCCCTGACGGCTGCACGGGAGCCCCTCCGCAGGGGCTGGGCGCCTGGGCTTCCGGGCAGAATAAACGCTCAGCCCCTGTCTCCCATGTGCGTAGATGACGTGTGTTTATTTGAAGAGAGAAGATCAACAGAAGCTCATTCTCCTTCTGAGCTCAGCCCACCCTGCAGGGCCCAGCAGCCCTGCTCTGAGCACAGAGAGGCCAACACAGCCGGTCCTCTGCTGGGCGTCGGTCGGGCTGCAGGCTGCTGGGCGGCTGCTGTCCTAGTGGACACAAGAGGGGTGGCTGATCTCCCCCTTGGCCTCTGTCAGAGCCCACCTGGGACGCCCAGCGGGTGTTCTGACCGCTCACCACCACCCAAGTTCTCGAAGGTCGTGGGCAGCGTTGGAAGGCAGCGGGCAGGGCACAACCACTAAAGGGGCGAGGAGCAGTTAGCACCAAGATGGCGGGGAAGTCAGCTCCCAGTGGACTCCGAGGCCCGAGGTGGTGGGAGGCGTGACCTCCAGTCTACCCTGGGCTTCATTATACGCTGACTGTAATACATTAGCATGAGACTGACACTCCCACCGGTGCCCCGGCAGCCCCAAGGCTGACCCGGAAAGCTCAGGAGGGCGGGCTCCAATCGCTGGGAGTCCCCGCCCCTTCCCCAAAGAAGTGGGAACAACCCTCGCACTTGCTACCGTATGCAATAAGCACGCCCGTAAAAGCTGGCCACACGCGGCCGCGTGGCCTTTCGCTGCCCCGCCTCCCGAGGCGGCCCGCGCGTGGTCTACGGGGTGCGTCGGCTTCTACCCTAACCCCCCCCCCCCGGCCATGCCTCGTGGACTCTCTGGCCTTCTGAGACGGCCCCCCTCCGTCTGTGGAGCGTGTATCTCTGGACAAATCCACTTCTGCTCAGCTGCGGCTCGCTCTTGACTCCCTTCCTGCAGGAAGCCCAGGCCCCTCACCTGCTGGGGTGCGTCCCAGGGCCGCGCCGGGAGCTGGGGCACGGCCCTCCGCTCCTGCCCGTGCTCCTGCACCGGCGTGAGTGTGGGCTGCGGAGGAGCTCTTCCCTTCCCACCTCGCCCCCTCCCCTCCTCCTCTGCCCCCTCCCCTCGTCTCGTCTTCTCTGTCGCCTTTATCTCCACCTGCTCCTCCTCCTCTTTCTCATCTTCACCTTTGTCATCACTTTCGTTTCTTTCTTCTTCGCATCTTCCTCTTCCTCCTTCTCCCCCGGTCGTGTACATTAGGCTACTTTAATAAAATAGTTTGTATCCATTTACTTAAACCGACAAACCTAGTTTACAAGGAAGATGCTGGGTCTGGTGCTGGGTGTTGAGTAGCGATGAGAGACAGTTTGTGAAGGGGGCTCTTTCCAGAGTGATGTTGGCCTGAGATGGCCTGAGACCCCCAGGGACGCCAAGTCCTGGGAGAGGTGAGGCCCCCCGAGGATGCTGTGGTCCTGCCATGCCCCGGCCTCAGTCACCTCAATGACAGAGCCCGTCTTGATTTCAGCCTCCTCTGGAGCCAAGCTTGGCTGCAAGCTGGGGCTTTGACTCCGAATGCTATGACGTGCATTTTCACTCCCTGTTAGAGCTCTGCCCTCACGCCCAGCCTCAGCCCCAGCTCAAGGACGGGTCAGCATTCTTGACAGTTCCTTCCCCTTGGCCTGACTGCTGTCTTCCTGCCCCGGAGAGAGCAAATCCGCCAGCTCGCACTCACCACGGGCAAACTCTTTGAAGACATCTAGAACTTAGGCCAGTGGGAAGGGCTAAGGAGCAGAGGGAGAGGGCTAAAAACTCGGGAAGTGGACAGAGCTGTCACGTGGCCGATGGATGAATCTCGTGTGGCCTTGAGGGACCAAAATATGACCGAGGTGGACTCTGTCTCGATGGAGGGACCCGTTTTCTACCTCTTGGGGTTGACCTTATGTGGAATGTTACAGTAAAAATAATTCACAATGTTTGTTTAAAAAGAGTAAGGCGGGGGGGGGGGCTAGCAATGGAGCTTGGAAGCAGGGGAGAGAGGCTGGGCTCAGCTCCAAATGCAGCAAGGAAAAGTGGGAATTTACAGCCAAGGAGCAGGATGTTGAGGTGGGGAGGGGTTGGTGGATGGAAAATTACCGAGGGGAAACACTGGGGCCGAGGGGGACTCTGGCTAAACTAACGTGGTAGGCTTCCTGTGGACAGCAGGCCAGGGCGGCCCGACGCCACGTGGGGGTGCTGGAGCGGGGGAGCTGCGCCAGATGTGGAGGGAACTGTGGGAGACAGTAACAAGGGGGCGGGACTAACCCCGGGCGTGTCTGCCTTGCAGAAGTAGGCGGCCAGGCAGTGGGGGGCCCTGCAACGCCCGCTGCACGAGCTCACGTGAGGAACCGGAGCCTGAACTCCTGGCCCCCGGCTGCGCTCTCTTTACTGATGATCTGGAGAAAGGGGATGAGCTGAGGCCTCCCAGGTCTTCAGGTGGAAACAAAGAATAGTTCTCAGCAACTTACGATTTTAAAAAGAACAGACGACTGTCAGCAGGCAGGAGAAGTAACCGGAGCAAAGATAGTAAACCAGTCGCAAAGACTCCCGGGTCTGTTTCAGTTTCAGAGGTAGAGCTCAGCCTGAAGCTGCGGCCGGCCGTTTTGCAGGACCCAGCCCTCCCTGAGCGCTCAGCCAGCAGACCGAGGGGGCCTGGGGACCCCGACGCTCACCATGCTGGCCCGCGGTCCCTCACCCAACTAGGTGCCTGCGTTTTGTCAGCCTGCAGTGAACTTTGCTCTATTTTGACGTGAAAATCCCCTCCCCAGGGTGGGAATTGTCACCATTTTTTGAACATGCAACATATATCTGAGCAGGTTGTCACCTAGCACTCCACCTCTTCGTGGAAGGGCACACTCGCCCTTTCATGAACACACATGCGCCCTTAGCTTACAACTCGTCTGATCCTGCTTTTATGGGAGATGGCTCTCTGAGGGCTAGCTCCCTGTCTCCTTACCGGTTACAAGTAATAAACGCTTCTGCTCTGATAGAAAGTCCTTGGCGTGTTCACTGACTGTGCACCCCAAGCGGCTGACCCATTCGTTCTTGTAATCTGATCAGATGGTGAGGGCCCTGGCTAAGCCTAGCAGGGTTCCTTGTAAAGTGAGACATTGCAGAGACAAACACAGAAACCCAGAAGTCAGAGCCTGGCTGAGAAGAGTTCAGAAGAGCCTGATTTGAGTTTGGTCACAGAGAGACTCTGTCAGGTACAGGGTGCTCCTGGCTTCGGTGGGCTCCCCACCCCAGGACAGCGGCGGGAGGACCCTGGATGGTTTGACTGTGTGACCCCTGGGTCAGCATGAAAGCTGAAACCTGGCGCTTCTGAAATGAAATGGAGACCGACTTGAGCCCGACTGCACAGTCAGAAACTCTGCAAGCCACTTCATCACTGAATTACTCCACCTCTAATCGCATACCGCGTCGCAAACGGGCTCCCGGACGCTGGCCATCGGGGAAGCTCATGTAATTTCACCGTCTGATGAAGATGATGTCTCGATGGGCTTTGCAGTCAGCTTTACTGAACATACGTTGGTGCTAAGTGTCCTTGAATATCACGTTTTCAGGTGCTTTCAGGGGCCGCTCCCACTGCAAGGCTCAGATCTGAATGTAAGTGGCGGAGACCCACTCCCAGGACGCCAGAGGCGCTCTGGCACCCCAGCTGAGTCCCTTTAGCTCCCTTGGGGCAGTGTTCTCACCGGGAAACATCAGCAAATAACTGGCTGCCTTGTGAGCTTGATTCAGTCATATATACCTGCAGCTCCTGGGTGCAGATAAGTGGGGGGTTACTGTCCAATCTTCCCGTCCGGGGAGAAGCCATGTGCCATATCCTTGACATCGGTGCAAAAACATTGCGGTGCCATGGTGACAAATCAATGCTTTGTGGACAGAGACTTCCACACCCTAAAATCATTTTCTTCTGGGTCCTGGCACATGAAAAATTACTTTGCGGGGAGACCTTAAAGGCTATTCAAAAACATATCAGTATGAGTATGGGGATAATATTTGCATGGGTCCTCATATACGAGTACAAACCTACATTTAAGTCAACTTACCTACTGAGGTGTTTCCCTCCAGCTCGCCTCAGAAGAAGAAGGAACCTCAAGGGGAAGGGGGAATGCATCCGACTGGACCCTCCCTCGCTGGCCGTGTTTCACAGCAAGGGGCCTGCGATGAGCTTGCAAATGGAGGAGTGGGGAAGTCGGGGCAGAGCTGGCAGGTCCTCAGGGTCAGAACAGGGAGGGCCCCCTCTTAGGGGCATGGGGAGCCCACGCAGCTGTGTGTCTGGGCACTGGGGCCCCCCTGGCCGTGTTTTGGAGGGTCCTGCGGCTGGGACGTGTGGCGGAGGGAGGTGAGGCCACCTGAAGGGTGAAGAGCGTGATGCAACCGAGCGGAAAGCGTGGGAGCCGGTACGCGGCGAAGGGAGGCGCTGCTTCAGAACTTCACTCGCGCACGCGCACACGCACGCGTGCCGTCTGCGTGCCCAGTGACCGCCGCGGGAGGGGAGGCGCGCTTCCTGCGCGACGTCGGGCGGCGCGTGGGTGGCTCTGCTCTGGACTTCGGCTGCTCTTGGCCAAACGCAAGGCCGCAAGAGCCCGGTGTGCACACGTCCTCCTGCCTGGAGCGGCCGCCAGCCTTTCTTCCCGGCGCTCCCTCGTGCGTCCGCCTTACCGCTTCGGTGCACACTGGAATTCTGTTCATCTGTCGCCTCTTCAGCCGGGCTGTGGCTCGGGGACTGGGTTTCTCCTTCTGCTCCAAGCGCCCACTGAACGGAGCTGAAGAGAGTCAGCTGGGCCTTCCCCAGCGGTTCCGTCCTTCGGTCTTCACATCATCACCTTACAGGCCTAGGTGAGAAAGGTGAGGAAGGAGCAGGTGACGCTTTGTGGGCGGAGGGGGCCAGGGCAAGATCCAACAGGTAACAGAGAGAGGAGGCTTTCCGATGTAGGGCCCGTAACTCGTGGCTGCCTGGTGGTTACCGCCGTGGCAGAAGTGGCTGCTCTGCCCCAGGGCGTCTCAGCCTTGGCGTGGGAACGTTTGCCTGGCGAATCTCCCGGTGGGGCCGTCCTGGGGGCTGTGGTTTCTCCAGCAGCATCCCTGGCCTCCACCCACCAGACGCTCACAGCGCCCCTCCCCGGGGCAAGGTGTTACCGGATGTCCCCCAGCAGCTCTCTGGCGGAGACCGCTGCTCTGTGACAACAATTTTGCAGAACTGTCACTTACAGAAATGTACCTGCTGTAAGGAGCACTTTTGAAAGTTTTACCAGACTGTAGGCAAAGGTGTTTCTTTCACCCGGTTCTCCAGTTCTCTTCCAAAAGGCAGCTCGGCTTCCTGCTTGCAGCCACAGAGGCGGTTTACGCCCACAGACACTCAGGGACACACAGCCACTGCATCTCTCTCCCTGCTGAAACAGAGCGTCTCAGTGTCTTTTCTCATGTGATGGTTTGTCTTGGAGATTTTTTCATATCAGGGCACACAGAGAGGGACAAAATCATGGCAAAGATGTATTCGTAACAACTGTGGGATTAGGAGTTTAGCCCACCAACCTATAATGGAAAATAACATGAAAACGAATGTCCGTACGTGTATGTATGACTGGAACATTGAGACTTCCTGCTGATCACCAGAAACTGACACACTGTGACTGAGTAGCCTTCAGTAAAAAAGGAGGAAAAGAGTGTAAGCTACCCAAAATGGAGTTAAATGTACTCAGAAGACTTTTCAGCGTCCTTGGAATGCAGTGTATGCTCTTCCCTTCTGGTAAAGTGCTGTGAAGGGTTACGAACTCGGCACTCTCCATGTGGAGTCACCGCTGGGCTCCTGGGATCGGCTCCGCCAGGTCGTGTCATGAAGTTTTTCCTTTTGCTCCTGGGCTGTTTCTCAATCTCCAACAGTGTTCTAGTGTATTTTACACTCAGGTTCCCTTCTCAAGTGAGATTGGTGTCTTCCTTCTTGTGTTTTATTTGTAATGTTTCTGTTTCACTATAATTTCATCTTCATAACAATAATCCGGAATCTGGCTTCCCTTCTGCTCCCTCTGTTACACGTTAAGCAGCACCGTGATGACCTGCTTTAAAGAGCAGACAGGAGTCATTCTTGAAGCTGCCTGGCCCTGGGGCTTCTGGGGGCAGCTTCTTTATGCCCTGAAATCTTTTTACTTATATTATCAATATTAAATACTACCTTTGGATTCCAACAATATGGAAGTGAAACACTCTCTCTTTTTTCTTTTTCTTTTTGCCTCTTTCTCTCTTCCCTCCCCTCGTCTTGATGATGTTACTTCTCTACTGTCATGTTGGATCATATTTGCTTTCTATTATGCGGTCATAATTCCTACCCTTACTTTTGTCTTAAAACTGTAATGAAACAGAGTCACTTCTCACATCAGCCCTTTTGCAGTGGTTTCTCTCCTTTCTCGACAGAATTATCTTCCTTGAATCCTTGAATCGTCAAAAATATTTGTCTCTAGCTCAGATATCTGATTGAAAGTCTAGTTGAGGAAACAAAAACCTATGTAGATTTTGTCGGCATGGTTTCTTTATCTCCTATAATTGAATCTCTTTTTTTGGAGGCTGGTTAGAATTTTTTTTCCTTACAAGTGTCTTGATACGCTCTCCTGCGCGTTCTGCGGGCTCTCTGTGATCGCTGGCCTCCGCAGTGGCACTGGGCGCCGTCTGGGTGCTGATTGCCCTAAGGCTCCCTTTTCTCCTGTGCTGTGGTGAGGCTTTGCTCCTCACAATCAAACTCTCTTTTATTTTGTAAAACTCTTCCTGTGTCCCTTTTGTTTGGTTCTGTTGACTGGGGACACCCATAATGCTCCTGCCAGGCCTTGCTTTAATCTTCATGTTTATTATTTCCTCGTTAGTCATCTCGCGTTCTTTGCTCGGTTCAGTTTTATCCGTTTTGTTCCCTTGGTGGTGTCCTGGGTGCCTTCCTCCGGGAGTGTCTGTGTGCTGAGATAGCCCTGCTTCCATGGCGGCGTCTGTCTGGTGACGGACACAACTTTTCCCTTGGACCTTCCTCTCCGAGGCCGCCCAGCGGTGCCGCGTGCGCTTCCCCGCGCTCGTCCCCCGGGGCGGCCGGAGTCTGCAGCCCCGGGCCCGCGCTCCGCCGGCCTCACCCAGAGGGGCCGCTGGACCCGTGGTGCTGGGCTGGCGGCCGGCGCGCTCCCCGGCCCAGCCGCCCTCTGCCCTGAGCTCTCCGTCCGTCTGTCTTTCCGCAGGGCTCCTGCCGGCGGCCCTCCGCTCGGCTGCCTTTGTGATGCCGGGGCGCGCCTGCACAGGCGGGACGGCTGCAGGGCCGCCCGCTCGCTCTGCCTTGCCTGGGACGCTCCTGGGCTTTGCACAGAAAGCTCCGTGTTCCAGGACGGGCTCGGTCCTCGGCAAACTGCAAAGGTCGGTCAGCCTGGTGGTGGATAAACTGTTCTTGGACGGAGACTCTGTAGGGAGAGGCTGGGACAGCTTCAGGTTCAGGGGAAAGCACTTCCTGTGTGAGGCTGTCTGGTCACGTGAGACCTGGGGCCGGGGAGAGAGGGGGGGCCTGCCCTTTCTTAGAGCTCCTCCGGCCTTGAAGCCCCATTTCCCATCTGCTTGTTCCTCTTCTAACTCCTCCTCTTAAGCTGGTGAACTTTATCTCTCTCTCTCTCTCTCTTTTTTTTGGTGAGAAAACTAGTTTAAAATTAAAGAAAAAACCCTGAAGTATAGTTGATTTATAGTGCTGTGTTAGTTTCAGATGCAAAGCAAAGCGATTCATTGTACATAATACATTCATGTGTATGTACGCATTCCTTTTCAGATTCTTTGCACTCTAGGTTATGACAAGAAACTGAATACAGTTCCCTGTGCTCTACGGTAGGTCCTTGGTGTTTATTTATTTTATATGCAGCAGTGTGTGTATGTTAATCCCACACTCCTGGTTTATCCCTCCCCACTTTCTTTCCCCTTTGGTAACCATAGTTTGTTTTCTATGTCTGTGAGTCTATTTCTGGTTTGCAAATAAGTTCATTTGTAACTTTTTTTTTAAAGTTCCACATATAAGTGACATCATATGATATTTGTCTTTCTCTGTCTGACTCACTTCACTTAATATGATAACCTTTAGGTCCTAGGTCCATCCGTGTCATTGCAAATGGCATTATTTCATTCTTCTTTTATGACTGAATAGCAGTGTGTGTGTGTGTGTATGTGTGTGTGTGTGTGTGTGTGTGTGTGTACACATCTTCTTTATCCAGTCATCTGTCGATGGACATTTAGGTTGCTTCAATGTCTTGGCTACTGTAAATAGTGCTGCTGTGAACATTGGGGTGTGTGTATTTTTTTGAGTTAGAATTTTTCTCCAGATATATGCCCAAGAGTGGAATTGCTGGGTCATATGGTAAGTCTATTTTCAGTTTTTTAAGGAACCTCCATACTGTCCTCCTTAATGGCTGCACCAATTTACATTCCCACCAACAGGAAAGTTAATTTCTATAACATCAGTCTTCCTTCCTGAATTAACAGCATCTATATTTTTTGTACTTAAAATATGCCAGTTCTTATGACTCCAAGAGACATTTTTCTTAAGATTTTGATATTTACTATGGTTTAAAAATTTTTTCTAATGTAGCTATAAAAAAATCCTTACTTCTCCCCAGGGAACTGGCTGCCTCAGATGGAACACAAGGGAAGGCCAGCCAAAGGAGCGTGTCGGCCCGTTGGGAATCTTGGTTTGAGGTCTCTAAATTTCCCTCTCGTTCAAGCATTTTAAAACCGAGGTGGGAAAGACTTCACGATTGTGCTGGAGAAACCTCCCTTTCTCCGGGCCTCCCAGATCACACAGAACCAAGCAGCCTCACACGGAAAGTGCTTTCCCATGAGCCAGCAAGGAGGGCTCAGGGAAAAGGGGGTCTGAGTGAAGGGGGAGGGGGTGGGCGAGCACCCTCAGGAGCCCGGCGGCCGCGCGGTGGGGCAAGGCCACGGCGGAGGCGGTGATCCTGCAGATGGCGGCAGTGAGGATGGCGGCGCTGGCGCTGAGGGTGTTGATGGTGACAGGGGTCCAGTCCTAACCGTAACTTGTACCCTTGAGTTGTACGTGTCTCCTCATGGAAGCCTTCACAGCGTGCAAAGTGTTTCTGAGATGTCAACAGCGGTGTGATGAAAGGCCTTCATTTGCGGCCAGATAAAGGCAACGATTCAAGAACGCCACCCCCTACGGAAGTCCAATGTCCGGCCAGGAAAAGGCTGCAGGGGAGGCCAGACCCCTGCAAAGGCGACATGCTGTAAGCAGCCCTCCCATTCGCCGCAGGCCTCGGAAAGGCTCTGTGTCATTTTCAGATGTCCTAACGTGGCTTAATTATAGGAGGGATTAACCTGCAGCTGGAATCCCACCTCACTGCTAATGAGCAGGCAGCCATGAACCATCCTTTATAAGTCAATATTCAAGGAATTAAATATGATTGCCTGGTTGAGTTTGGCTCCGTGGCTAATGAAACCATAAAACATGATTGATTAGAGGGATGTCTGCAAAAACTTCATTAGTTTGTTTCCTTCTGTCGCCACCCATGGAGATGAAGGATCTGAGAAGCACCACCCACATGACGCATTGTCTCAGGACCTTTGCTCTGGAGCCCTTCACCTCCAAGGTCCTACAGCACAGATCTGGGGGTCATCTCTGGTGTCTCCAGAGTGGCCCCCATCATGGATGAACTGGGCTCCTAAAACTCGTGTGTCCTAAAGCGTGTGAGATTTTGGAAGGAATGGCGATGGGGGCCTCACACTCAGGAACTCTGTAGAAGGTTTAGGGTGCAGCTGTATGAAAAAATACACACTGTTTGCTGCAGGTGATCAGGAGAAAGCTGAGGACAGTTCTGCCAGTGTCGGCCCAGGAATTCATGGGCAACAGAATCCAAGGCCACTTCAAGTACTGTTTATTGACTCTTCATCTTGGACCAGAAATGATGCCGTAAGAGAGTCCTTCTTGACAGCAGCCTTTGTAAGCCTATAATTCTAGCGTGAGCCCCATTTTCCAGGGAGGAAACTGCAGCTCAGAAAGATGAATTAACTCACCTGAGCCGCCCTGTTCTTAAATGGCGGAGCCGGGATCTGAGTCTGGCCAGGCAGGTCCTGACGCCGGTGCGCACAGCGCCGACGTGCGGCGTTCCCGGCTGCGCCGGAGCGGGAGCAGGGCCCGTGGGAGCTGTGTGTGCAGAGGGCCGGCTGCAGGCGGCCGGCGCGGTCGCACGGCACCCGTCCTGACCCTTCCCGGCCCCGCTGCCGCAGGGCCCTCAGTGCGGATGGGCGGAGGAGCGCTGACCCGGAGACGCAGAGTGCTAACACCCATGACGGAGAACCTCAGACGGCTGCCGCCCGGCGCCCAGAGGCAGCGGGAGGCATCGCAGCTTCCGCGTCGCCTTCCCTGCTGCCTGCGGGAAGCAGCATCGGGAGACCGAGACTGTGGCGGTGAAACCAGAGCGTCTGAGAGCCAGGGAGGCAACGCTGGGACGGAGGCCAATCAGCCCCGGGCTGGTGGAGTAAGTGTGGGGGTTCAGCTCCCTCGCAGAACAAGCAGTGTCCACAGGGCAAAAATAAATGCGCAAATGAAGTAGAAGACACAGAAAAGACAGACGAAACACAGACATAATTATAAAAGGAAAGCCAGACTGGAACATATGTGCTGGCCAAGCACTGCCCTTCCTCCGTGCGTAAGGCCAGGGACATTCAAGGTCAAGGCTGTCTGACCAGCAGCAAGACGTGCCCTTACGGATTATAACACAGCTCACGCCGGGACGGCGACAGCGACGCTCACCTGCCGCTCCCAGCGCGTGAGCCTGGCACCTGTATGTTTCCAGGCGGGGATTCTGGAACGGAACAGATTTAGTCTGCGAGGCCATATTCAGGAGGGATGTGCTGGCCGTGTCCAGGGTAGCCCTCTCCGATGGCTGGTCACACGTGTAACCTGATACTGCGATCCTTTCTGCGTCTTCCTCCCACTCTAAAGGGCTTTAATGTAATCATATCGTATAATGACAGTAAACTTACAATAATATAATAATGATGATATAATGATTCTTTCTGACTTTCCCTCCCATTCGAAAAGGCTTTAATATAATAATAATAAATATATAATAACAAAATAACGATTCTTTCTGAGGCCCCGCCCCCTTCTAAAAGGCTTTCCTCTTCAAGCATCTGTGAGGGCACAATCCACTTGTTGCCACAGCGCGGGCCCGTCCCCCTGGTTGGACGTTTCCATCCGTGACGAGTGAGGGACTGTCTTCTGGTTCAGCGCCAGCCCTCTGACTGCCCACTTTATGCAAACGTTGATGGCACTGCAGTCGTGTGTCTGGCTGATGATTCTTGGTTTATAACCCATTTTAACTGTGTTGTTATGATTGGTTTCTGGTAGTTGGGAGAACTGTTGGGTTTTAAGTCAGGAAATCAGATGCTTTTCAGGCCTCGGAAGGGTGGGGGTCTGGAGCTCAGGAGGGTAAGCCGTCCGCTAACAGCACCCTGGGGGGCGCCCGGGTCACAGCGGGCCACGCTGTGGGACAAGTGCCTCTAGTGCCCAGACCGAGGCCCCAGAAGCTCACCCTGAATGTGCTGCAGATTTGAGGTTGCCTGTCTCTGCACACCTGTCTCCACCAGGGAACCGTGGCGTCTGTGTCTTCCCAAGCCTGATCTGAGGATCTCCCCTTGGCAGACTCGTGGGGCTCCCAGCGTACACAGGAGGGAACCGTGGGAGTGGGGTGGGGGATCGGTGACAGAAACAGTGGGCACAGGCGGGAACCCCTTGCCTTTGCACTGAGGAAGCGGGAACCAGGGGGTCACTGCTTGGTTTCCTAAGATGTCCCAAGGGTTAAAACCACTGTGCAACTGTGTGAAGGCACAGAAGGCTGCAAACACACGTGTTCGCTGCTTACTCACCATGGCACTCGTCCCACTTGAGAAAAATCAAACCTGGCCTCATCGGTGGTCGTCACTCACGATGGTGTCCCGGGTCCTCATCGCCGCCCCCGTCGCCGAGGCCACACCACCGCCACCCACTCTGCTCTGTGTCACCTGGGTGCTTTGTCCTGAGTCTCGAGGAGCCACTGGTTGTGATGGTCGTACCGATCGTTTTTACTGGGATGCCCACCCCCCCAGCTGGTGCGATTAGGACGTAAACAGCCCCAGCTGCTCCTCTGTGCTGGCGAACTGCCCTCCGCTTACAGCAGCCGCCTCCCAGGAAGCGGAGGAGGAAATTCTGGCTGTGCATTGCTGTCCAGTGGGCTGGCAGCAAGGATCCAGCACTGGGAGGTGAAGCGCCGTTAGGCCCTGGCACGTGGGACCCGCCAGCTGCAGGCCGTTCACCTGTGTGAACAGGGATCCGAGGCAGGTGGAAGGATTCGCACCGACTCCTGTGACAACTCTGCCTACCTCGGGGCCTGGATGGGGAGGCACGGGGCTCTAGGACCGGATGGGGAATCCGGGAGATGGAATTAAGCACCTTGCTCCCCTGAGCCCTTGAGTCTGCAGAAGTGGCTCACCTCCCTCTGTGGGAGACAGAGCAGAGCCCCACGGGGGTCTCAGCTCAGCGATGCCTTACACGGAGGGGCACCAGGCAAAATACAGGATGCCAGGGACACCTGAGTCCCCAATAAGCAATGGTACCTACTTAGTGTGAGTGAGTCCCGTCGTCAAATGGTAGCATCTGTCCAGTCAGGGCTGGGGGAATATGCAGTCTGCTCCAGGACGCCCGCAGCTCTTCCCGCTGCTGCTTCCACCACAGTCTGCTGTCATGACCGTCCCAGAAGCTCTGTTTGAGGCAAGTGGTCCTTTAAAAAATATGTAAAAATCAGTTCATTGTGGTAGGGAGCGTGCATCTGATTACCTTGGAAGGTATTTCTTGTGTGTTTTCTTTGGTAATTCTTACTTTTCCTTGTGTGAACTACCAAATCATCCTCCTGATTTCACAGTATAACTTGGGTTATTATTTTATTTTCTTGTTGGTTTTTAAAAGCACTTTATATATTGAGGACATTAACTGTCATATTATTATGACATCTTATTTTTGCGTTTTTTCCACCTAATTGTGTTTATGCTAATTTTGTAGCAATTTTTAAAATCTTCACACAGTTTAGCACATAAACTCTATAAATGTATTTGCTTTTTTTTTTTTTTTCTCTTAAAGATCTGGCCTACTTTACTCTGAGATGAGACACACGATATCCTCTGTGTTATTCTAAGTTTCATGATTTTAGTTTTTCCGGTTAAGCTTTTTAAACCATCTAAGTTTATCCGGGAGCATGCTATGAGGTGGAGGTTGGACTTTGTTGATACCGGAATGGTCACATACCACGTTTCCTTGGCCACTTATCAAATCAGCCATCTCCATCCCTTGAGAGTCTGCAGTTCCTGAGATCTACTTCTGGAGATTTTCCCCTCCTTTCTATGTCTGCCTCTGTCTCACCGCCATCTTGCTTTCCTTGTTTTAAATAATAATACAATAACATATTTGATGTGAAAAATCTCTTTTTCAATAGTTTCCTTTTTTTTTGCAATATTTATTGGCCATTCTTAGCAATTACTTTTTCTGAGTAAATGTGAGAATCTTCCAGTCAAGCTGTAGAAGTGTTCTGATGAGACTGCGATGAGGATTGCCTCGGATGCACACGTGAACTTGGGGAGAACTTCGCAGAGGCCGGGTCAGGAGGCTTCGGCGCTGCCTGCACGCTCTGCCTTCCGAGCTTGGCTCTGCTGCCGGGAGGCTGCCAGGGCAGTGTGCCCCCTTCTTCCCCCGCTGGGGCCAGCCGGGGCCCTCACATCCGCGCCTCCGTGCCGGTGTGAGCAGCTGCAAGGCCAGGACTACCCTGCGGCCCCGCCCCCTGCCGCCTGCCGGTGTCCCCTGGACTTGGGGCAAAGGGGGCAGGTGATCGGGGCTCATCTTATTTCTCATAAAAGTGATGGGGAGTTCCTCAGTGTTTTGTGAGCGCCTTAGATGTTAACCCCAGCAGCACTCCTGGCAGACAGATGGTAACCCATGGTGACGGATGAGCGAGCTGGGGAGGAGAGGTCTTGTAATGAGTCCCAAGGTCACCTGGCTGGTCACAAGGTCACAGGACCCAGCCCGGGGCTGTCTGTCTCAGAGCTTCTGTTACTCACTGTGTCACAGGCTGGGCATCTCCTGGCATTGAGAACCGGGCTGTCAGGAGTTAAATCAGGGCTGCGCAGAACCTCGCACAGAGCCGTGGGAGATCACCGCCAGGACCCAGGCTGGCCCAGCTCCCGGCGCTGGTTGCTCTTTACAAATTGGATGGATCGGTCCTCCTCTTGGTCTGATGCTCAGTTGACATCTAGAAAATGTCCACACCTCAGCTGAATTGTCCCACCAGCAAATTGACGCCTTGGCAAGCTCTCCATCAGTGACCCCTCCCTGCCAGGCCTCTCTCTTCCCCTTCATCTCCTTCCTGCTGTGCCCTGGATGCCTCACGGGACACCTGGCGAGGGCTGCCCAGGGGTCTGCACCCCTGGCCTCCTGGATCGGCCGCTGCTGCAGAGAGCAGGGAAGCTGCTCTTCCAGGAGGAGCCTTATCACTGGGAGGGCTTTGCTCTGTCTGCCAAGAAGGGACTTATTAACATGTCTTCAAAACCCAGTTTTCATCTCCCACCCACTCCCCCTCTCTCCCCAGGGGACTTTGAAACACCAGAGCTTTGAAGAAGAAAGCCGCCTGCTTCTGCGGGAGAGGGAGTCTGAGCTCATGCACATCATCCTGAGACATCCTGACGTGTGTTTGATCGCCGGGCTGATGCTAAGTGCCCAGTCCGGTGATCCTTCTGATTTATCCTGACATCCTTCTTTTCATTTTGAAGTTTGGGCTTGGCCGTGGGAGGAGGTGCCTTTCCTAGGACCAGGAGAAGTTAACTTTGGGCAGACTCCAGCATCGACAAGCTCACAGCTAAAAATTGGCTCCTCGCCCCCTGCAGTCGCCAATCATTGAGATGCAAATTCAATAGAAAAGAACCACAGGTGTCCTCTGCAGCTGGAAATCAGGCTGCATTGAGATGGGGATGGACACCGGGTGTCAGGAAGCCATCTTCCCAGGCTGAGGAGCAGGGAAGTTCCCTCCTCTGTCAAACTGTCAAATTACTTGCCCCAGGGGAGACGCCAGACTCCTGGCGGCCCGCTGTTCCTGCCCGCCTGTCCACTGCTGGAAGGGCTGGCCCTGCCAGGGACCCAGCCTGGCTGGGGCCCCCTTCCGGGAAGGAGGAGCTGGAGGGATCTGGTTCTGCCCGATGGCCCTGAAGGCGTCCGAGTGCTGGCCTCTCCGGTCAGCATCCGCAGAGAGGAGACGTCCTCTGAGGCTTGTCGTGCGCCCCATGAATAAATACAAGCTGAGGGCTGAGCCCATCTAACCAGCTCGGCTGCTGCAGCTTTCTGACAAATGTAACCGTGCTTCTGATGGGAGAGTTTTGCTCTGTTTTTGAATTTCATATAACTAACAGTTGTTCCTTCTAAACTCAGTGTCATTGAGTGTCTGGGTGTTCCAAGATTTGTCTGTGAATCAATTTCTGCGACAGGTAACACCTCAGAGACTCGGAGCTGGGTGCAGGGCGGGCAGCACATTTCAGCATCACTTTATTTGCAGACGGACTCATGTGTAGCTGCAGAAAGAGGGCGGGGGAGGCCGGGGCTCTCACAGACCCTTCCCCAGATTTCCTGCAGGTTAGCAGGCACACCCAGGGAGGGGAGAGGCTCCAGCTGCGGACGGAAGCTCAGCCAGCCTGGGGGCGCCACGCTCGCCGAAGGACAGAGTGGCCTGCGCCCGGGTCTCCGTGCACTCCCTGGGGTCGTGGACTAAGGGGGCCTCCCCGAGCTGCGGGGGTGGGGGCCCTGCAGCCAGCGGCACGGCACAGGGGCACGTGGACAGGTGCTCGTTCTTCCCCACTTTCTTCCAATTTCACCGGCACCCACCCTGAGCAGAGGCTTCTCTGGGTGTCGTGTCTTCCTATGAACGAGATGCTCTTTCTGTCTCCAAACTTCCCTTGTGAACCTTTGAAGTACACTGAGCTATTCAAACAGAGGCGACCCACCCAAGCAAGCACATGCTAATCCCGCCTTGGACCTGGCAGCTGGGGCTCAGCCCCCTTCTCTGTGCCAGTGGGCGCCAGGTGGTCACCGGGTCTCTGCCCTGGACAGACGTCAGCATCGGCCAGGTGCCCTGAGCATCCTTCTGGATGCAGGGCCCCAGGGAGCCTCGGCACGGGCACCTGCCGCAGGGCCTCTTCGCTGGGCCTGGGCTGCATGGCTCCCATGGGGCCAGGTCTCTGATGCGGGCTCTGTGGGTTCCAGCCATGCAAGATAACCCTCCTGCAGGGGTTCTGATTGTTTTTCCTCCTCCCTGATAAGGTTTGGAAAGTAATAATGAAAGGTGCCCCAAGGAAACAAGATAACAGGATTAAAGTGGGGAGAGGCAGGCACAGCCAGGCAAGGGGCCCCATGACCTGCAGGCAAGCCCTTCCTCTCAATTGTCACTAAAGGGATTATACAATTTCCTTCTCAGATGTTAAGTGCTGGGACCAGAAGTGTCTAATTAAAGTACATTCCAAAGGGAAAGACAGCGGCCAGGCAGGCCTCGGGAAGAGTCCCAGGTGTGCTGTCTTGCAGCATCCTTATCGAGAGGCTGGGAGACTCAGCCCCGGCCTGGGGACCAGGAGTAATTAAAACACCTTTAATTGGATGATTCCGCGACGCCTTCTGCACAGTGGAGCGTCGTTGCCAATCTGTTCCCCTGGCCTCTTGTGGGAAGACATTGAGAAGATCAAAACTCTCCTTAGGTGGGAAAGAGCTTTCAAAATAGAGCTTGGCTGTGGCTGTGTCTACACCCGTGAAGCACGGGACAGGGCCCTGAACTGCGAGGTTGTTACCGAACTCAGGTTTGGCTCCTCGCGGCTCGAAAGCCAATACTCCAGAGACGGGTGCTGGCAGGAACAGAAAGGCTGCCTTATTCAGGAAGCTGGCAACCTGGGGAGATGGCGGATTCATGTCCAAAAGCCAGCTCTGAAGACTGCTCGACTGTGCAGATGTTAATGGGAGAACCATTTGGGGAGGGGGTCGGAGAGGTCCTTATCTCCACTGTGTGCAGCCTTCCTCCAGGCTGGTGGGTGGGGAGGTAGCGGGGTGGTGCTCCAGGAATCCTGTGCTCAGCCTTCAGCGACCACCCTCCACCTGGGTGGGCGTCTTAGTTCACGCAGAAGGACCAAAGATGTCGCTATGCGCATTCCTTGAGGAGGAGCCAGGACCCTGGCCCTGGGCTGCACTGCTGCTTCTTGACTACCTCTCCCTGTCTCTGCGTCCCCTCTGTCTCTGATTGGCAGCCGTTTGGAACTCAGGGAAGCTCAAGGCAGCTGTAGGAAACCTATTTCCTACTAACAAGAAATGGGGGACACAGAAGGGATTTGTGCCCAGGAGGACCCCACAGGGCCCTGCTCCGTTTCAAGGTGAGGAGATCAGCCCTGGGGGTTTCCCAGGCGGGATGCATAAGTGACCAGCGCGTCCCCTGGGGAAGGAGAGCTGGGCGAACAGCCATGGTGTCGGGCTTGAATGTCAGAGGCGAGGGGGGGGATCGTGTTGAAGACTGGATTAATTTTCTCCTCTGCTAGAAGAAGTTACCACGAACGTAGTGGTTTCAAACCACACATTTTTACGATCTTACGATTCTGGAGATCAAAGTCCACCATGGGAGGTCAGGGCTGCGCTCCCCCGGAGGCTCTGGGGGGCTCTGTTTCCTGCCTTTTCCAGGCTCTCGAGGCTGCAGGCCCCTTCCTGGCCTTCCAGCCAGCATCTTCCAGCTCCTCCCTGTGTCTCTGACTCGTGTGCCCATCAAACGCCTGCAGGTTCCCTGAAGTCACATCACGGGTTCGGGGGTTGGGACGTGCACACATTTCAGGGGTCATGATTACACCCACTCAAACCCCAAGGAGGAGTCGGCAATCAAGTCACAGGGCCCTTGTCTAAAGGGGGACCCGGGACGGAGGAGGACGGAAATGCCACCTCCATTGCCCTGTTGTGTTCTTTTTAAAAAATTTTTGGTAAAACGCAAGTAACATAAAATTGACTACGTTAACCATTTTAAACTGGCTTAATTTAGGAGGCACTGAGTACAGTCAGGATGCTGTGCAAGTCTCAGCCGAACCTCCTCCAGAAGAAAGCCAGGCCCATGTAGGAGTCCCTCACGCCCACCTCCCGCCGCCCCTGGTGGCCGCGGAGCTGCGTGTGTCCCTCTGCCTGCCTGCTCTGGACACCTCACTGCAGTGAACTCGCACAACACGAGGCCCCGGCGTCCGGCTTCTTTCGCTTGGCGTGACGTGTCTGGTGTCATCCATGCTGCACGCGGATCGGGACTTCACTCCTTCTTACGACCGAGGAACGTTCCTGTGACGTCGTGTGGATAGACTGTGTTTTGTTTATCCGTTTATCACCCACTGGTGGACGCCTGGTCGTTTCTACCTCTTGGCTCCTGAGAATAACACGGCTATGCGTGTTCATGTGCAAGGTTCTGCTTAAGTGTCCATTTTCAGTTCTCTGGGGAATACGCCTGGGGTGAAGTTCCTGGGTCACCTGGCAACTCCGTGTTTAGCAGATGAAGGAACGTTTTTCTCCCCCGAACAGCGCTGCCAGGTGAGTGGTTGTTGCTGATGTTTAGCCGTTAAGAACTCGGGCTCAGGGGGGCCACATGGTTTGCACACAGGGTGACTGTCAGAATGTGGCAGTTCTCACAGGAAACGGCGCTTCTCCCCAGGGCCCTGGATGGTGAATACCAACCGGCCTGAGACGGGACACGGGAACAGGAGAAGGGAGGTCACCCAGACGAGGGCCACGTCCACCTCTGGGGCCAGAGGGAGGTGCCATCGGGGCCTGGCAGTCGGGTCTTTGCACGGGGAGCTCTGAGGCCGAGTGGGCCTCAAGGATTTTGATTACAGCTCCTCCCTGCCACCGCACTCCTCACCAGAGGGACCACGGTGCTTCAGTGGCGTCTGTCTAGACCACAGGGCTGTGACACGGGGGTGGGGTGGCTGAGAGACAGCACCGCAGGGAGGAAACCATGAGGCAGGTGGCATGACTCCTGAGGAGTGGCACGGACCGTGCCCAGGATGAGTGCAGGTAGAAGTACAGAGGTGACGACCTCTGGCCTTCCGTGTTGATGCGATCGCAGCGGCCACGCCGACCACGGCACGTGGTGCTGGGGGAGGTGCTCACTACCCCGGAGAGCTGCTTTGTGTCCCCGAAAAGGATGACTTCAGGGTCGCTCAGGGCCTTAGGTTTCAAAGATTGTCATTTGATTTATTAAAGCCCCACATTAAAAATACCTTCTTTACACCTTTAGGTTGGACTTTGATTAATGTTCGATTCTATTTATAGACTTAGATAGCTAAACTCCCGGAAATGTTTTAAGTGGCATCAATATGCCTAGTATTAGATCTTCCTCCTCTTCTTTTATTTCAATTGCCTGGCCAGCAAACAACCCTCTCAGACATTTCTACGGTGCTTGTAGATCTAACAAATTAAACTGACTTACAGAGAGCCCTTCACTCTCCGGGCTTCAACACATTTTGTGAACTGAGTGGCACTCTCTTGTTCCTCTTACGGAAACCTTTCTTAACAAGTGGGAGGCAAATATTAAACAGCACAACCTGAAGGGCGTGAGTGAGTGACGGAAGACTGGTGCACACCAAGAAAACGCACCCTCGCGGCCAGCGAGAAGGCGAGAGCGCCAACCCGGCGGCCCCCTGCGGCCCCTCCCGGCCGCTACCCAGCACGGAGTCCCTCTCCCTAAGGCTGCGTGCACGGCCTCGCCCAGGGGGCCCTCGGGAGTCCGGCGTCTAGCAGACAGTTGTTTCTTGTCTCTTGCTTTCACTTTTCACACTTTTTGAAACGTGATGACGACAAGCAAGTAATTACCGTTCCTTCCACCCCATCTGCTGCTCACTCCACGTCCCTCGTGACTCCTGCATCGGTTACGTGGGGGTTAGCACGTTGGAGCAGCGGCCTTAAGTTAGAACCGTCCTCCCTTTTGTCACCGCGCGGAGGCCTGGCGTGGCTTGTCCTGGCCGACGTCGGGGCCTGCAGGCGCGTGCAGCTGGGCAGCGCAGGGCGTCCTCAGACCCTCTCCTCCGCGCCTCCTTTCCTGCCTGCTGCCCACAGACGAGACGGCGGCTCGCCCGGCTCTCCTTTCCTGACCAGACCCTCTCCTTCTTCAGCTCTTAATGAGCGGGGCCATCTGAGCCTCACATTATCGCCAGAACATGGGCTTAATAACCTCGTCAAAGCCAGAGGACACACTCACACAAAAGGCTGAATAAACGTGTTTCTTGCCAAGTAGCAGGGAACCATCTCCCTGGACAAAGCGACCGCCGGTCACACGTGGGGTTGGGGGCTTTGGAGCGCAGAGATTGGCAGGCTTCTGGAAGAGGGAGGATTTGGGGGCTGTGCGACCTTGGCTGTGGATGCCTGGTTATCAGAGCGGGGCTGCCACTCCTGGGTGTCACTTCAAAGTATAGTTGCTGCCGGGAAATAGTCCTCAGCTGATTAGGACCGGCTTCAAGTCAGTTTGGGAAGTTACCTCCGGTCGTGGGTAGTTACCTCTTCTCTTGCATTTGGGGCAGAGGACTTTTGTTCTCATTTTCATAACATGCTTGAGAACACTGAGGCTCAGACAGGTGAGCACATTTCCTAAGGTTGTGTATTTACCAGGCGGCACATTAGGGCCTTGAGCGTGGGCCTCTCCGAAGTACATGCTTTCATTTGCACATTTTTATCAAGCAGTGCTTTGGTTTGCGTGTTCACAAAGGGCTGTTTATCACGGTCCTCGCTTCTTGGTGCATTGTCTCTGTCGTTCCCTGCAAGGATGTTGTTTTTAATATTGTTATTAATATTTTTTTCTATTTTCCCTTCATCCCAGATCCTGACTGCCAGCCCCTCCTTTCCCACCCAGTAGAGTCACTCCTTGTAATGTGTTATCTGTCCTTAAATATCTGTGCCCCTTTGAGGGTCTGATTTTCAAGAGTTATGTGTTCATCTTAAATTTCCATACATGTTGTGCCACAGACCTCATTCCGTTTCTTAAGTTTTTTTGCTCAACACTGTATTTTAAATGTGTGCCCACCTTTCTGCACAGACTTTGAACCTTCGATTCTCGGCATGCAGCTACCACAGCCTCCACATCTTACCTGTTCTGCTCCTCGCTCGTCATCACCTGGATAGTCTGGTCCTTCCTCCACCCCCACCCCTGCCACCAAACACTATGGCACCCTCACCCCTGAGGTGTGACTGTCTCTGGGTTTTCACCCAGGAGAAGGGTTGCTGGGTCATGGGGGGCCACAGTTTCACCAGGGACAGCCACCTTGCCGTGCAGACTGGCCTGGCGGGCTGTACCCCTCCAGCGGTTCACCAGGGTTTCATTTTGCCACATCCTCACCAGCGGTTTCAGACTCTTTGAAAAGCGCTGCCAGTCAGGGGGCCGGGAGGGAAATGCAGTCTTGTGATTGTCTGAACCCGCACCTCTGTGATTCCCAGGGAAGTCACACGTCTCCTGGCCGCGCGGCGGCCTTCGCGCTTCCCCTGCCGTGAGCGCCTGTCAGCACACCTTCCCCTCTTACCGGTCTCGCGCCCTCATCGTCCCGCTGGCTGTGATAACCCCTTGCGTATTCTGGACATCAACTTCTGGGTGTTTTTTTAAGAAGCAGACGTTCCCAATCTGTCGCCCGTCTCTCGAATGACATCATTCTGCCTTGAACCCCAGTCTTTAATTTTGTTATGGTTCAACCCTTTTGTTTTTCTGGCAGATTCCGTACTTTTTCAGTTATTATCCAAGAAGTGTGTATTCAGTTCAAGACAAAAATTTCCCCGGCAACTTATCCTCTCGCTTCATTTGTTCTTGCGCTTAAACTTTTGACCAATCTAGAGATCGCTTTCCTTAGGACGTGAGGGAGAGTTCCAAGTTTTGTTTTATCCATAAAGTGGGGAATATCGTCTGTTAAGCAAATCTATTCCTTCTCACTGAGCTGTGAGGTAAGCTTTCTCACAGCACAGGCCCCTGGACACACGAGCCTGCCGCCGAGCGGTCCGTCTGATCCCACCTGTGTATTTAATATTTCTATACCAAAACCACATTCCTTTAAAACTAACGTTTTGCAGAGTATCTTCATACCCCGTAGGCCGGGTCCCCTTTCATTCATCTCCACTTTTCTGAAATTGATTTGTTTTCACAGACCTTTATGTTTTCACATAAATGTTAGAATAAGATTGTTGAAGTTGACACAATTTACTCTTGAAAAATTTTGTTGACTCTCATTAAAGTAAGGCTTTGGCAGAGAATTAGAATTGCCATCTCTTTGAATAAACTATCCCATCGTCGAATATGGTACATTTTCCCTCTATTCTGATCTTTTGTTACATCCTTGGGTGAATTTTAAAGCTTTCCCCATAAGGTCTCATGTATTCTGCATCAGATTTATTCCTGTGCACACTGTGGCTTTCCCAGCTATTGTAAAAGTTGTATTGTTTCATTGTGATGTGTTTTAGTTAGAAATTACCAGGGTGAGGAAACACCACTGCAGTGTTGACACTGCGCGTCTCAACTTCGCAGAACGCTTGTCAGTCCGACACCCTGTCTGTTGACCTGGTGGGTTTCCCGTGCAGGCGATCATGTTATCCGCAAGCAAGAACCACTTCGCTCTTGATGTGTTCTTCCCCCTCTTGCTGACCTTTCTCTCAATTCTCCCTCGGTCGAGGCGTTGCCAGGAGAGGTGATGATGGTTACGGTTTTCTCATTCTAGAAGCCACGTCTCAAATTAACCCACTGAATACGGTGTTTGCTATAGAACACAAGCTCATAGTTACTTGCCAGATAAAGAAAGTTCCCCTTTATTTCCAGTTTTCTGACATTTCGTTGAAAGATATGTTGGTTATTTCCAAGTGGGTTTTGGGGCTTCTCCTGACCGAGCCAATAGATATATATATGTATTAATTTATTCAGCTTAGTACCTTGAAGTGGGAAATTACATTCATAGATTTTCAGATGTTCAATTTTCTTTTCATTCCTTTGATAAACTTACCTATGATGGTATATTATTATTTTTGACACAATGTTAAAGTCAATTAGAAAATATGCAAATAAGATGATTCATAAGTGAACTGAGTCTACACTTTGCTTTTTGAAGTGTTTCTCAGCAGCTTTGGAATCAGCGCGACACTGGACGTTTGAAACGGACGGAGCGTCCTCACCCTCCCTCTCATCATTTGCAGCAACTTGTAAGTTGTGGAAACAGAAATTCTCTCTTCTTTGAACCTCTGTTGTAACTTTCCTGTGGGGTTTTCTAAGCCTGATCGTGTTGTTGTTTTGTTTTGTTTCCCCTTGGGGGGAGGTTTAATTACCATTGCAAATTCTAAGCTGAAAATTTCTGTTTCTTCTTGCCAAACTGAGGATATTGTATCTTTCCAGAAGTGTATCCATTTTGCCTCTTTTTTTTTTTCTTTTTTAATTTATGTCTTTATTTCAGAAAATCTCTGTTGTTTATGTGGTTATTTTCTCTTTTGGGTCCTGTCGTTCACAGATTCGCATCTTCCCCTCATTTTATTGATCAGATTTGCCAGAGGTTTGTATATTTGCTAATCTTTAAAAGAGAGAGATTTTGGCCTTGTGAGTCTTCTCTGTTTCATTGATCTCTGTTCTCATCTGCTGCGCTTGCCTTCTTACTTCTTTGGGTTGCTTCTGTTTCTCGTCTTCTTTTCTCCTTGAATTCAATGCTTGGCTCATTTCTTTTATTTTTTTCTTACTTCCTGGTAATATACTTAAATGCATGCAGCTGTCACTATAGTGTGGCCCCATTATTTTGTATTTCTTTTATGCTTACTCGCGATCTTAAAGTGTTTTTAGCAGAATGACTGATTCCTTAGTTCTTGGACATATGAGGTTTTATTTGCCTTTAATCAAATTTTGTTCCTGATCTCTAATCTCACTGTGTCGTGCTCGAGGAGTGTATTCTGCCTGCGTGGCTTGTTTGGGTGTGTCGGACCTTCTGTGGTTGTGAAAGCTCCCGTACGCACACACACACACACACACACATTTTGCTTTGAGCTTTTTATTAATGTTGTCATTCAACTTTTATATGCATTTATGCTTTTTTTGTTTTGGGCTTTTTTCTCTTTTGTCCCTCTGATCTGCCAGTTCCTAAGAGGGCTTTGCTAAGGCCGTGGGCACTAAGTTTTGCTGTCTCCACCTCCCCCGTAACCCTGGCAGCTCTTACTTCGGGTGTTGTGATGCAATATTTTAATGGGCGTGTGCATTCACAGCCACTCTGTCCTCTCATCTGCTCTGTTGTGTCAGGGCACAGCACCGCTCTTTGTCATTATGATGCTTTTCACCTTAACATCTATTTAGTCTGATAATGAAAAGTGCTACTTTGTATTTTTGCAAATTTCTTATTGAAATAGCCTTTGTAAACCACCCACACACCTACTTTCAAATGAGTTCATTCATTAACACGTGCAAATCACGGTGTCTGTTCTTGCTTCTCACTCTGAATCAGGACCTCGGCCTTCTAGGCTAACTCTTGGAAGGGAGAGCCTGCTCCTGCGGGCTGAGAGGTCGTTCTCAGCGACCCAGGCTGGAGTCAGGCTGAGGACAGCAGCTCTGCCACATCTTCGGGGAAGAGCCCCCATCTGTCCCCCCAGGGGCTGTCGCACACGAAGCTCTTTTTTGTTCTCTCCCTCCCTTTTCCTTCCTTCTTTCCTTCCCTCCTTCTTTCCTTCCCTCTTTCCCCTCTCTCTCATTTGATTTTTACTTCTTTTACTGAATTTTAATACAAATACATCATAAAGGGCACAAAGCGTATACACAGGCTGATAAATAGTGGCTAAAAAGAGGCTCCCCTGCACCAGCACCTCGCCACGCGAGGGCACATGACCAGCAGCCTGGGACCGCCTCCCCGGGCCCCTCTGCCGTCCCAGCCCCGCGCTCCAGGTAGCAGCCACCTGGGCCTCGGAAACCCTGGCTTCACCGTTTTGTCGTCAGACGCCGAGTCCTGCCTCTGTGGAGCTTCCTACGAAGGGCGTGGTTTCCCTGCTTGTGCACAGACGGAGTCGCACGTCTTCTCACGGAGCTGAAGTTACGTTTCGGCGTTTCACTCGTGCTTTGCACACGCCTGTGTCCCACCTCCTTCCAGCACAGGCTGGTGGTCATCGTGGGTGTCTGCAGACGGTCCGCTCTCCAGCTGACGGCCGCTGGCGGGTCCCAGCTCCCGGCCTTGTGAGCCAGGCTGCGGAGAGCAGCCCCGCCACGTGTCCTGGCAGGCAGGCTGGCGAGTGTTTCTAGCACGTTCTAGCGGGGTGGGGGCTGCAGCCCGGTCTGCGCACTTGCTGGCAGCCTGGCCCGGGGTGAGCAGGCGCCTTCCAGAGCCGGCGTCCGGATGGGACCTTCTGCCGTCAGGGTCTGCGAGCTGTGATGACCCTACCATCGCACTGATACTGGTGCTGCCAGACTTTTATTAGAGGATCAATCAGTTTATGTGTGCATCTTAAAACTTATCTTTCAGTCTCGTGGGCACGTGTCGGCAAGGCTTTGTTTTGCCTTTCCCTGATCACTGATGGGGGAATATTTGTCACGTACAACGTGAGCCCCATCTGGTTCTCTCTTGTTAAGTATCTGTTCCCGTCTTTTGACCATTTTTCTTTTGAGTTGTTTTCCTTTTTTTATTGATTTGTAAGAGTTTTTTTTTTTTTTTAATAATATGCTTTGGATGTCAACTTTTTTTTTATTCTTTTGGTTACAGATGCTGCTAATATCTTTTCTATCCTGTGTCTTGTTTTTCATTCTCGGAGAGTGTCTTTTGATGAACAGAGGCTCCTACTTTCACTGTAGTCTAACTCATCAATCTTTTCATATGCCTGAGAAAAATCTAACCTCACCCTCGCATTAAATAACAGATTAGCTTGATCTAACAATCTGAGCATCATTCTCCCTTTAGTATGTAAAAACGGTGACACCGCTGCCTCGCTCGCAGTACTGACACGTATGGTACCAACTTGATTCTTACTCATATTCATGGGCATAATTTTTAAAATTTTTTTCTGGAAGCTTTTAGGTTTTTTATCTTTGATGTTTTAAAATTTACTTAAATTTTATCTAGTTTTGTTTTTTGCCCTTATTTATCATTTTAGGTGGCTCTGAGTCCTTTCAATTCAGGTCTGTTTTCTCTATTTTTGCTAATTTTTTGGTGGTCAATTTTGTTCTAATTGAAGTATAGCTGATTTACAATTGTAGTTAGTTCCTGGTGTACAGAATAATGATTCAGTTATACATACATATTCTTTTTTATATTCTTTTTCATTACAGGTTATTACAAGCTATTGAATATAGTTCCCTGTGCTCTACAGTAGGACCTTGTTGTTGATCTATTCTGTGTATAGTCATTTGTATCTGCTAGTCTCAAACTCCTCATTTATCCCTCCTCCCTTTCCCCTTTGGTAACCAGAAACTTGCTTTCTACGTCTGTGAGTCTCAGTTTTGTAAATAAGTTCATTTGTGTCCTTTTTTTCAGATTCCACATGTAAGTGACATCACAGGACACTTGTCCCTGCCTGACTTACTGCATTTAGTGGGACCCTCTCTGGTGCACCCATCTTTCTTTACAGCGTTTCCTCCTCTCTGTCTTCTCTGTCCTCCTGGTGGCCTTTTTGTCTCCCACGCCCCGACCTGTATGCCCCCGTGTATTTGCTCCTCAGGCTTCCAGGGACAGACCCTCCCCGGCCCCTCCGACTTGCTCTCAGCTGTGTCCACTCCACCCTTCAGCCCACCCAGGCCGCCTTCCACACCAGCTGCCACGGTTTCAAGTTTGCCGTCTCGCGTTGGTTCCTTTTACACCTTAGTCTCGCCTCATGTCTTTAATGTCTTTTTAAAAAGGGTAACGAGTCTTGATTCTATTTTGTCTGCCGTAGATTCTTTCACATTGACTGCAGTCCCTAAATATCACAACTGCGACTTCTGAGTTCAAATGCCACCCTGTTTGCTGGGGATGTGTCCTGGGATGGGGCAGTGCCCCCTCGAGCTGGTGGTCTTCCCGGGACATTGTGCCCGGAGAAGAGAGAGGCCCCAGGGAGGAGCCTCGGGTGTCACCGGGTGTCTCCTGTCCGTGTGTTGCCTTTTAAAAAGTTTCAGTCTTGGTGCTGACCATCTAACCCTCCAGGTCTGGAGGGAGGCGGGGGATGGTTCCAAACGGTAGCTCGCCTTTGCCTGCCTGCTGTTGCGCACGTCCACCGTGAGTAGAGGCGGAAGCCAGCATGGTAGCTTCGTTCTAGAGGCTCTTTAGAGGACCAGAGCTCAGACGCAGAGCTGGGTGGGCCTGGGACACCATGGGGGGCGTCAGACTCACCTGCGGTCGGGCGGCTGAGCTGGGCCGGGGTAATCACGGGTCTGCGAGTGACCTCAGCCGGAGAGGAGAGAGGTGCCCTCCGCCACCTGCAGCTTCACCGGATCCCTTCTGCACCACCGAGATCTTGCTGATCCAACTGCTTTACCGACTGGAATGCGGAGGGACAGTCCCGGGAGTGGGAGGCCGGGGGAGACGGGCCCCAGGGAGGGCTCTCAGCCCCTTCGCAGCTCTCCCACCAGGGAGTCCGCGCCACCTCAAGGCTCCTCGCCGCTCCCCGCCCCGGGGGGCTGCCTGGATGTCAGCCTGGGGGACGTCCTGGCCACCTGGGGTGGTGCCTGCCTGTGCCAAACCTCCCACCGCAGCACACAGGAGCATCTTGTGCAGATCTGTCCTGACCAGCGGTAGTTTCTGAACACCGATTGTTACAGTTGCTGCTGTTCTGGGAGAAACAAACCCTGAGACTAGACTGAAAACACGAGGCAAGCTTTTCTTCCATCTCTTCCTCTCACCCCGAGTTAGCAGTCGGCCTTCGCGGTCCGAAGCCTGTGGTCTGCTCCCTCGCAGTCTGGGGACAGCGGCTCCCGCGTGCGCAGCCGCGGCCACCAGCTCCACAGCGCACCCGGTCACGCAGCCTGAATCCCGGTCCCGGCTTTGCAAACGCACGTGCCGCGGGAGCTGCGGCCGCCCTCCTCCGCAGCCTCGGTGTTTACAGAGTCGTTGGGGTGGCCTCACGCTGGGACCTGAGCCCAGTCCCTCTCTCAGCGAGCTGAGTGATGGGACCGGTTACCTTCTCCTCTTTCCTTCCCTTCCGGATCCATGGTTCCTGGATGATGGGGCCGCGCCGGTCAGGACAGGCAGGGAGAAATCCCGAGGCAGCTGGAAGGAGACCCTCCGGACGGCGTGAACAGGTGGCTTGCACCCGGGGAGCTGAGGGGAGCTGAGTCCCCCCTTGGATGCTACGCACAGGCGATCCTTTCCCGCGGTCCCTTTCCTTCGGTGGCTGTGCCGGTGCCGGCGGGGGGAGGGCGGGCCCGCCGCAGTAAGGACGCCCTGTGCGCACCCTCCCGACCTCAGACAGGCAGCCATGGCTGTTTGCACCGCTGAGAAAGGCGCGGGGCTCCGCCAGGTCTTCAGCAAGCACCAGCGCAGTCTCAGCCCGGGGCCGGGGCGGGGGCTTATCCGTGCGCAGGCGCACTCGCATGGCCGCAAACGCGCGCACACACACAGATCCGAACCTGTTTAAACTCCCTCTTGCTTAAAACAATGCAAAGCTCCCTTTGTCCAGAAGCTGGAGTCCCTAACCTGACAAGCAGTGCCCTTTCCCCTTTGCCCTCTGATGACCTCTTGAAGCCCAGCCCCTGCCGGCCCTCCCTCTTTGTTTTCCAGGGGCCAAGACGCCGCGTGCAAGTTCCCCAAAGCCACATTCTTTCAGATGCCTGTGTCTTCGTGTTTGTTCCGTGCAAACGTCCCCACACCGCAGAGCCCAGCTCAGACACGCCTCCCGGGCAGCCTTCCTGGATCCAGAGACGCGCCGGTCGCAGCCCCTTCCCGGGCCTCAGGAAGCGCCCGTGCCCGTCGCCCCCTGGGGCAGCCGCGGACCTCCGCCTCCAGTTGGCCGGTGGCATCTCTCTGAGAGGAGGCTCGGGGCCGCCTGCCAGGGCGGGTCCCGGCCGAGCCAGGGCCCCGGGGGAAGCGCCGTCCCCTCTCCGGACGACCTCACCGGGCGGTCCCCCAGTCCTGACTCTTCTCAAAGAGTCAAAGCGAACAGGAGCCCAGGGAGGATCTGTTAGATGTTTATTCGTTTCCCTTTAAAGCTCAGCGGCTGCAAAAGGAGGCGTTTATTTTAAAACGTAAACTGTGGTTGGCGGAGTGCAGGTGTGAGTCGCTCCATCACCCCTAAGCCCCGGGCTCTGCCGCTGTCTGCCGCCTCCAGCCCAGACACCCCTTCACGGTGTGTTTTCTTCCACCAGGTGACAGGAAGGTGGTCTGGCTGTCCTGGACACCACTGCTGACCCACTGATGTCACTAAACACAAAACTTCCCCCAAGTGGAGAAATAAAAGGGAACCCCTTTTCTTGCCTTCTTACAAGTCCCCCGTCCACTCTGCCAGAGAAATCCCAGAGCTCCCTGGCTCTGGGCTGGGGGGACCAAGAGTGCGCTGCGGGGAGGTGCCGGGGCATCTCCTTGAGTCGCACTTGCTGACTGGCCCTGCCCACCACCTGCTACCCAGAAGCAACCCCAGGACTCTGGGAAAACATCTCTGACTAACGCCAGCCCCAGTATTGCTCCTCCGTGCCTGCCTCCTCCCACTCCACCCCGCACACCATTCCCAGAATCATCTAACAGGCAGATCTGATGGGGTCTGCCCTGCTCGAAACCCTGCCGAGGTCTGTCCGACCCTTCCCGCCCGCTCCGGCCCACCGGCCCACCGGCCCACCTGCCTGGCATCACCCCCGCCACCCTGCCCCTGGCGCTCCGCTTCCGCCGGGGGAACCAGCTGGTGCGTGTTTCATCGTCCGTGGCGGAGGAAGAGGATTTCTGTCCATCACAGACAGTGTTTTGAAAACGACAGCAAAAAAGAAATTACTCAGAAAATGAAATCAAAAGGCAAACAAAACAGACTCCATGCTTTTATTAATAATTTCAACAGACATAAAATTACTCTGTCAATTTTTTATAAACACCTCTAAATGCTTGCTCTCAGTGTTTGTTCTCCTCCCACCATGAGCTGTGACCACCATTTTGCGGACCAGCACAGCCCCAGAGACCACACTGGGGGAGGCGCTGATGGAGGAGATCCGCACCGTCTCTTGCCTGAGGGTTGGCCCTGCCGCACCCTCTGCTGGCCCTCCCCGCCCCTGTGGATGACCTGACTCTCACTCCTCTCCAGTGTGGGAGCCTCCCTTCCTCCAGCGTCTTCCTGGACCCCCTGTTCAAGCCGAATGCCCCTCCTCTGTGCTCGTGTGGGACAGCTGGCCCCTCCCTGGGGCACAAGCAGACAGCTGGTTCTCGTAGTGCTTCTGAAGGGCATGGAGGTGCACCTGCACACAGAGAGATCCAGGTGGCACTGTTGATCAGCATCCCTCAAAACATGGGCTGTGACCTCCATGTGAGTGCTGCCACTTTGGGTTGGAAACGTGGGGCTATAAGTGAATCCTTCCCTATTGGGATCCAGGGAAGGACACAGCTTTGGCTCCGTGGAATCTCCGAGATGATTTACAAAGACATGTGGCACCGTTTGCCTGCATGCCAGGAGTGCGTGCTGTGCTTTGGGTGTCCATTTGTTGAGCCTAATGAGAAGCATTAATGTGATGTCCTTTAGCAGATGGCAGGTGTGGCATTAAAACAGTTATTATGACCGAAATCCATATGTTGAAAAAGTTGTGTAGACTCATAGGGGAGATTAGAAACAGGCTTAAATTAAACTTCTAGCGATGAAAACTACAAAGCACCGAATGACAAGTGGACTGGAGGGGCCGAACACCGGAAGAGATCTTGCAGAAGACAATGTTAGCTTGAAGGTGTTCCCATAAAAATGATCCAAAATGCAACACTGGGAGAAGAGAGTAAACCTGGGGACACTTTTTATTGCTGTGTAGAATTCTGCTGTTTAGCGATATGACATTTTGATGATCTATTCAACAGGTGATGAACGTTTGGTTTGTTTCCAGCGTTTGGCTGTTACACCAAGAGCTGCAGGAGAATTTCGAGCACACGGCTTTGTGCAGATTACTGCCTCCAAGTCTCCTGGGTTAAAAATGAGGTGTGGGCTTGCTGGGGTTATGGTGAGCTTATGTTTGACTTTTGGAGAGATCGCCAGTTATTCTAAAATGACTGCCCTTTTATACCCTCCCCAGTTCCACGTGCAGGGCCTGGCTTCTCCCTCCTCTCCGACACCTGTTACGGTCTGTCTCATTGCTTACAGCCACCGTCGTGCATGTGAAGTAGTATCTCACTGGGGTCTTAATTTGCATTTTTAATGCCTAAGTGATGATGAGCATCTTTTTATGTGTTTAAAACCATATGCATCTCTTCATTGGTGAAATACCTATTCAAAATTTTTGTCCATTAAAAAAAATTGGGTTGTTTTCTTATTTTTGAGTTGTAAACTTTCTTGATATATTCCAGATACAAGCTCGTTACCAGACAACAATTTGTATATATTTCTCCCAATTTTTGGTTTGCCTTTTAAGGGTTTCTTTCAAAGAGCAAACATTTTAAATTTTGATGGAATCCAGTTGATCAAATTCATTTCTAAGGAATGCCTCTTTGGTGTCACGTTTAAGAAACCTTTGCCTCAGCAAAGATCACGAAGATTTCTCGTATGTTTTCTTCTCAGCGTTTAAGATTGCCATGATTGCAATGGGCGTCTGGTACATTTTGAGTTGATTTTGCACACGGTGCGCGGTAAGCCCCTGTGCTCCCTCTCCCTCCCCCCTCCCTCCTCAGTTGCCCCTCAGTGGTGGGGTTTATTTCTAGACTCTCAATTCTGTTTCAGTCACCTTTGTCTCTCCTTATGCCAGCACCACACGTTATTGGTTACTATGGTGTTAGAGTAAGTTTGGAGATGGGGAAGACTAAGTTCTCAAACTCTATTCTTCTTTTTCAAAATTACTTTTGCTATTACAGAGCTGTCATATTTGCATATACTATTTTTTTAAGGAAAACACACACACACACACACACACCTGGGAGTATTTTATTTGGAATAGTACTGGATCTGCGAATCAAGTTGAGAAAGAATTGCCATTCTAAAAGTATTGAGTCTTTCCATCCATGAACGTGGATTTTTTTTTTATTACTTAGATCTTTAATTTATCTCGGCAGCTTGATAGTTTTCAGTGGACAAGTTACACTTTTTGTTAAATTTATTCCTGAGTGTTTTATTCTTTCTGATGCTATTTTAAGTGGAATTATTTTTTAAAATTTCATTTTCAGTGAGCTCATTACTAGTATGTAGAAATGTCATTAACGTTTGTGTGTAGCAGTTGTATCTTGTGACCTTGATGAATTCATTTATTTGTTCTATTGGATTTTTGATGACTCCTGACTGCTTTCTATGTGTAAGATCACATTGTTTATAAATTATATACATGAAGTGGAAACTGGAAAGCTAAGGGGAGAAGAAGATGTACCCATAATCCCATGTGGAGAGTTTAACACACGCACTTCTGTACGATGGAGCAATAGACATAAAATCATTAAAGAGGTAGAAGATTCAAAAAACAACTCTACCAGCAAACCTCATCCAACTGACATTTGTAAACCACTCTATTTGACAATTGAAGAGTACACATTCTTTCCCTCTGTGGATAGGAAGTTCTCCAGGCTACAGTGACCATGTGCTGTGGCATAAAATAAGCCTCAGTAAATTTTGTAGGGTTGAAATAATAAACATCCTCTCTGGTCACAATACAGTTAAATGGAGGAGGAAGAACATTTTACAAATCACTTTATGTTGCCAGCTTAACCATGATACCAAAACATGGCAAAGACATTACAATTAAATTAGAAATTAAAAAACAAAAAAAAAATCCAAATAGTTGGCAATTGGATACACAGTTATAAATAACCCACAAGTCAAAGAAGTCAAGGAACAAATCACAATGAAAACGAGGAAATATTTTTAAACCAATAAAAATGAAAGCACCACAGATCAAAATTTATGAACCAACGTTAAAACGATGCTTAGAAAGAAACTTATAAATTTAAGTGCATGCTTAGGAAAGGAGTTGAAATGAAAAGTTAATGACCTACTTTTAGAAGCTAGAAAAATAAGAGCAAATTATTTCCAAAGAAAGTAGTATAATGAAAACCGTAAGGGTAAGAGAAGAATTACTTGAATTAGAAAACCTGCACTTAGGAAATTAGCAAAGTGAAAAAAAACAAAAACAAAAAACCTCTTTTAAAAGGTTAACAAAATTGTTAAAACCTTAGCAAGACAGATAATAAAGAACAGACACACACACACACACACACACACACACACACACACACACGGCAGGGGACAGGGAAACACTGCAAATAACCAATACTAGGGTAAAAGCAAGGCTATTACTAAAGGGGCTACAGACGTTCAACGAACAATAAGAGAACATCATGAACATCTTTTTTTGCCAGTTGTCTTTTACAAATTAGATATAATACATAAATTTCTTCAAGAACATTATTTATCAGAAAAAAGAAGAAGTAGAAATGCACAATAGCCCTAAATCTATAATCACCTTGAGTTCATAGTTACATAACTTTTTATAATGAAAACCCTAGGCTAGGGTAACCTAAGTAATGAATTTAACACTGGCGTAAGAACTGTTACTAAACTCATACACTATTTCAAAATATTAAGGAAGAGAGAACATGTTGCAGATCATTGCATGATGCCAGTGTAACCATGATGCTAAAACCTACCAGAGATACTATAGAAGAATAAAGCTGTAGACCAATATCCTTCACCAGTTTAGGGATAAAAGTCCTAAACAAGACACTAGCAAACAGAAAGCAGTAATATATAAAAGTCTGATATGCTGTGACTAAATGAGGCTTATCCCAGGGGGCAATGTTTGTTTAACATTCAAAAGTCAATCAGTGTAATTCACCGCACCAATAAATAAAGGGCACATGTGAAAAACCTACAGCTAACATCATACAGTGGTGAGACATTGAAGCTTTGACCTTAACATCAGGAACAAAGCACAAATGTCTGCTTTTATCACTGCTACCTAACGTTATACTGGAGGTCCTAACTAGAGTCAGGAATCAAGAGAAATGTAAATGGCACACATATTTGAAAGGAAAAAGTAAAACTCTCCATTTCCAGAGACAGCATTCTTGTCCACATGGAAATTTATTAAGCAACCTTTAATAAAAACTAACAGATTATTACATACAGTTTTGAACATGGTTACAGGAAACAAACCAACATAACATCCTTTAAAAATATATAATAATGACAATCAATTGGAAATAATTTTTAAAAACAGTTTAATATATAACAAGAAATAAAATACCTAAAGATAACTTTAGCAAAAGATGTATGTGATTTTTTTATGTGAAAAGTACAAATGTGGCTTATAGAGTTAAAGGAGAGCTAAATAAATGCACAGCTATACCATGTTCATAGATTGGGAGAATCAATATTATTAATATGTCAGTTCTCCCCAGACTGATGTATAGATTAAATTCAGTTCCGTTCAAAATCCGATCCCTCTCTCTCTCTCTTTTTTTCTCTCTCTCCCTTCCTTCCTCCCTCCTCCCCTCCCTCACTCCTTTCTCTTTCTCTTCCTGGGAAGTAGCAAGGGACTCTAAAATTTATAGTAACATGCAAAGGAACTAGAATAGATAAAGTGTTTTTAAGAAGCCAAGTTGGACGCCTCGTAACTGTTAGCAATACTTATCATAAAGTTACAATAAATGGGATAGTGTATTGATGGCATACATTTAGGCACACAGATCAATGAAAAACAAGAGAGTCCAGATCGACTCATACATATAAAGCCAATTGATTTTCGACAAAAATGTCGAGGTAATTCAATGCAGAAAGGAAAATCTTTTTAACAACTAGTACTCCAACAACTGGATACCCATATAGGAAAAAAAGGAAGCTCAATCTCTGTTTCACACCCTTCACAAATATTAATGGAGATTACAGCCCTACATGTAAAACCTGTAACTATGAAGCTTTTAAAAGAAAACCAAAGTATGTAACTGTGATCGTGGAGTAGACAAAATTTCTTAGCAGGATCCAAAAAGCAGTAACCATAAAAGAAATGGACAATTTGAGCTTCCTCAAAATTAAGAGCTTTTTCTCATCAAAAGCTGCCATTAAGAAAATGCTAGTCTTTCCCCCTCCACAGCCAGTCTGTGGGAGCAAACACTGGCAGTACAATATGACCACAGAGCACAAACTTTTGTCTTAAGACAAATGGCTTATTTTATGGGATATATAAGAATATCATCTGAATAGTTATAAAAGGGTAAAAAAAAGTAGGGAAAATGATGAATGACTTGCATACCTACTCCACAAACCAAGACACACCAGTATGTGCCAGTAAGCACATGAAAATGGGTTAGAAATCTCAATGGTAAAGGAAATGATACAAACTAAAACCTCAATTCAATACCACTTCACAGCCATATTCAAGGCTGACACCATCAAATGTTGCAAGAATGCAGATTTATGAGAATCCCTATATGTTGCTGAAAAGTGGCGCTATCATTTTGGAGAGCTATCGGCCAATTCCTTGTAAATTTTAGTGTACATTTACTCAGTGATCTGGCAAGTTCTGCACCAAGAAGAATAAAAATATACTTGCTCAGAAAACTTGTAAATGAGCGCAGTGTTAGCTTTATTCGTAGGAGCCCAGAACTGAAAACAACCCAAACAGCCATCACCTGGAGAAAGAATACGTAATTTTTGGAACACTGATAAAATAGTATACTAGTTTTTAATATTATTAAAAATAATAAATTGTTGCTACATGGAACCGCAAAGATGAATCTCAAAAGCATTGCGGTGAGTGAGAGAAGCAAGACCCTGAAGGAGCACGCACTGTCTGCCTGCATTTGTACAGAGTTCAGGAACAGGCCGGCAAAGCTAATCAAGGGTGATGGAAACCAGAACAGCGATCGCTTATGAGGGTGGGGAACGACTGGCGGGGAGGGGAGGGGAGGGGGCTCTCGAGGTGCTGAAAATGTTCTAAATCTTGGGAGGTGTGTATGTGTCAAAATTCATTGAACTGTACGGTCCAGATCTGAGCATCTCACTGCATGTAAATTTCATCTCTAGTTTCTGGAAAAAGGAAATGAGGCTAGCCTGATATAACTTACTCATAGTGAGCCTACTTTTTTTTTTTTTTTCCAATTTTCATTTAAAATTGGAAAAAAATTCGTTTAAAATTTCGTTTTCCTTTAAAACTGTGGCCAGTCATAAAACACTGTCCTGACTCTGCCTCCAATAAAAATCTCAAGGTTTTGAGCCCTGAAGATGAGGCAAGAGGACTTGGCCCTTTTCCTTGGGCACCTCCCGAGTCTCCCCGTCAAGGCCCCTGAGGGTCACTGAGGCTTAAGGAAGGCCGCTCTTTGAGACCGTTTTTCGGTGGGAACCCCACACCACGGTGGCGCTCACTTCATTTCAAACCACAGTCTCCCCTGCTCCTGGAGCCAGTGGAAGGAGTCCAAAGACAGATACCTTGTTTTGTCCTACGCTCGAGGAAGAATCAATGCGTTCTCATGGAGAATGATGCTAATGTCTTTGGAAGAAAGTGTCTTTAAAAGGCAGACACCATTCTCTCCCCCACAGTGAAGGAGGAGGACCCACGGCTCCCTCTCCCAGCTCCGTCTTAGCTGTCCTGGTGCATCCCTTTGGCCAGGTTTTCTGACGTCAGTACCAAGAAACAGGAATCAGCCAACAACACTCCTTTTAAAAGTGTCAGGATAAACTTTTATATAAAGGTACAAACTGTCATTTCTCAAGAATCTATGCATGGAAAGAACACACACAGTTATGGTTTCTTCTATAAATTCTTTCTGCTTTATTGTTTTTCCTCTTCTTCCTCCCTTTCTTCATTGCCAGGAGCATGGCTCCCTCAGAGCTCCTGCTGCGGGGACCCTGATTGACTCATGGATCCAGGTCCTGTCTCTCTGGACGCACGAACATTTGTGACCCCACTTCTTCTCCCGGGCTGCTTCCAGCCAATGTCTGAGCACCACAGGGGTACTCATACAGGCCCACACATGCAATAAGGGGGCTCCTCGGGTGGGGCAGTATTGGCTTGAGGGCTTGCCATCAGTCTGGTCAAGTATTTCTTACAACTGTGCGATAGTCAGGCTCGTTCTACCCAGTCCTCCTTCTCCCCTCTCCTTCACACACGTTTGACCTACATCGTGGTCTGAAGGCCGTCCTTTCCCTCTCCTGCGCCCTGCTTCATCCTTCACAGGCATGTGTTCAGTAAATCTCCTGCATGTCAAACCCCACCTTGGGGTCTAGTTCTGCGCAGATCCCGCGTGACACATTCCTCCTTATCCTCATCCTCCTTGTGTCTCTTCTCCATCTGCTCATGTGCCTCCTCTTTCCTCTGCTCTCCCCGTAGTTCTCCTGTTGTCTTCCTCTGGGTTTTTGCTGTATTCACGCCTCCTTGGCCATCTGTGGAATCTTCTTTCCATAGTTATTGGAACTCACACTGCCTGTGGGATGGAATATGGCCTATCTGATTACAGAGTAGAGTTGACAATTTTACCAATTCTAGCCAAAATCAATAAACATATGTTTAATTAGGAGTCTTGTAACCATGAAGATATGAAGAACCGGGGAAGGTTAACCAAGAGGAAAGAAATGCCTGAGTAGAGTTTAGGGGAGCAGGGATTTGTCAGAGTGCACAGAAGCTCCAGAGGACTGGAAATCATATGGAAGACTATGCTGGCTTAAGAAAAGGAAAACTGTAGCAAAGGAAGAGTTACACATCACAAAATAGTGTCTTAGAAAGCTGTCATCTCCCCGCTAACAGAGGTTTTCACATTGATTTAAATTGAGAATTGATTAGAAATTTTAATTGCAAATGAGTTCTGTGAGAAAAATGTGGACTCAGAGCCTCCGAGCAGGGAATTTCTTTCCCTGCCGTCTGTTGGCAACGCGCGCCCACAACCACTAAGAGTGCTTAGCTATGTTGCAAATTAACATTACGAGTCAGTCAGTGGTTGTTTCAAAATACCCTTTGGTTGAGTTAGGTAGCAACAGCGACAGCTGTAATAACCAGAACAAAGTCTCTAACTAATGCGACTGTCTCATACAACAACTCAGCTGGGTCTTCTGCCGGAAAGCATGGTATACAACCTGCCAAATAGTGAAAATTTGGAATCCAAGTGACATATGTACACAGATATGCTGTTGTTCAACAACACTGCATCTGACTATCTTGCCCAATGCAATAAGACAAGAAAAGAAAGAAGCAACATGTAATAAGAGGTAATATGTAATAAGGAAAAAAAATCTGTGGTCATCTTTGTAGATGTTTGTCTAGTTAAAAGTATTAAACAAAAAGAAACAGCAACACAACTGAAATATATTTTAGTAATAAAAGAGCTCAGTAAGGGGCTGGATAAAAAGCCAACATGCAATGAAGTGTTTCCTCATACACAAATCCCCGACACCTTCCTTGAAGTCTAGACTCATGGATACATGGTGCCTGCTCAATATCACTGCTTGTGTTTCTTCCCTCCTCCTCCCTTCCTCCCGCAGGTGTTTAGGCACTCCCGTTCTGTGCCAGGCTCTCTTTAAGTTGTTGGGGGAAGAGTATGGCAAAAGGGGAGAATAACTTCCTGTCCCCTTGGACCTGGCCCTACAGGGAAACCAGACAATGGAAAATAAATATTACGTATGGTGCCCTAGACTGTGATTATTGCTAATGAACAAATAAAGCAAGAAAACGGAAAGGGCGTGTTGATGGGCAGGGGTTAGGATTTTGCTGGGATGTCTGGGGCGTTCTCACTGAGAGGGCACAATGGTGCGAGGGGCGGGAATGCAGCTTCCAGCAGGAGAGCCTTCCGGACAGGAGGTGCAGGCACGCGAGGGCCCGGCCCCGGCAGCCCGCCTGGCATGCCCCAGCAGGCCCGCGGGCCGGTGTGTCTGGAGCAGAGCGACAGGAGAGCAAGGCTGTAGGGGAGAGGGTCACTTAGGAATTCTGAGTCGCTGCAAGTGTGAGGGAGGGGGATGCAATTGACAGCCTGAGTGGATGAGTGACACCATTTCTGCTTGACACTCAAGACAGATTCCTGCGAGCCTTCCCGGCACGCTCCGGAACCACTCCCCTCCCACTGTTTCCATACAGGGAGTGGGCCCTCCCCTCCCCAGTCACTCAGGCCGTGGTCCTCGGAGTCTGCCTCTGCTCCTCTGTCCTGTGGGTGCACATCAACTTCATCACCAAACCCTACTGCCCTGACCTTTCATATAGAACTGAAATCTTCTCTGAGATTTCCACCCCTGGCCTAAGGTGTAATTGTCTCTCTCCAGGCCAGGAGCCTCCAACTGGTCCCCTAATTTCCTTCTTGACCGTCGACACTCTGTGTTTCATAGGGGCATCCAGAGTGACTCTTTAAAATACAAAAACCAAACCACGTGTTTCCCTTGCTCAGAACTCCCCAAGGGCTTCTCATCACACAGTCCTCAGCATGGACTTACAGGGACACAGGATCTTGCCACACTGCCGTTTCCACCTCCTCTCTCCCACTTCTGCCCCACCCACGCCAGCCCCCGTCACTGCCCTGCTGTTCTCTCTCAGGCACCGCAGCGCGTTCCCCCCGCAAAACCGTCACATTTCCTGCAGCCTCCGCAGGGAGTGTTCCGCCTGTGACTCAGTAGCTCACTCAGTTCCCGTATCTGCTCAGACTTCGTCTCCTAAGAAAAGACTTCCCCTGTGAGCCTATTAAAGAGACTTGCCTTATCAACATTTTTCAAATATGTAAGCTCCCCATAAATTAATCTACAGGGTCAGTGAAATCCCCCTTCCGAGAAAATCCGATGGAATTTGTGTGCCACCGAACAGATTCATTTTGAAGTTTGTATGAAATAAAATTTTCAGGAAAACAGCCAAAATCATTGTTTTTTATTTTTGATTTTAAAAAGCAACAAGAGATGCCCTATTGGATATCAAAATACAGTACAATGATGAAGTAGTTAAACCAGCATGCTGTTGGCGCCATAAAAATACTAAACTGAATGAAATAAGAAGCAAGAAATAAACCCATGTAAATAGCAGCTGTCAGTGTGTGGTAAGCTTATGGGATAAGGAAGAGTTTGAAATTCATGGAGAAAGTATAGATCGCTAAATAAATGGCATTGGAACAAATATCTCGCCATATTATAAAAGACAACATCATAAATAACAGGAAACGTTAAATGCAGAATATTAAAGCAAATCATGAAATAGGAAGAGAAAATATAAGAACTTATTGTAACCATTTGGCACATAAAGGCTCTTCCAAAGCAGAGAATTAAGAAACCATCAGAAAATGAGAAATACAGAAGGATGTGACTTAATTAAAAGAAAAATAAAATTTCAGAATAACAAGACAACTTAAATGAAATCAAAAGAAACGTTTTAATCTGAGAGAAAGTCATTACCAGGGATATAAAAAAAATAGCAGCTCTGAACTCATAAGGTCAAGGGCACCTAACGTAGAAACGGGCAAAGCCTCTGGTTCATCACTTCCCTCTGAGCAATACAAAATAACGGTGCACAGCATGAGAGACGGTCAGCGCCACGGCTGGTCATGGGAGTGAAAGGGAAAATATTGATGCAGCGTGTTTGCTTAAAGAACTGTAATGTTAAGCTGACAGTACCAAGCCTCCGTCATCTCTGGTTCCAGGCACTTGCATTTGCTCACAGACAGTCGCTAGGTTAGCGGGTGTGGT